>NC_132934.1:45729969-46033000 GCF_034638445.1 Ciconia boyciana | reverse complement strand
GAAGCAGAAAAACACCTCCATAGGGCAATATGTCTTTCATATCTTAGGATGGGATGAATTGTCCTTCAGCAGTGCCTATTCTTCTGCATTTGCTATGTAGGAGACAAGAAAACTTAGTTATACCATTTTTTTTTTAAATTATAACTACGCTTTCTGGTTGTTATCATTAGGGAGAATGAATCCCATTTTAGCATGTTATAAAGGAATTTAGGAGTCCATTAAAGTTGGATGGGAACAAATTCTATACAAAGTTCAACTCTTACTCAGAAAGTTCTGAAATTAAGATATAGTCAGTATTTATTTTGCATTTCATTCTGCATCTGTAGTATTTGTATCAGGGCACAGGACAGACAAAATATCGTCAGCATTTGTTTTAAGTGATTGGATAGCTCTTGCTTGGTGTCTCTATGATATGTATTTTCAAATTTCTAAAAAAAAGATTATACCATTAGTTCCACCCTTTTAACTACAATTTTCTTTTAATCACCAGACAAAAATTAAGAGATCTTAGAGTTCACACTAGGAAGTTCAGGGATGGGGGCTTTTTTCTCCCAGGACTTGCAGGATTTTGCTTTTTAGGCAGATTTGCTGACAGGCTGCTAAATGAGCTGTCCAGGCAACAGCTCAGGACAGGCTAAGGAACTTGTATAGCAGACACACTTCTTCAGGTCTAGATTGTGTCTGACCAAAAGTCTTTGCTCAGCCGTCATCACCATGTCTACCAAAATGCCTACTGACATGACTGACTACCAAAAATGCCATTGACCTGACTTAGGAAAACTGTTTATGAGCAATTTGTGAAATACAGTTATAGTTTACAATTCTAGACTAAACTCTTCATGAAAAAACAGTGGGTCTTATGAGAAGTGGAACTCATATTTTAAAATGATACCCCAAATTCTTCATGAAACTGAAATACGCTTTGTGCCACATACTGTACCTGAGCAAAGTATATTTGCAAAATGGGTCTCAATATTTTTCCCTCCAGACTGAAAACTTACAGAGTAATATTGTATTCAGTCATAACTATTCTGGTCTCAGTCTTTCCTCGATGTGTTTACTTAACTTTGTTCACTTAAATGTTAAGACATACTTCATATTACTGGCAGCTGTACGGAAGGTTAGATGATTGATTAGTCATTCATTTGAATTAAAATCTTGTCAATTCACATCTCAGTTTGGAAAGCAGAAACTACAAACATTGTTTTAAATAAATATCATTTATAACATGGCAAATTTTTTCTTTGCTTTCAAGTATAGATTGGGGGTGGAGGAGCTGGGGTACTTCTTAAGTGTTTCTCATTGATATAATGACCAATTACTAAGCAAAATCAGAAGCTGCTCCATGTTTACATGAGTTCTATTTTTATGATTTGCAAAAAGTACAAGCAAAGCTTTGGATAATTGCTCAGGATGTTTCACAAGGATTAAACACATCAGCTTCTCACATTAAAAGATCACAGAAGTGAACATATTACAGGATTAATTTTTTGAGTCACTTTATGATATTTAAAAACGTTTAACTAATGTGAGACAATATTATATTCACACTTCAAAGGCATTTTTACTTTAGTTACCCAGCCAGGAGTAATCCAGTTAAAAAGAGAAATGGGAGTAAAGAAAAGCTTTGTTAACATCAAGCTAATAGTGATGTGAAATATTTATTAGTATCAAGAGTCCATATTTTCTATTTCTCTTTCAGAAAGGGATAATGCAAGTTGAAAGATTTGTAAACAGAGGACAGACGATTAAATGCTCCAGTGCCTGCTCTTGTTTTTAATATAAAAAAGGAATTTTCAGCTTAAAGTAGCAACTTCTCATCTAAAAACATTCTCAACAGAAAACGTGGAATTGAACCAATTTACTTTAGAATGTAACTTAAAAGGGAAGCCGGCTGAACTGAAGACAGGTAAGCAGAATGCAGATGCAGTACGACTGGGCAGAAAATGAAAGGCCCGCTTATTCCTGTGCGACGCTCTTTGACAGGTTGCTTGCACTTGGCAAAGCATTTGTGCAAAGCAGATGCTGGAAAACATTCAGAAGTACACAGCTTTGACATGAAACTTATGTTGAATTTAGCATTCTCTGTAAGATAACGAAAGATTGACCTTGACAAAAGCATAATGAGATATTTTTAAGCTCTTATCAGCACTTCAGTGCAATGAATTGATCTTCATTATATTTTTCCAAGGATGTTTACATGTATAAAAGCAGTCCTAGCTGTTGCAGGAAACCTATTCCTTGCTCTGACAGAACCTGAATGTTTGTCAAAATACAAGAAAGATGCCAAATTCTGTAGGGTAAAAGTCTTGTAGATATATGACAAGCATTAGTCTTCATGTTGTTTATATAAATTCTCCCTTATTTTTATACTACTGTAGAAATGTCTCGTGATACAGAATTTGCAGTTAAAATGCCTTTAAGGGCTGTAGCCATTTAAAATATCCTGTGATGTGAAATTCTGTCAAAAATGGGTCAAGCATGAACTGAAGGTTGGTTCAACAGAAGACAAAGGATGTTATCATACAGAAAACGAAAGATTCCTTTCACGTTGTGGCTGTTTCAATGTAGTAATGGTTTTCACCCTCTTCCGCAGATTTTTTTTTTGCTGTTGAAAGGGTTCTGTATAGTTAAATGCAAGAATGTTCAATAATAACAGTTCATTAATCACTAAAACTGTTAATTTAGGCTCTAGAATGACAGTTATATTTTTGCATGAATAGTACATCAACTTAATAACTCACAGAAAATGAGAATGTATGCATGTACATACATATACACATATTTTTATATATACATCTATGAATATATATGCATGAGCATAATCTGGATACTTGTATTCATGTTCATTTCTATGTGGTATAATCCTCATTCCACTCTATTTTCTGTTTTTTTCTGAAAATATAAAATCTAATCAGTGGTTTGAATCATTAAGTTTTGTGGGGACTTTTCTTGAAGATTATTCATTTCTCTGAGTACCTACAGTCTTGACAACTATGTAAAAGTACTATTAGATGTATGGCATAATTTAAAAGCTGGAATTTTATCAATAGTCCAAGAAAGATTTATGAAGGGAGTCTGGTGACAGGTGCACAAAGGTACTTGTTGAAAGAAAACAGTCATGTAGTTCCCTAATTTAGCAAACTAGTAGAATCAGTATGTGTACTAAGGACAGCCGTGAGTGCTCCTTACATTAACAAGCGTATAGCCTGTGCTTATACCTGCATATGTGGATGAAGCTTTAAATACCGAATTATACATGCAATCATTATTTATTTATTTCTCACCCTAATAAATTGTATTCTTCAGTTACTGGGGTATGATATATATCCAGTATGATGGCAATTCATATTTAGGACAACAGACTGAGAACCCACAACTTATAATGCTATATGTTTCCTGGTACTATAAAACAGGATATACTGATATATTCTTTTCCACAGATGGTTTTTTATACTTAATGTTGCAAATACTGTTATACAAATCTTTACTGATGTAGTACTTAAAACATAGTATGGACTTTCTGAGTGAGTGAAATCGGTAGTGAAGAAAATAATAAGGGAGGCATAAAGGTGGCCATTGGAAGATGTCCCTCCTCTTTAACTGCAAAGATAGATTTGTATAAAGGAGTAATGTTCAGAACTGAGGTTTAGTCTAAGGACTTCTACAAAAAATTAGATATGTGACATTTTGTTTACATTCCTTTTCCAAAACCGAGTAGCTTAAGCTTTGTGGTTTTCCAAATCAGGACACTTTAGTTTTTGATGTCCCTGCTAATTATACATGACAAATTTCCCATGTCCCAGGAGATGTGCCTCTCCCTAGACTCAACACAAGAAAGAGCAAGTATAGTAACACAGCTGTGGGCACAAAAATATCCTGATATTAATGGAGTGGGAGGGAGGAGGTTGCTGAGCTTGCTTTCCTCCCTTTCCTTCCCTCCCCAGTTCCCGCTGGGCACACAGCAGGTGGGTGGGAGGGGGACACTTCTCCTGGTGGGAATCTACTGTGCCCTTTCCATCCCTCCCTCCCCTGCCACATTATGGCCCCATTTACATCTCCAGAGCCCTTCTGCAGCTTTTCTCTGGCTCTGTTAATCTGGTAAATAAGGCCTGAGAGTCAGAGCAAAACTGCAGTACTGCAAATATGAGTAGCATACGAGTCTTTTGTGGGAGAGACTAGCAAATGGGCTCATTTAATTCTTTTTACTCCTTGTCTGTAATTACTGTGCTCTAGAGGCTGCGGCAACATGCGCTAGTAGTACGTTTGGATTTTATAACCTCTAAGCTTCAGGAATTTGAATCCGTATTTTTCCACTTCTGATGAAGTGCCATAACCACCAGGTGAAGAGGCAGCGTGAGGATGTTTCAGCCTCCCTGTGGAAAGCCTCATGTTACAGGAAAGAAAGCTTCATTAAGCCAGAAGAAGAAGAACATGACTCCATCAACCCAAATGGGAGAGTGACATGGGTTCGGCTTCCAGGGCTACCTGCCCATTTTACATTAGTGAACTGCTGGACACAAGTCCCTGCAGGGCACTGGGAAAGGTGACAATGGTGAAGTGTAGATAAACCTGATCTCACTGGCTTAAAGCTGATTGCATAAAGCAGATTAGAAAACTTATATTAAAAATAAATTTTGAAGGGAAACTAGGAGTCAGAGTTACCAATATTTACGTTATTATTCTAAATACCTTTTTTTAGTTAAAGGCACCATTTTTCTCTTTGAGAACAGAAGTGGATCTTAACAGTGATGCTGAGTCTGGTACACAGAAATGAAAAAGAAAATGCTCTTGTCAGTGTCCAATGTATTGAGATGAGAGAATTTTGCCCTTTACTTTTATAATTCAAGATTTAAGCATCAATCAGTTAAAGGTCAAAACATACAGGTATACTTTAAATGAAGAAATACCTTTATCCAACAGTTTCAAATGTTTGTATCTCAAGAGAGCTACCTATACCGTAGATGCTCAGAAAATTTTCTTTTATTTTGTTAACACTGCAAGGGCAGGTAACCAGAACAATCCAATGTAACCAATGCCACTTTAGATCAAACACGCAGTATGGTACATTATATCAGAGCGATCTGAAGGAAAGAAGCATCTGCACAGCTCATCTGGGTTTGTTGCTGTCTTGTACCCAACCTAGAAACAGCTTCACCTGTTGATGTGTGGTCGACATTGATAATTCCTCAGGTGGTTAAGTTATGTGATTCTGATACAACATTAATTTGTTTTTCCCATAAAAATTTTCTGTTTTCTTTAATTTGATAACACATTCTGAAGACTATTCATGATTGTATATTTTCTTATATGATTTATTCACCTTGTACATTCTGTTTTCTCAGATAACCTGGTCATCTGTGGACCATCCATCAGAGTATGCTTTTTTGAGATGCATATTAACATTCTTTGAAGACATCGTATTTTACCCATGTTTTTGTCTGGTTCAAGATAACCTTACTATATTCTTTGTCCTGTAAACTTTCTTACTTGAAGGTTCTCAAATTTCCTAGGATCCCTGGAAATTCAGTTTACATAGTCATAGCAAAAGGAGTATATATATGCTTCTGTGTATATATTACACACACATATTATACATATAAAAATACATACATACCTACATATTATACATATATATGTATAATATCTAATTGCTTTTTATTATCTTAACATCCACCTAACTATGGCAATATCAGTAATGGTTTTTGTAGTTATCCAAGTTGTTTACCTAAAATCGTTTAGTTAGTTAGTTAGTTGTTTAGTTGAGGCTACAACGGTTGCACTAGATGTCCTAAACCTGAATTTCTATTTGAGGGAACAATGTCCTCTACAGCATGTAAATAGGTGCCTGAGAACTCTGGGCCTGTAATATATGAAAATATAAATAACAGCCCCTTTATCACTTTCTTCTTATATCTTTTCTCTCTGGATTAAACAGTAGAATATTTTTGACCCTTGCATCCAGAATTTCTCCATTACTGTTATTATTTTTCCTTTATTTTTAATTTCAGTTATTATTATTTCTGAGTTACAATGACCAGAATTGAACACTGAATTACAAAAAATCATTAAGTACTTTCTTATTATTTTTATACATCCAAGGAATTGCTGCTATTTTGTGTGTGATTTCACAGAATCACAGATTCACAGGCTGGTTGAGGTTGGAAGGACCTCTGGAGGTCATCTGGTCCAAACCCCCTGCTCGAGCAGGGCCACCTGGAGCCAGTAGACCAGGACCATGTCCAGATGGCTTTTGAATACCTCCAAGGATGGAGAGTCCACAACCTCTCTGGGCAGCCTGTGCCAGTGTTCAGTCACTATCACAGTAAAAAAGTGTTTCCTGATGTGCAGAGGGAACTTCCTGTGTTTCAGTTTGTGCCCATTGCCTTTGGTCCTGTCACTGGGCACCACCCTTCATTGCCTGTATTCTGTTACAAGTTACTAATGAATATATTTCTAGGCAAAATGTAAATCTGAAGACAGAATTTACGCAAAGAAGAAAAACATTATATCAATGCTTGGTAAAGCATCTAAGTTCTAGAAATCTTCCACGTAATGACAACATATCATATCTTTAATCAATTATTTACATCTGTTGTAGATAGTTATGAAGTAGATTAAAAGAATTAAACAAACCAGTGGAGTTTAGAAATGTTTTCCCCATCATGATGTTCATCCGTGTCAGAGTTAGTAACAACCATGAATGCATGTTGAGAGTAATTTTACTTTTGAGATTTGGGGCTTTCTAATGCTACCTTTCGCATAATTACAACATATCTGTCATATTTTTTCACCTATTAATTATTAAGATGTACTTTCAATCTTAATTTAGTTTTAACAAAGATTATTCCCCTTTGGGATATTATATACATTTTTGTTTTGTTTTCAGAAATTTTTGAGTTACAGACCCACAAAATGTTCCTAGAGGAGATGCAGACTCCAGTAGAGAGACTTTAGGTCTACTGAGAAAAGATTTTCTTTTATCTTAGCTATCATTTCATAAACTGCAATGTAGAAAACTACTGACCTCAGTTTGTTTGCCAATGCTCCTTTGTTTTTTAGGAGCTTGGGGTAGCAATGCTATAGGGTGACATCCAAGCACAGATGTCCCTGTAAACATGCTGTCATAAAATCTTTGAAGAGCAGTCAATGATAGAAGCAAGGACTTCTTGCTTTTGTATTACATTCTTCTGCAACCCACAGAATTATTGCTTTACAGTAGTACTATAATGGCTACCTAAACTGCTAACATGAATTTCTGCTGATGAATACAACTATTACACATGGAACCCTATCTTAAAAGAAGGTTATTAAGAGTAGAGAATAAACCACTCAAAAGTTATGAAATGCCAGATATATTTAGCAATGGGGCAAAGCAATACCTATTATTAGCTTAACTGAAGTAACTGGAATAAACAGGCAAGGTTTTATGCACACAAACCTGTGACTGAAAGAGTAGGAGGCAACGTCAAGATAAACAAATTAAGAACCTGTGCAAGAATGAAGGGTTAGCGTAATGCTAGGGTGAAAACAAATGAGGATGTACCACACAACTTGCATGTCCCTTGAATTCACAATTTTAAGCACTGAACAGAATTATATAAGCTTTTGTTTCCAACCTTACCTTTTGAAGCAAATTACTAGAAACTGAACATTGTTTTTTAATGAATAGTATGTCCTGGCAACTGGACTTGTTTGTATGTCTGCTCCATAAATTACTTAGAAATAAAATGTAAAAGAAATTAAAGAAATTTCATGGTCCATTTAAAGCATGGAACCAAATATTCCATTTTCTCTAAAAGACTGTAAAACAGGAAAATCTTAGCTCATATTAATGCATGGAAGTAAACATAATCAGCATGGGATGGAAATTTAGTAAATTAGACACATGGAGCTCCAAATTAGTGATTTTTTAATACACTCCTTGGATTTGGTTCCTGATCCACCCTATTGTATTCAATATTTTGTCTGCTTTTTCACTTGACTATATGAAAAAAGCTTCAGGATATTGTATGTGTTTTATTTAATGGAGGTTTTACAGACCCATTCTGAATCTCACCATAGTACCCATTTTAAAAAATGCACTTTTATCTGAGGCTTGACTTAATATTTCCGCTGGAGGAGAAATACTCTTGGGGTTAACAAAATGCCTTCCATCCCACAAAATTTTGTTTTCCATTTTATCTCATTTGTCTCAAGCCTATGCTTTTCTCAGCTATGTCAGGAAGTAAGAATTTTCCTTGTTCCTAATCCATCCATTTCATTTATATGGTTACCTTTTGCTTTTCATTTGTGTGTTTGGAGCAATGTCACATAAGCCAGCTGTTCATCCTACAGTGGATTTTTTGGAGCTTGCATCCGTTTCCAATTTTACTGGCTTGACAGATGTCTATGGCTCATATTAAGATTAAATTAGCTTCCTGAGACAGTCTATACCTCATACAACTGTTTTGTTTTTTTCCACACTCTGCTGTGCCACTATAAGCTTGTCTTTTACTAAAGAGAAATGCAATTTTCCAATTTCACATGTGTTAGTTTTACATTTTCAGCTATACAGACATCTATTCACTGGTTCCCACTGCCTTTAGTTTTAAACAGGAAAAAATCTCGACAATGCAGCACATTTCCCAGATAGCGTATCGGCTTCAGTAAAGCCTTGCCCACACATTAACGAGATGGAGGTCCTGCCTGCGGTGCTGAACATTGGTCCTGAGCCTGCTACTGATGTCTATCTTCATTTTACTGTTTTATGGATCATCACTCTCTCTTTTGTCTGCATCAGGTCATAATAATCAGTGATGCAGTCACCATACCGTGGGATTAGAGTAGGGCAGAGACAGAGCTCATTTTTTACTTATTTGTGTGCACATCTTCATTTAAGCAATGTTTATTCTATTAAAGGAGACTAGTAGCAGTCTGAAGTCCCTTCAGCAAGCCCAGCTGTACTCTTTTGCAGATGTCTATAATAAAGCCAGGCAGCTGAGTAATTTTGTAGAGGACCAGCTTAATCCTAGCTTTGTTTCCCTAGGGATGCGGCATATTTACCCCATTACAGAGCTGAAGAAGCTGGTTTTGGAAATCATTATGACAGTTTATGCTACTCCCTCACCAAACTGGGTGAAGAAAAAAGACGTCTCTTTTTCAGGGCAAATCATAGACATGGTAAATCTAGTGAAAGGTCTAGAAAATGCCACTCTTCATTTACTGCACTTGGTTTCTGTTTTACAAAATTTGGTTTCTGTAATTTTTTTTTAGACATTTAAGCATCTGAGTCTTTCTTGAGCGTCAAATACTGATATGTTCTTTAAAGCTTTGCATAGCTACTTATAGACAGGCTTCAAATTCAGTGGAAAATTGGGAAAAATCTGCAATTTCCTTTTAGGACAGATTGAGCTAGTGATACATTTATCTCTACATTCAACTCTTAGCTATATCCTTGTCCAGTTTATATATTTAACAGAAAGCATATTACAGGAAAAATAGCTTTAAGATTAAGTACCAAGACTGAAAAGAAACTTTTTTTACTCCCACTCTCCACTTCCATCTTCTGAATGTGATAACTGGGACTTATTCTGCTAGACAGCCCATTAGGTTGGAGATGCAGTGTAATTTTCCTTCCCAATGTCCCTTTTGCAAACCCCATATTAAGGGACATGCCATAATTTAGGAAGTTGTTACAAAAGGAGCTGCAACAGTACATGTGAGAGACCTGTTCATCACTGGATAACCTCTCAGTGCAGTCCTATAATAACTCCTGGGCTCTTGATTTAGGAAGGGATCATGCCAACATCCAAAACAGTCAGGAGCTAAGAGCATAACTGAAAACTGGCATAAATCTGCTTCAGCCTTGACAGTGAGATCTGTGATGTGTTGCTACACAGGACAACACGGGGCTCTACCTTGGCCTTGCTGCTGGGGTGTGGGCTGCCTGTATAGCTGCTTATCCACCTTTCCATGAGTGTAACTGAAAAGCAATTGACACAACTCTGACTGACTGACAAATCTCTCACTGAGTTTTCTTGATTGATGTCTATTGAATGATGTCCTTAGTGAATATACGTCATTTCAGAACTTGCGATAAATTTTGGACAACTTATGTTTCTTGCAAGAAACTTGCCCCCTGGGTATGGCTCCAACTCTATATGAAATACAGACAGCTTGCAAGCAATTTGTTTACCAGCTCAGAACTTTTCTAGAAGAGACTTGTCTCTATCAGTGTAAATGTTTGTATATACATATATATACACATGTATATATACACATTTTGGACATTCAGTCTGTGTAGCATTGTATCTTATAACTAGTCGAGGAAAAACTCTACAGGATTCCTCAGTGGCTGCAAGTTAATAATACATCTGGCTCAGATATGATATGACAGATGTTCAGAATACGCTTATTTGTTCGACATTTTAAGACGATTAAGCCGAATTTGGTTTCAATTCTAATACTTTAAATTAGCCATGGAGTTTACAGACTGCCCTAATTTTCAGTTTGGTAGCAGAGATTCAAAGCAGAAATCTGCATATTTTCAAAATGTTAATAACTTAAATGTTTATGCTACTTTTCTGTATTCTATTGAGCTAATATTATCTAAAATATTAGACAAACTGTAAGATTATTTATTTTCAGTGGGAATGAAGCAATGAAGTAGATATTTTACTTATGGCATGTGGTTGGCATAATTTTTATTTCTATTTTATTCCTTTTGTGCATATACATGGATATTGTGTGTAGTTTTGACACTGTTTCTCTGTATTTGAAACAATTACTTTGAATCATAGAATGGTTTGGGTTGGAAGGAACCTTTAAAGGTCATCTAGTCCAACCCCAACGACACGGGCAGGGACACCTTCCACTAGATCAGGTTGTTCAAATCCTCATCCAGCCTGGCCTTGAACACTTCCAGGGTTTGGGCACCCACAACTTCTCTGGGCAACCTGTTCCAACGTCTCACCACCCTCACTGTAAAGAATTTATCCCTAATATCTAATCTATATCTACCCTCTTTCAATTTGAAACCATTACCCCTCATCCTATGACTACACTCCCTGATAAAGTGTCTTCTTCATCTTTCCTATCGGCCCCCTTTAAGTACTGGAAGGCTGCTATAAGGTCTCCCTGGAGCCTTCTCTTCTCTAGGCTAAACAACCCCAACTGTCTCAGCCTGTCCTCTTATGGGAGGTGGTCCAGCCCCCTCATCATCTTCGTGGCCCTCCTCTGGACCCTCTCCAACAGGTCCATATCTTTCTTATGCTGGGGCCCCCAGAGCTGAACACACTACTCCAGGTGGGGTCTCATGAGAGCAGAGTAGAAGGGGAGAATCACATCCCTCAGCCTGCTGGCCACGCTGCTTTTGATGCAGCCCATGAATGTACTTGTATTCTTTTGAAATCATAGAATAATTTATTCTGGAAGGAATCAGTGTAGGTCGTCTAGTTCAACCTTCCCCTCAAAGCAGCTCCAGTCAGATCAGCTTGCTCAGTGCTTTGTCCAGCCAGAGTTGAATATGTCCAAGGATCAAATCTCCACAACCTCCCTGAGCAACCTGTTCCAGTGTCTGTCCACTCTCATAGTAAAATGTTTATGTAAAATGTTTTCCTTATGTTTAAAAGAATTTCACATGTTGCAACTTGCTTGTTTTGCCTCTTATCCTACCACTGTGTTACTTTTGAGAAGAATTTGACTGTCTTCTCTATGTCCTACCATTAAGCAGCAGAAGACAGCAGTAAGGTCTCCCTTTACTCTTCTCTTAAGGCTGAAGAGATCCAGCTCTCTCAGCCTCTCATTGTACTTCGTGTGCTCCTCACCATCCTGGTAGCCCTTCACTGGACATGCTCCAATCTGCCAGTGTCCTTTTTATACTGGGGAGCCCCAAACTGTATGCAGCACTCCAGATGGGTGTCACAAGTGCCAAATAAAAAAGAAGGATGGCTCCCCTCGACCTCCTGGCTGCAGTCTTGCCAACACAGCCCAAGGGGAAGTTCTTTGCTGCCAGGCCACACAGCTGGCTCAGTTTACAACCATTTTGAAATTAAAATCTTGGTAAATCTTCTAAGAAAAATATGTACTGCTTATGTCTTTTAAGGAGTCAGTGTAAAATATTCAAAGAAATGTCCTCATGTGAAATCACAGCTGCTTACACCACAGATGTGATGTGCAGCACTGGGTGGTGGCACCAGGTCACAGGGAAACACCTTTGGCCCCCAGTTCCACTTGGGAGCATCTGTTTGCAGAATGCATCTGGATCAGGGACATCCCTGCACTGCCAGCGTCGGAGCGTGTAATGCGTGCAGTCAGTCTGTTTCAGCGGTTACCCTGTCACGGGTTGCAATGAGATACGTTCCCTGGTGCTCTTGTCAGGGACACGCAGCCTGTACTCACAGAGCATGCTGCCAGGCAATAGCCGTTTTATTATGTGTACACTTCGCCTTTTTGCTCAATGCCCAATCTGGGGTTCAAAAATATATGTGAAATTCATGATATCCATAAAGACTACACTCTGTAGTAAGAGGACACTTATACATAATTTATAAATAGTTACTAAATTATTAATAATAGCTATAAGTGCATGAACTGTTAAGGAATCTAACTCTGGTTTCAGAGGCCTCATCTTGAGCTGCCTCTGGACTTCTGTTATGGGCTGAACCTAATTACTTAAACTGAAATTTGGTTCATGGACATTTTGTTTAGGTACTCAAAAGCTGTTATAGGTGTGATACTGGCCATGAGCTGTAGCTACAAGAAAGCATTCTTTGCATGGACCAACAAAGCTCAGGTGGATCTTTGATTTTTGACAAATCATTTGCATTGGATTACTCGAGCATATCAATGGAATGAGCTAAAGATCTTTACAGGCTGATCTTCAAAGATCTGTAATAGATCTGTAATAAGGCTATTTTAATCTATAGTGTTCTAAGCTACTTAGAAGTAAACACCGTTACAATCTAAAAATCATTTAAATATTAATCATTTAATAACCCTTTGTAAAAGGCGTATACTTATAAATTTACACTTAATTTAATTGTTGCTCTTGGCAGTAGGATTGAACTGAAAAAATAGTTGGTTTTGTTTTAACTTAGTTGCTTTCTTCAAAAAGGTTTTGCTTATGTCTGTATACAGTTTCAGCTGAATACTGCTTGGCAAGCTGATCGCAGCTTCTATTAGTATCTATGGATGATGTTATCGAGCCTATTTGACTAAACTGGGAAAAATACAGCTACATAGATGAAAACAGTAGGCTCTGCCTAATATCCATAAACACAAAAATAAATGTATTAATTGATGTAAAAAACAGTCCATACAGCCTTATCAAAATAGTAGTTGCCTTTAAATAAAATGAACCCCATTACTATTTTAAATCTGTATTCCAAGATCATGGTTGTGAAATTAAGCTTTCATACGTATGGTACTGGCTCCCTGTGGAATTTGTTAAAAAGAAAGCCCATGAACTCATACGAAGTTTGAGTGAAGCTCTCCGAAGCTCATGAAGCTCTCTGAAGCTTTCAGAGAACTAGCTGGGTGGTGTTATCTGAATGAAGAATTAATTGATGTCTTGTTTTATTAATGCTGTTAAACATGTAGCCTTTTTCTATTTACTGAACACTATTTTAATCACAACAGTAAATGACAATAACAGCTAATCTATATAACGCACTAGTGAGTTAGCTGGTGGAAGTTACCTTTTCCATTTCCAGATGGGGATGTACCCCGTAATTTTGACTACCTAGTTTGAGACTTCTAGGGCCTTTTTTCTTCATTTGTTCCCAGATAATTTTGGTCAGATAAAACTCTGTATTTTCAATGATCTCAGTGTTAATTGTGAATTTTTGGATTGCCTAGAAATCTATAGGTCTTAATTAAAGGATACACTTTAAACTGGCTTTACCATTATTTCTCAAAGTAGGTTCATAACACTTTCCATACCCAAGAATTATAAATAATACATTCTGAACTACCTGTAGGGTTAGCCTAAAATCACATGTAATGCATCAAATGGTTGCAAATTATTCATTTTAGCCTCTCAGGTCTGACATACTCTTTTTTTCAAACGTAGTTTTATTCATTTTTAGACATTTATTTCTGTATACACTGAAATGTATAAGCAATACTTTAAAAAAATTGTTTGAAGCATCAGCTGACCTTTTGGAAAACAGCAGAAGAATAATAGCTTTAATCTGCATTTTAGATCATACTGTTTTTCCCTTTGAGTTGTGATCATTGCAAATACACTGCATACTTGTTTTCAGAAGTGTATTTTTTCATTATTTATCATTTTTATTATTACTACAAAATTCTACAGATCTTTAGAAACTGAAAAGATTTTGTGCATCCACTATTATAATTAACTTTTTTCCTTGTCCTTTAAAATAATATCCCAGATTATATGCATTCTGGAAGTCAGTGCCTAGAAATAATTAATGAGTTAGTTATGCTTGACAGGCAACTGAAAATGAGCTTTCATTGTGATATCACGGCAAAGGCAATTAATGAAAGTTTTGTTGTTTTTTTTTTTCCCATCAGAAAGACCTTCTGTCATCTGTATACATGTATATAGTGAAAAAATATCTAAATAAATAAAATAAATAAATAATAGCAGTTTCTTTCATCTAACAGGTGAAAGTATCACAAGAGCCCGGGTATGAAAGCTGAATCAAGCTTAAATTGTTGGAGCAACTATTAGCAGTCATTAACCACTGAAGCAAACTACTAGGGGAGTGATAACTCCTTATCTCTTTATGTCTTTAAAAACCGTATCAGACATCTCTCTATAGTGTAGCCAAACATAAGCATTAGGCTCAATATAGGGTAAATGAGAGAAATGTATTGGTCTATGCTATGGAGGCCAGAATATGCTATTTTCACTCTTTAGTAGCATTTCTGGAAGGCCTACAAGCCTTAAGCACAGGCCAGATTTGCATGAATCATCTAATAGTCCTTTCTGGCCTCTCTAAATTTTTTAACTATATGAAAATCCTTACAGATTTGAAACCATAGATATTCATTCAGTTTTTTCAGTGCCACTCATGGTAGCTCAGTTACCAGCCAGCTTTTCAGTGGTAAAATGAGGTACCAGCCAAGGCTGGCACAGGCTGCAACAGAAGAATCGTCAGCCAAAGTGGATGTCACCATTCCAGCTGCTCCAGGGCCCTGCTTGTAATGACCAGATCCAGGTGTCTCCACACCCTGTTCATGGCAACTCTGGAATAACAGGAGAGGAAAAGGAAGAAAGAATAGTTACGAGAAGTAACCTACATAAAGCAGTAGATTATATTACTGCAGCACTTCAGATAAAGTAAAGGAAATGAATAAAAGAGCAAAGGGAAAAGGTGCAAAGGAAATGGAAACTCAGTAATTGAGTAGATAGAAGGCAGTTATGGGGAGTGGAGGAAGGCAAACAAGATCTTAATTATTACAGAGCGGGGAGAAGAGTAGGTCTCTATCATGAGACATATTCCTAGCCAGGTCTCGTCTTAGAACAGGTTGCTTTCGCTCCAGAAGGAGAAAATTGTTTTGTGGCCAAAAAGCCACAGCATGGGATAAAAGGTCATGCCAGGGAAAGCAATGTAGACAAGAGAGACATAAAAAAGTGATGCAAGAGATATAAAAAAAGAACTAGTAAACAAAATCATGGAAAGCAGAGAAAGAGAAAGAATGAAATGAAACAAAGATGAACATGAGAAATGGAAGAAGAAAAAGGGTGCAAGCAAAGATGATGAGGAATGGAAAGGAAGGTATGAAAATCTATTTACTTCTGAAGTTACTAATTTCTCTGTTTGCACTCATAGTTAATTATAGATGAGGCAGGAAGTATAGAAAGAAGTATATATTAAGATGTGCAATATGAAAAAAAAGAAGTGAAATTAGTTTAAAAAAGCAGATGGTATAACTGGAAATAATTGTTTAAGGGACCACTCTGTTATTGACATACAGATCAGACTCAGAGGCTACATACTAGCACAGGGTCCATGCAAACTGTCTAGTGAGAGTGATCCCTGGCCCATTCCAGCTGCTGAGCTGTGGCAAGGGATGGCTCTGGAGAACACTAGCTGGTTTTGGCCAAATTCATGCCAAAGAACTCTCTAGTTACTACTATAAATAGTTCTGGTCTGGCGAGAAGCAATGTTTCAGGCTTACTTGAATTTACTAGCATAGATGCAGACAGTGAGTCCAGGACAATATCTAAACAGCATGAGAAGTGGAGCTGCACTTCAACCACAGGAGTAAGGGATGTAAGGGATTGTAAGGGATGACTGATGGAGAGATGGAAGGGACAAGGGCAAGCAAACACAAGTACAGGCCTCCTGCTACAATTGTAGAGATGAATGACAATGAAACTGGAGAGGAGCAATAAAAGCAGGAAAGAAAGGTGGGATTAAATATCAAGATCTCAGCCTTGGCACAACGGGATTTGAAGTGTCAGATACTGATCCACCAGCAGCATTCCTGTCCACTCTGCTGCATATGGTTTATTAGGTGATAAGAAAGGCTGCGATTAAAAATTAGGCTATGCTATTAAAAATTAGACACCATTTCCCAAAACTGAACTTCTGGCATGTTTTAAAAGTTTCCATAGTTCTCTGCAGGAATCATCTTTTCACTAGTGTGTGTGCTCCACTGCCCAAAAACCTTCAAGACATTCATCGCTTCTAAAGAAGAAGAGAAGTTGGTTCTAGTCAGTAGCAATATGAACTCGGGCCTTTATTTAATATTCTGTGGGCATATTCTTAAAACGTCAGTGCATATTTTAGACACTTCACTGCACTTCTGTGCGTCACTTCATGTTTTTAGTTTCTGTTCTGAAGTGCAAATATATGAGACACCACTGAAAAACCTTCAATTGCTATTGTACTGCCTCTGCGGTTTCTTTTGATTCATCATAATAGCTCATCATGGGATCTGCTTCTCTGTACACTTATGTGTATACTGTTCAGTGAAGTTTGTTTGGCAAGATGCATATATACCCTCAAGGGAAAGAAATACTTTTCGTTTCATCTTTTGCCCCCACAAGAGCAGGTGTAAACAAGCTCTGTATGGGGAAATAATCCAATGTGTTGACAGTTGCTTCCTCCAAAGTTGTTACTCCAAAGCTGGATAACATGCTACCTATCCTGTCTGGTTTCATATATTGAATTAAAAAATAATTAGACATTTCAGTATTTATTTTCCATTTAAAATCATTAGAAGTCAACAGAAATGCTTTTGAAAAAAACAGTGAATAACACTGCTTTAAAATGTTGATTCCTTTCAGTGCAAGTGCAGTCTTTAGATGACAATTAAATACTCTTAAACAATTTATGTGAAATAGAAACAGTATTCAAAGTTCAATGATTTTTTCAAAATCAAAAGTACCAAAAGTATTATTGAAAAAGGCAACTCCCTGCAATGCCTTGAGGTGTGTGAGATTTTGTAGGAAAAACACTGAACCTTGAACTAGGATCCTGTAAGACAGATCTGCTTCTTTTTTCAAATACATAGTTTTATTTTCTTGAACTACAAGCAAAAATTGATAGCAATAGTACCTTAGGCATGTCATTCTGGAGGCTAAGTTGGACCAGAGGCATATACATTTTTCAGGATATGTGTTTTTCATTCTGTGATAAAATGCTGTATTTTCTTCAGTAATATAGATTCTATTTACAGAACTTTATGATCAGTTACATTAGAAACATAGTGTTCATGCTTCAGATTTTATTAAGCCTCTCTGCAATAAAGCTTCCTTTTTGGTACACTGAAATAGAGAATTAATTTGTGAGTTACGTATATTATACACAGCCTGGGCATGCCATTCATTTATTTTATTGGTAGATGAACATTTGGGATGCAACTTTAGAACTACTGTTGACTATTTAGCCTTAAATTTTTGTGGAAATGTACAGTTCTTAATCTATGTTTGAGTGGCAGCATGGTTCAGAAGATCAGGATCTGGACCGCACGCAAGATTTCTGGGTGCTATTTCTGGTTCAGTCAGTGACTTGCCATATGACTACAGGCATTTGCTCTTGGCCTCAGTTTCCTTACAGATAAAGTAGAAGTGACAACACTAGATTTCCTTTGCAAACTGCCTTGAAAGCTAGGAAGGAAAAACTAAGTGGAAGGATCATGAAAGACATTCCATTGTAAAACAGCAAAAAAATATAATTACAGAGGTAATTATATCTATGTTAGATGAAAACTAGCTAGCCCAGGTACAGAAATAGTAATGCTGCTACAGTACAGAGCTCAGCATGAATTGCAAAACCCACCCAGGATCTGAGTAAATATTCTGTTGGCTAACCTGCACAGAATTTGAAGTCAGCACATCAATACCAAGAAGAAGGTTTGAAGTTGTTCCTGCACGTCTAGGTGAGCTGCAGCCCCACTTCTGACTGTAGAAGATTATCTCCATCAGTAAGTTAAATATACAAGACTTCATAGAAAGGTATTAATGAAGAGTTGACAGTGTAAAATATTTCAAGACTCTTAAGAGTGAAATCCTGAAAATCAGATAAATCCTGAAATATTCAGAACAAATTTAAATGCAAGTCTGCCTGGTCTCACTTCCTGCGTGTGAGATACCCACACCAGCTCCTTTGCCATGTTCATATGCATGTTCTGCATCAAGATCCTCTAAATTCAAAGCACAACGCCTGTCTCCCGCTCCCTCCCTCTACATGAGGTATTGCTGTTTGTCCTCACCTGCCACCCACTCGGTGGCCAGGTTGTCATGGGGTAATGGAGCAGAAAAGTGGTTGTACCACTGCCCTGCCCCACCGATGGGCTTTCCACCAGTTTCGTGTTCAAGGAGAGCACCCATGGCAGCTCCAGCCTAGCAATGTGCCTTGCCCCCATTTCATGACTTTATCAGAGTTCAGACTTACGTGAGGTTCCTTACACAGTAAAAAAACAGAGACCTATTCAATATAGTATGCTCAGAACTGAAGCTTTAAAGACAGGCGGTTTTTAACAGTACTTGATAGGCCTTCAAATAATTAGGAGTGAGCATAAATCTAGGGAAAGGCTTGGCCTCGTTTTCAAGCAACTGAATACAGGATTCAGCCACAGCTACCCAGATGTAAAACACACTGTATAAAGGAGCTTAAAATTGTCAAGTAGTTCCTGAATAAATGAGTGGCTGTGCATGAAGTGATTGGAAATGGATAATATTAGCATATAATCTTTGCCAATGTATGGCACTGAATATATGGTTATTACTAGAGCTCCTTAGTATCATTTCAGACAAGATTTTCTCTACAGCATTTCTACTTGGCTTTGTGATATAACAACTTGTGGTCAACCAACGAAAAAGGAATTATGTAATCAAGAGAAAATTAAAATCTAAGTATAAACAAATATCCATGGTGTGTGATGATATATGTTGTTCCAAAACACAGTAGTACAAGTAAACAGAGATGATGCAAAAGAGATTACATTGCAAAACTTTCTGCAAGTTCACATAGCTTTTTTTTTCAGCTTCCAAGGGGTCTAGATTCCCATGTGAATACAGTCAGGCAACTGACTGCCTGGAAAGCATGATAACTGTCACATTGCAAAAACTCTGTGTATAAATATCTCTTCTGCGTAATACAAATATACTGCAAAAAGCATTTCTCTGTATCCCTGCCTCATCAACTCATTTTTCAAATTTCATTTGAAAAATATAACTCCTCTTTGCCTGCCTACTCACCTACCCAAATTCTTCCTTCTCCCTGATTATATTTTTTGGCTTTTCCCTCTTATTTATTTCTAGAAACCATTTTGAGATCTGAAAGATGTTATATAAAATTAAATGTATTCAGTAAGACCCATCCAGCAAAACAATGAATGCCTAAGCCCACACTGTATTAGAACTGCTTTCACAGATATTTGGATTAGCACAGCAATCTGACATTGAGGTCTTTTTTTAATACCTCTTCAGCTGCCTTTCAATATTTTCTCCTTTCTTTTTTTCCTCTGCCTTCTGCTGTCCTTGTAACACTGTAAGGGGAAATCAGCTCTATGTGGAGAAGTAGCAGCATCAGTCTGGGGAAGGCGGTGGTAGAACTGATGTGGGATCGCTGCAGCAGAGAGCTCAGCAGCAGCAAAGCCAGCTGACTTCAGCAGGGCAATGCCTGATTATGCTCAGTGCACTGGCTGCCCAGAAAGGGCTGGAAAGGAATGAAAGAGAGGAAACCAGTGATACTGCTTCAGAGCTGAAATGAAACATTAGCTCTTTTTTGTAACACAGAATGATATGATGAAAACCTGCCTGAGAACAATCACATTTGACCTTCAAAAATTTTGCTTTTAGAGATTACCCTCTCTGGGTTTGGTTTTTTTTTTTAGACCTTCCTTCATTGAAAGTAAAGGATGAGCAGGTTTTCCCTTTGCTCTTATCTACCAAATTTCTTATTGGGTTAAGTATTTCCTCCTGAACTCTATTAGAGCCAATATTTTCCAAAACCAAGGAGTCCCACGGTCCATACACTCCCTGAGGCACAGGGAACCCTAATCATGGACCTGACCCTCCTTCAGCAAAGTCCGTGATAAGACCTGGGCTGACCTGGAGACTGGCTAAGCTTGTGAGCTCACAAGTCCAGCTTCAACCAGTGGAGAAGCCAGTGAAAGCTGAAACAGTCCCTATGGAGTAAATTCAATTCCCGCTTATGCCAGTGGTCATTGTCTTTGATGGCTGCTGCACAACGGTTTTATATCATGACATTAAGCAGGCAGAAGGCTGCTGTAGTAGCATTAAGGCATACAACACAAGCTTTATATCTTCTGTAGCCTGCGACTTTTGAAGCATGATCAGATATTTTACAAGTAGTATTTAATACTCGCAGGAGAAGAGGGTAGCATTAATTTACAAAAAGAGAGAAAGGGAACTGAAGCAAATGTTTAGGAGTAGTGGGAAACTGTACGACCACTTGAAACAAAGATGTTTTTTATTAGACCTTATATTAAGTCTCAGGGGGAAGAGGGGAAGATGAATGCCATGCAGAGTTGTTAATTAGGAAAATAAAGGTAAAAGAACTTTCTTATTGCTGCCATTCCATAAGTGGACTAAGCTGATGATGAGCATTTAGTGTTTTAGTCTAGAAAATTGTAGTTACTGTTCCAGTACATTGGAAGAAAACTATGTATGCAATGCAAAGTATTTCACATTAAAAATATTTCTCCTAAAATTACTAAAAATATTGATATGTTTACATAATTGTGAACTAATTAAAGAAGAAATGAAGTTCCTAATTTCAATTGCTGACATTTGACTGTTATTCTCTCTATATCTAAATTTGGTGAATGTTGTACAGCATTTTAACCTTCTGATTTTGAGCTCGGAAATTCTTTTGTCAATAACTGAAGTGGCATTAAAGATTATAATGGACACAGTTGATTGAAAACCATTCTTTTTATTAATATCCTACAAGAATGCTGTTCAATACTACTTTTGTACTTCTGTAGACTGTTATTATGACACAGTTGGGAAAAGACGTAGCTGAAAAACGAAAAATTAATTTGTCAAGACTGAGGAAAGCAGAAGGAGAACTGAAGGACTATAGTGTGACTTTTTGCCAAAGGTGTTGTTTAAAAATGGCATCTGATTTGCCATCCTTCATTCCTCATACATGAAGAAATATTTCAATTAGGAGCTACACACTACCTCTGATTTACCAAATACGATATTAGTAATTTAGCTTTCCTCCTTGAGCACTCTTAAAACTTTTGGGTGATTATTGTCTGATCTGAAGATTTCTTAGTGTTCCTTGTGCTAATAGTTTTCACAGCCTCATGAAGAGCCACTTAAACTGCAGACAGATGTTTATTGAGCCCTTCCTCACAAAGGAAAGGGTTAGGTCACAGGAACCTTCCCATTTTCTTCAGCAATGAACACTGCTCAGTACCTTTCCATTTCGATTCCCTCTAATGGCTTTGTCCTCCTTGTGCCTTCCTTTTATACATCCTGATCACCAGTTTGCCCTACAGACTCTCTGAAGGTTTTATTCTCCTGCTGGGTTTGAAGAAGGATTTAATATTAATTTTGATTCTTTTACTATTCACCTTTTCTTCTTATTGTATTTTTATATCTACTTTGCCAGAATTTACAAGTTGGGTTTTTTTGTTTTTTTTTTTTGTTTGTTTGTTTTTTTAATTTTCCTAATTTGGATATACCATCAGCTTCCTCTCACCTTATTCGAGACCTTAATAGGGATATGTACTGCTGCTGTGCTTACAGTAAGGCATTTTCTTCTTACTGTTTGTGAAGATTTAACTGTTTGAACTGCTCCTTTTGGCAACTTTCTTTTTAACAATTTCCCTCATTTTTACCATTTTCCTTTTTTTGAAGCTCAACACTCCAACTTAGTGAACTGTTGGCCTTTATTATTACTGTAGGTATTTCCAGTTCCCAGTTCCCAATGGCCAGTGCTAGAGAGCCACTTGTTGCTTGGACCACTTTGAAAGAGAACCTGTGCATTACTCACAACACAGCCCAGGGCTGCATTTCCTACTGTGGGCTCCCTAATCAGCTGTTTCTCTATTTCTTGCGGGAGCCATTGATGGTAACTAAAAATTCTCTGCTTCACATCCGGATATGACATTTGTCTAGTCTGTCTGAGAGTAATTAAAGTCTCTCATTACAGTTGTATTTCCTGCTTCTGTATCTCTTTCAGTGTATCCAAGTCAATGTTGCTCTCCTAGTTGAGTCATGATAATATAGATCCAATACTATATTCTTATTGCTAGGACTGAAACACCAATTCATATGTAACCTTCTCTCTGGGTCACTTTCATTGGACTTTTATCTTGCATAGAGAGGAGCAGGATTTATGCAAATTAAGAGTAAGCAATTATTTGTTAGCAATTGCACACAATAGGGAAACGAAGACTAATGAGCTACTAGGCTAAGCATTAATATGCTCACGCCCACTTCACTGAAGTAGCAGTAGAGCCTTTCCTGGCCAGGCTATTGTCAGTCAGAAGAAAAGGGTTATCCGCAGTTGCTCCTTGGTCCTTGGGCTGCACCTCCACGCTGTCTTGTTGCTGTCTTTGGAGTCTCTGTTTTCCAATACCCTCTGTGTTTTCACTTTTTTATCTTGCATGGTTTAGCTTACATACTTTCTTCTACCTTCACAAGAGTTTCCTGAGTAGGACAGAGCCAAACCAGAGCCGTGTTGTACCAGACCAGGCCCTGGATGGCAGACAGCTGAGCCCTAGGGCTGAGAGCTATTCATATAGGGTCCCTGTAACTCACTGAGGTGTTTGGTTCGTTAACTTGGTTAAAGGTCTTAATATGCAAGCCTCCTCTATGACTAGTGGAATTTATCCTACCTTTCTTACATATTCTGTTTTTAGCATTGCAATGGCCCACCAAGCATTTTAAGAAGCTAGTAAAACGTCTTAATTTAGGGGTAGATTTCCTTCTAGTTCTGTCAGCTTACTCCTTAGTTTGCTGGCATTAGAGCAGAAGCAAATGCTGCTGCTCTGGTTCCCTTTTGTGAGTTCCAGTCTGAATGGCACTGTATGTGTTTGGTTACCTGTGCGACAATATGCTAAACAGCCATGTTTTCAAAATTGAAAGTTTGGTATTTCTTCGACCAAGATGAAATTGAACCTGAAAAAAAGATTTAATTTCATTTAAAGAGTCTCGTTTAACTGTCTTTGCATATGAAATATGCATCACTTTTGCACGCGAAAATGCTGCATTTTTGCATCCTTTTCACTCTTAGCCCTAAGGTCTGGGGAACTGAAGACGACACTAACATTTCTGTGAGGGGCTGCACAGATGCCTGTGTTGGAGGGCAGCTGGGAGGTTGCACAGCCGTGTAGAAGCAGACTGCTGGGAAGAGCTAGCACAAGTCCCCTTGAGGGTACTGCCCTGCCGTCACCCTCGGCACCCAGCTTGCCATCACCTGCGGAGCAGCCCCCTCCGGCTGCCCCCGACAGGCAGGAACCCAGCACCAGGGTCTACTTACAAGCAGTTCCTGAGCACATGAGGGAAGAGCCCCCAGCACAGCTTCCCAAAACCTCTTTTTCCTGCAGCCCAGGCTGTGGTTGCACTATAGCAAAGCTGACCATGAGCACAGGCAGCCAAACCTTCAAGGGGTGGAAGGGCAGGCAAGGTTGCAGGGCCCATTAGTGCAATCAGGACCCTGACATCCATTACTGTTTAAGTTTTATTTTCATTTCCTTCTTTCTTCACAGTCTTTTCTGGTGATCTTGCATTCTCAGACACATTCAATTTAAATTCATGAAGCATTACACCTCCAGCTGCCTTTCCAACATCTTTCCCTGATTTGTCTTTTATCACTCCAACCACCTCACCTGTGTATCATGTTTATTGATATGGCTGGGAGGAAGGATATCCATCTCCTCTTTGCTACATATTTACCAATAACCCAAGTACATTTGTCTTATTATGGAAAATCAGCCTGCTCCTGAGTTCTTTTCCCTTTCTGTGCCATTTCTAATCTCCCATCTCTCTCCCTTAAAACCTAATTTTTTCTTACTGTCATCACTACTAGGCAAGGGACCACATGCTGGTTACTCTTTGAATAGGGGATGTGTCTGTTGGATCCTTCTCTGGAGTGACCTGCCCTCCCTCACCACACCACATTTATACCAAGTTGCCTCTTTGACTCCCTATCTCATGTAATATATTCAAGGCTTTCATCCTTCATGTCCATATTACTACACAATCACCTCTGCCTCCAAATCAACTTTCAATTTTTTAAAAATTTTCCTCTTTACCTCCTCTCATAGCTGGCCTCCCTTCCCTTCTGTGTTTTTCATTTCACCTCTCCTGGGCTCCTCCATTTTTCCTCAGCTGTCACAAGTGACACCAGACACTGTCCGTGATGGGCTGGGGTAGCAAATACCCAGTTCTGCATCAACTCACAGAGCTTCACTCAGTGCCCAGCCGTGGACTGTTGCCACCATGGGCTGTCACCACCGCGGGCACTCACAGCCTGCCCCAAGCACCGGTTTCTCCATGTGACTGCAGCTCTCACAGCCATCAGCTGGTGG
The DNA here is from genome assembly GCF_034638445.1 of Ciconia boyciana. NCBI lineage: Eukaryota > Metazoa > Chordata > Aves > Ciconiiformes > Ciconiidae > Ciconia > Ciconia boyciana. The sequence continues at coordinate 46,008,022 of NC_132934.1, read as the reverse complement.
TTTGCCCTCACGCTGCTCCTCTGCTCTTATAACTTGGCTGTCCCGCTACCCGACAGGATTAACCAAAATTCACATGCTAATGCTACCATCAACCAAGCCCAGCCCGTGCCAGCTGCTGCATTAACTTATTTCACTGGAGACTTGGAGAAATCTCACCATCCTTAGCTCTTGCATCTTTGGAAATGTCATTTTCTTTTGTTTTAATTAGACTAGGACACTTTAATCAACTTTTTAATAAGAATGTTTAATTAAAAACACTCCTTATACATACGCACATATAACTGTACATATGTATATACACACACGCATATATAAATAAAAAAAAAAGCTGTGTGTAACCACCCTTGATACATGGAGAGCTTGCAAAAGAAAGTAGGGATTAATACCAGAGGTCGTTGCCACTCCATTCCCATGAGGTTGCTCAAGCAGTGAGCTATTACAGCATTAGAGTGTAAAGCATCACAGCTACAGAAAAGCGATGTCTTATATTTTCATTTCAGTGATTTGTAGTAAGTATACTTTTTTTCCTTTGTGTGACTGTGGGATTGATACCAAATCATTTATTGGCCATGTGCTAGCAATCATCCTGAGGTCCTTGTCAAGTTTTGTGATGAATTCTTCTCAGTTCAGCACTTGGTTTTGGGTAATGGGAAGTCTGCCAAGTTCTGAAATTTGATTTAAAGCTTTTAGCTAATTGTACTTCTTTTCTATTAGTTTCATTTAACAAATTTGTTGCAGTGGAACTGCAGTTTATGACCTTGTTTTTCTTCTAAAACAGAATAAATTGCTATAAAAAATTCACAGTAGGGAAGCAACAATTGTAGCAGCGAAGCTCACACCCCTCAAAATATTAAATCAGAATCCCTTTTTCTAGGTAACGAATGCAGTCCATTATTAAAAATAAACAAATATATAAACTGCTGAGATTGTGCCCACATTTTTATGGAAATTTAATTTCACAGGAACCTTGACACGAGAGTTTTTCAGAAGTTCTGATGTTTCTAGGGAATAATGAAATTCAGTTTATACAACATGAGGATATTGGCACATCTTTGCTTGGACTGATAATCTTCTCTGATTAATTCATGCTGATCAATGACTTGCTTCAAAATAATAATTCACAATGGAAAGGGTGACCTCAAAGATGAGAAATCAAGGGGAAATATGAGTGGAAATTCAGCTGAGGATTAGCTTAGCTTCTTGGGAACTCTTGGGACCATCATGCAAAATTTTGCCAAAATGCGGAGGACTCTACACTGCACGTACAGTGAGTCTGGAGGCTGGAGATGTGATGGAGAGTCCTTTCTGCACCTGAGGAAACTTCAGTGTGATGGGCAGGTTGTCAGTGGGGTAGGTTAAGCTGGGCCTTGGAGCTAATGCTTAAAGGCAGCTCTGAGCCAAGTCTTCATTACTGGTGAGTAGTTTCTGTTGCTGGTATGCTATTCTGTACACTTCCTAAATCATACTGTCATCATATTAGCCTCAGCTTCCGACAGCTATGATGATAACCTAAATTTAGGTGAACTTTGCTCATTTTCTGCTCAACGTATCTCCAAATACTTCCTCGGTAATTATTATTCAACATTGCACTTTTTAGTGTGCCTGGGAAATGTTTACAAGGAAAGGTAAGTAAGTAAATGTTAATTAAGCCATTAATACTTGACAGACTGCACACTAGTTCATTTTTCTTTCAGTTTTTACCCAAGTCTTATGATAAAACTTATAGAGCAGCTAGGCACCCAGATACTTTTTCAAATGAAAGATGAGGAATGGCAGAGTTTCATTCATTTCATGTCTGGAACTGATGAAAGGGAACCTGCACAGAGCTCCTTTTCCAATGCTTTTCACAGCTAAGAAAAAAAAGAACAATTCTGTTTCAAACAAAATGTTGAATGATAGATTGAATCCCAAAGCTTTTATGTCTGTTCTACAGTTGCCTAATATTACTTGCTGTAGTGCAAAAAGGGGCTGTGCAATTTAACACAAAACAAGCTTGTGCCAATCTTTCCATCACTTACTTCAAATGACAGCATGTTTTCACATATTCAGCTTTTAAAGTCTGCCCTGAAATCAGATTGTTGATTTTGAAACATCCCTTTATGCTTTCCACTTACTAGATTTTAAACAAGTGGGAATGCGACTTACACGTTAAAGGCTTCCTATCGTAACTGTCACACACAGCACCGCATTCGAGGACTTCTCTGCCAGGTTCGTGACTTCTTAGTTTCAGTCCCGTGTTTGCAAACCATCCCCACCAGGCAGAAACTATATCAGAAACATCCAGCATAAAAAGGGAGGGCTTATCTAATGGAAATATGTTTCAGGCAGAACATAGCTTTTATGGACAATAATAAACAATCTCAACTGGTTCCTTTACCAGTTTAATTGTAACTGCCAGCTGGGCCATGTGAGATGTATGAAATATTCTCAGAGGGGCTAAACAAGTTTGAAATTTTGTAACTTGCACATTTTCTGGTTCTTCTTAAGAAATTGCACTGTTGGGTTGTCATCCATATATGACTGAACTCTGCAGGTTCTCATTTCACTGATTTCTTTTAGTCTCTTTTAGACAATTTTTTGGGGTCTCTGTTATACTAATTACAAGTTTTAACTGAATATGTACTTAAATCACAGTCAGTTCTAGTGAATGCAAATGATTGAACAGGAACTTAAATAATTTACAGCAGGAAGCAGCAGTTGGGAGGAAAATGTGTGTCTCTGATAAGCAAAGATTGGACCTGGAGCAGGACCAGCACTGTTTGCTGTTGTTTCTAGCAAATATTTAGTCTGAGGTGTTTGGTATTCTCCAACAATACGTGTTAAAACCCCCAAACCTTCACGGTCAAAAATTACTGTGCTTGCTCCTATAAGGTGAGACTTAATCAACAGTTTTAGTCACTTCATTAAATGAAGAGTAGTCAGATTGGGAGAAACAGTTGACACATTTATACAAAGGGAGAACACACACCATTAAAAGCCATTCTCATCTAGCAGTTTTTACTGTTGCCCACTCTGGCATTGTTTTAAGCATACACATGCATGATTGATTTCAGTCATTCCTTTGGCTAACAGAGCCTCTTTCCTCCCCCAGGTAAAACGAGCTGTATTAAGACACCCCAGGAGTCACAAAATGGGAACAACTCTGGTACCATATCAAAAGTTAATGCACTGTTATTATGCTGTCTTTCATATAAGTATTATCAGGCTAAAAGTTAAGAATAACTGGGATTTATTTACATTTGACTGTTTTGGTCAAGTTTTGGTATAACTTCTCAAGCGACTGAATTGGTGCTGGAGTTTAGTAAAGGTGAAGAGGTTAGAGGTCTGCTATCCTAAAGTGTTTCACTGTTGTCAGGTCTATCAAGAGATCATGATACATAGCAGACAATTATCTATTCATATGCTCACATCATGTCTGATTTATTGTCATGGTAGATACAGGCCAATGAGACACTCCTCCCTTTTCCCAATCAGCGCCAAAGGTGAGAGATTTGGACTTTAAAGGTGGAAAGAGGAGATTGGTTATAACAGCTACAGTTGTCAGCCAAGAGGGAAGCAGGCACTGAAAAGAAATGAAACCCTGGCTATTCTTGTTAGGAAGAAAATGGAAAGTTAGATGAATGAGGGGAAAAAAGATCTTTTTAATATGTCTACCACAAGTCGATTAAACACAGTGAATAATGATGATGATGTGAATGCATTTGTCTGTCTGTCTGTCTTCACTTCTGTCTTTTCTATACATCTGTGATAATGTAGTATATTTTGAATGCTATAAATAAGTGTTTGTATTTTTATTTTACTAGCTTTGCTTGAGTTGTTAGTTAATTTTAAGTAGCTAGATTACCTCAAAATATTATTTATTCAATGTATGGTAAAGTTGCCTTGGAGAAATTCTCAGTTGTAAGGTTGAGTACATTAGTTCTGTCAGTAAAAATAGCATTTCACTCCAAAAGCAAGTATTTTTAATGACTAGATTTAAATGATAAAGTACAACTATAAACTAGCCTCAAACAGTTTTCCTGTCTGTATATAAAATATTTTCCTTTGGCTAACTTTGAGGCACTTCTACTTGAAAAAACTTTAAAACAGTGGAACTTTGATTGTCCAGCTGACAATTTTTTGTTTACAGATCAGCATCAAAAACTAGTGTCACTAACTTGCTGAGTTTTCAGTGAGGGAATCATCAGTTACCTCTTTCCTCCTTCTTGAGGAGGAAACAAATGACCCTTTCATATTTAGCAGTATTATCAGGCATCTTGTAAATGTAGTTCATTTAATAATATCGTTCAGAAAAATAATTTTTTAAGCCAGGAGAGCATGTGTGTCACCATAGTTTGGGAAGAACTCACATAGACCCATTCTCACATTAGTTTTGATATTGAACTGCTGAAGGAGGTATCATTATTTTTCTCCATATATTGGTTTATTTAGGATTTGGCTTTGAAACAATCGCATAACTTCACTGCTGGTGGGTAATCTACATTGGAACTGAAATCTTAGTTTTAGGCTTTGAATCAGTTTGAATTCAGATGTGCACCCAGGACAAGGGTGTATGTTATGTAGCAACAAATTGTTTTCCAGGTTTGCAGAACTAACCTACTAGTAAAGAACTAAAGGTGTGGTGGTGGTAGTGCTGTTGACACCCCATATAATCTAAAAAATGTGAATTTCAAAACAGTATGATCTGGAGTTTTAAAAGTTCTGATCACCTATGATTTTGAGAGGAATGAATGGAAGGAGCCTCTTATGGGCTGTACAGAACAGAGCATCCAAGAGAAGCACTTATTATTCAAGCACACTTTAACAATAAACCACCTTCAACTTCAGTTTCTGCTGCAAAATAGATCTTCATATTGCTACCTATGATTTAAGTAGGTGCTATATAAATACTGCTGAAACAAACAGGCAGAAAGAGAGTAGGAGCTTGGGATCCTCTTGCTCCCATGGTGATGCTCCTTCTAATACAGTAAAGTTCTGATCTATGACAACAGCTCCTAAATGAAACAGTATGTCATGGTTTAACCCCAGCCAGCAACTAAGAACCACACAGCTGCTCAGTCACTCCCCCACAGTGGGACAGGGTAGAGAATCGGAAGAGCAAAAGTGAGAAAACTCAAGGGTTGAGATAAAGACAGTTTAATAGGGAAAGCAAAAGCCACGCAAGCAAGCAAAGCAAAATAAGGAATTAATTCGCCACTTCCCATGGGCAGGCAGGTGTTCAGCCATCTCCAGGAAAGCAGGGCTCCATCACGCGTAACGGTTACTTGGGCAGACAAACACCATCGCTCCGAATGTCACCCCCTTCCTTCTTCTTCCCCAGCTTTATATGCTGAGCATGACGCCATATGGTGTGGGATAGCCCTTTGGTCATTTGAGATCAGCTGTCCCAGCCGTGTCCCCTCCCAACTCCTTGTGCACCCCCAGCCTCCTCGCTGGTGGGGTGGGGTGAGAGGCAGAAAAGGCCTTGACTCTGTGTGAGCACTGCTCAGCAGTAACAAAAACAGCCCTGTGTTACCAACACTGTTATCAACACAATGAAGAAAATTAACTCTATCCCATCCAAAACCAGCACACAGTAATATAAGCAATAATAAGACATTGTATCTTGAATAAATGATTATAATCTTTTCTATTGAACTAACAGCTTTTTCAAAATGATTAGGTTCAAATCTCCCAGGATAATGACAATTTGAAAACACTGAATGTATGACATTCCATGTGAGGAATACCCTCTGAGGTTATTTATTTCTAATTGCCTAACTATTCAGAGATTATTGAAGTTAGGCAAAACAAACTGATGACAGTTTCATAATTTTTTAAATTTAAAAATATGTATAGTCCTTCATTCTTTACACTCATAAATTTCACTGGGAAAGTACATTGCCTCTACTGCGCTTCACTCAGTCAATTACCTGATCATAATCACACATTTTTGTGGAGCACTGGTACAATTCAGTCCCTTTCAAGAGGAAAATGTTAGCATCTTGAATGGCTATAGCATTACGTGAAAGCACTCTCGGTTATTTCCTAATTTAAAGATTTTTTGCTTGGTTCTTTTCTTCTGAACAGGACTTTGGCTACTTTAGCTGTTACCTTGGCAACTGTTTGGTCATTTATATTGCAAACACTGTTTGTAAGCTATAAAGAGCTTTTTGAGGAGAACAGGGAAAGATTAAATAATAATAAAAAATTCTTGTTCTCTTTAGCCTTTCTATTTCTGCAGTCCCTCACTACTTCATGAAAGAAAGCCTCGAGGACCCTAGCAGAGCTTGAATTTTTGGTAGGTAGAACGGAAGCGGGTGGGGGAAAAGAATAAGTGTCTATGCAGATGCATTTGTGTGATATTAACAAGTTGTGAAAGAAAAATACTGAATGCATGCAACTTTGAAGCCCTTGGAATAAAGGAACATCAGCATTTGAAGACTCCTTAAAACCAGTTAAAAATTAAAATGAATAAATAATATAATAAAGATTGAAAAACAATATTAGGACTCAGAGAGAAGAAAACTTCTAAAACAGGGTAAAGGCTGTCACTTATTGTGTACTATAGTCTGATATAGAAATATCACACTATTTCAGCTACTGAAAAGTCATACCTGTGCACTGGCAATTCTGCTCTGTTTTTAAGCAAGTTGACAGAGCGAGTGCTGACCCCTCTGCTACTATAGCTAGACAATTTCCACCACCTCCCTTGTTTAAAGCCAACAGGAGTCTCTCAACCCTTTGTTGCTCTCAGCAGGGTAGACATAACCATAGACTACGAATCAAACAGTCAAAAAATCCAAACAAGATTTCCAGTAATGTACATTTACAAAGTAAAAGACTACTAAAATCAAACTCATAATTACATACAAACACTAGATAACAGTATTTTGCTGTTTGACATATTCTTAGGAATGCACGATTTCAGTGGCCTTTTCTCTCCCAGCATGGTACTGAAAGAAACACTAGTTTCTGTTTCTTATCAGGACACAACTAGTAGACCAGTATTCCTACATAAAGATATCTCAAATAATTTGGAAATCCTCAAAATACCTTGAAAAAAGAAGAAAAGACCATTTATGTCCAGCTATGAAAGACATACACATTCATTCCCTAAGGTACAGAAGACCTGAAATCTGAATTAGCATAAATTGTATATGGTTAAACTGAAGATCAATTATAAAAAAATCCACCAGAAAAAAACAAGAAAATTGATAGCAAAAAGCTAGTATATACGAACTTACAGTAACAATTTTGAGTCTAATTGAAGATTACATAAAACTTGGTTTCAACATAAAAGATCAATGTTAAACTGACACAATCTTTTCAGCACAATAGTATCACAGATGCTGCAATAAGAGTAGCTGATTATCAGACAAACTGCACTGTGTGGGTGAAGAAACATAGAATTATATGAAAAGAAAAAAAACAAAATGAAAAAAATGCAAAGAGGAATTAGGAAGGAAACAAAATTAAATATATGGATAACAATGGCAAAGAATCTGAAGAAAATGCTGAAAGGAATGATAGTGAAATACTGCATCAATTCCTATTTCTAAGTAGCGGGTTCACATCAATAATAGTGTCTATAAAGAATAAACAAAGAAAAAACCTTCACTACAGTGATAATAAAAAGAAGAGAGTACAATAACATGTTTCCAAGAGCTGTTTGTAGATTAGCATCAAATAAACTATTAAATTGTAATGGAAATTAAACATTCACAATTACATAGAACAGTTTTCTCGCACCACAAAGAAATGATACATGCAGAAAGAGATTGCAGTCAAGGAAATCTGTTGGTAAATCTAAGCCAGTGGGAAATTTGTGGTGATGAACTCATCACTAAAATATTTAATCTTTTTAATGAAATATGGGATTAATAAAAGCTCTCAAAAAGATGTCATTATGGACTAAGTATCAAAGAAGAGTGATTTAAGTTACTCCAATAGTTAGTGAGATATTTTATTTCTTTCGGTGATAACCAGTTTACCATAGCACCACATTAACCAGCAAAAAGAAGGCAACTGGTTAAAGATAAGAAGCTGGATTTTGACGTGAAAGGTCATACATTCACCAGATTTTCAGTATAAGCATAGCTATCAAAAAGGCCAACAGATTAAAAAAGCCACCAAAACCCCTTTAATATGCAACTTTTAGATTTTAATGAAGTATTTGGCATTCCATACCACAATTCACTCAGGAACATCTTGAAGTTTAAGGTCTACCAACAGAAATAATTAGCTTTGAAAAGGTTTCACATTAAGATTAAGGTCAAACTCCACAAGTCTATAGTAACAGAAAATCATGTCAGTGAGAATTTATTCTCTTACGTCTGCCTGCATTGCCCTTGATTTCAGTATGATAAAAAGCAGAGAGTCATACAATACAGACAATGCCTGATTTAAAAATAATTTTCTAGATTCAGTTTTTCTAAATGAAACTGGTCTTTGAAGAAGTGAAATTTAAAAAGAAATCTTTAAGAAGAAATCTTTAAGAGGAAATTGCAAGAGGTTGTTCCCTTAAAAAGTGACAGGAAAACATGCCAGCAGAGAATATTTTCTTCCAGAATTGCACAAACGGAGCTAATAATTAATTACAAAAACCAAAGCAGTTCTCAGCTCAGGTATTATGGTAGGAGGCAAAAGGATACACGGCACCGGACGATTCATTTTCTTCACTGGTAATGTGAATTCTGATAATAACCAAAGAAAAATAATGTCTGAATTGCCAAAGCAGCAGTTCAGTTGATCATCGAAAATCTACAACTTAAAAAAAAGAACCTATGAACTTAACTCCAGTGCAATTACTTTAACACAATAAAAGCTGAAGATATGCAAAAATATAGAGCTGAAAGCCCTATGTAGTTAATGCATGGTATTTAAAAATGCATCCATTTTCATCAAAATACTAAATACTTTTTCCTCTAAATTTTTCTGGAAGCTAGAAATAACTAGGCATATCTTAAAAATAAATCAAGAGAATCTCTAAGACAGACATGCGCTGTATATGGAGGAACACACAAATGACAGCCTACACAATTTGGTGTAGAAGACTGACAAAGATCGTCCTAGGATAGACAGTGACGGTGGAGCCTGCTTTATGTTCTCTATCTCATTAGATGACACAGAAACAAATCACAGTCAACATAAAATAAGTCACATGATCATCAGGTTAGCTGACTACATCACTCACTTTGAATCTGCAACGTGGTTCTTCAGGCAGTGCCATATCAAATCCAGAATTTACCATCAATGACTTGCAAAATTATGCCTCTCATTGATCATGTAAGCTTTTTTATTGCACTAGTGCGCAAACAACTTCATGTCTTCTTCACAGTATCTTTTATCATTCCTTGCACACTACACACTTGCAATTTATAACTTCTTCCCAGATGTTCAAGTCTTTTATTCATTAAAGGCATAAATTCAGCAAGCCTTTAAAGCAAATTCATATATTTAGACATGTATTTAGTTCTATTAAGTCAATACTTCAAAGTGATCTTTAAATGAAGCTCATACCCTAAGGGGTATTTTTGAACCAGAGCTACAAATCCTGTCAGAAATTCATTTCTTGCATACAGACTTTGTTCCATTGTGTTTTAAGATTGTACCAGACTAATATATGTCTAAGCTGCATAGAGTGTGCTCAGCTGACAGTCAGAATTGCCTAACATGCACCCATGTCATTTTTACACCAGTAATGTTCACATGCATTGGGAGAGCAGTAAATTTCTTAGGTCAGGAAACTTCTCTTCTGTTCAAATACAGTAAGTACACAAGAAATAAAAACACTCACTAATTTGGGGGAAAAAAAAAAAAAAAGAAGGAAAAAAAGAGCAACTTTCTGCCATTAAGGCAAAGCACTGTGTAGTTTTAAAGGGGATATACATGCTCAAGACATTCAATTCCTCCTTGAAGCCTGAGGACTAAAACATATTAGCTCCTTTTTGAGGCTTAGGTAAAACCAGTAAAATTCATCATCTGATCCAGAGTTTTAAAATTGTGACCTGGGGAGCCAAATCAGGGATCTACTTGGGGGGAGCAAATCAGGGATCTACTTTCTATTTTAACATTCATAATAAAACTTGAAAGTCATTTATCTTTTTGATGTTAGTACAACGTAAATTTGTCTCCACATTTTTTTATTTGACTGATTAAACTTTCACAAAAGTATGAGTAATGAAACTGATTTGTCAGGATTAGAATTTCCTAAGGAGCGATAGTACTGATTGTTTCTAGAACCGGAGCCATGCAAATTTCCCATCTAAGGATAGAATAAAATAAAACCAGATAGGTTGAAACAGCTTGAGAGAGCTAGGTTTGCAAAATTCTGTGCATATTTCAGCTGGCTGATGAGAGTAGACATCATACGATTGCCCGTATGTTTTTCTGGGCTGACAGACAAAAATTAACTGTTTCTGGGTTTAGTTCATTGGAATTTAGGACTTCTATTTTTGCTTCTTAGGGAACCCAAATATGAAACCATGTTCCTAAGTTTTCTACTTGTTTTTCAGGAAATGAGAAAGAAATGCAGAAAAAGAAGCTGTGCCTAGTTCTAAAAGAAACTTTTTCTGGTCAAAAGTGAAAACTTTTTTAACCTAAGAGTCTCATCAGCAACATTTTTGGTCTGTCACAGAACCCCTCACCACAGTAACAGTTGTCTGACAGTTGCTCTCTTAAATACTCAGACTAATACCACATAAGCATTGATACCTTTAGTATTCTACAGTGATGGATTGGATATCCTAACAGAGCATCTTTTCCCCTTGCAATTTTAATTTATACACTCTGTATTTGGGACCCACCTCAAAGAGGGCAGTGGCAACAACAATATGTACACTCATATCTGAGCTGCATTTCTAGATTCCCCCAAACAACTACATTTTAACTAATAAATCTGTTTACCCCATTTGGGAAGGATGGAGGACAGATTTATGTGGCTGCTTCTGCACTGAAAAAATTTAGTATCAGAACATCAGAAGCTGCAGTGGCACGCTGTTCATCTAGTTATTTTGTGCTATTTCTGCTCCACTTTTAACCTCTGAGGTATAGTGGGATCAGGAATAACCCTTTCTGTATGCATACAGGCTGTGACCTCTACAGTTTCAGACTTGCTTTCAGCTCAGCCAACAGCCACCCATTTCATTAGCACGTTATTTCAGGCAAAACAGCACCTGGAAACCAGAATGTTATAGACCAGCATCCCTCATCTGTATGCAGAATATCAGCAATTCGCTGCTGATGGAAAATATTGTGACTCCTTGCCCAGGAGAATTTTGTTTGCTTGCTGCTGGAAATACGCTGCATGCCTGTTTGGTTGTGTCTTGCTTTGCCCAAAAACCTGTCCCATGTCTGCCCATTTTAACTTCATTTCCATCACAACTTCCTTCTCTATGCTTTGGGTAAAATTAGGTTTCAGAGGCTACCCATGCTTTTACACTTTTTGTATATCTCTACCTTTTGCTTTTTCTCTTTTCTCCCAATGGCAGCACCTTTGGTGTTATTTCTTTGGCCTTGAACCAGTTTCCATCTCCTGCCAAGTGCCATAGATCCACAAAGTGCTTGTTCTGCAGTTGTAATTTTGCTGCTTCATATAAAAGAGCAGAGCTTGCTCTGGAGTCCTTGCTATAAATAGAACAGAATTTTTCTTAGGTCTCCTACTGATTTGCCAGATTGATTGTATCTCTGCTAATCAACCTGAATAATACATTGGCATTCTCCTTTTCTCTTAAAATCATGCTGTATAAATATTTTGCTTGATGCTTCTGAAAGGTTATTTATATTGTTTTAAACAGAAGAATATCTGTATTATGCCTAGATGTTTTAACCCTTAATTTTATGTTGAAACATCATTATATGTACACATCACTTGTGTACATATAATTGAGCTATTTGAAGGTTAATTCTGATAAGGTGACCTTAAACTACATTTTTTCACTTCTCTTTTCATCTTTTCCATCTTTCTGGATGCCAGTCTTCAGAACATGTCAGTAAAACCAGGAAAGTGTTTATCATGTATTTAAATACAAAAACTTGCTCTCTTCCCCTCACACTCCCCTATAAATACCTTGAAAATGCTGTTTTAAATTATAGCTTAACATCCTGAACAATTTTAATATTTTTAAAAAATCCAGTTTAGATATCTCAGTGTGGAAAGGGAGAGAAATTTGGTTAATAAGGCTTTTAAAAATGATATAATTAAGAATCCAGGTCATTAAGAGAATGATGAAGAGTTGGTCATTGATATGGTAATTTCACGATTATGAAAAGAGGAAATCTATAGGTCTATTAAAAAAGTGATTGACAATATAGCCTTAAATATTTGCATAGTTTGCAAGTACATTTAAATAGATTGTAAGCTAATTTCTTTTGGAAGAAAATACTTGCACCTGCAAAGTTTGCAATGGAAAAAAATGAAACATAGCTGTAGCTTCATTTCATCAAAAAATGAAACATAGCACCTACAGCTAGGATCCAATCCAGTTCAAAAGCAAGTACCTGTACCTGTAATGAGCTGTTTGAGTATTCAGAACAGATATATCAAATTTGTACCTTCAGCTAATTGCCCAAGAGAGTACAATAATTAAGAAAATAGCCCAGGAATAGGACACCTAATTCCCCATTCCTGCCTCTGCTATAAAATGCTACTTCCATGTATTTAAGATGGCTTTGCAAATTCTTGTGCACATTTAAGAAATCTGTTGCAGTCTCTTTTGAGAGTAAAGAGGAGAGCAGGTATATTTTTGGGTGTACACAAGATACTTGCTGTTGTGCATGACAATCTGAAACATCCCACAGCAGTTCTGCTAGCACACTCTCAGCTGATGCATGACACACTGGATGGCAAACCCAATGAGTGCCTAAGCGTGGCACTATTGCCAATAGAAACAGAAAGCAAGCATACACAATGAATGACACACACATCCATAATTTATATGCTATTAGCAGGAATATTTCCTCCATTTTGGTGCAACTGTCAGATCCTCAGTAATTATTAGAATATTGCACAGAAAACAAGCCGAGAATATGGGCAGGAAAAGGCATTTCACATGCTTTGGCCAAATGAGACTCAGCATTAACTCTATATTTATTTTTACATATATCTGTGTATCTGAAGATATTCCCTGTGAATCAATAGGAGCAGAGGGCACCTTAAATAGCAAAAGAAAAAATAATCATAGTTTTGCTGAACCAAGGTGAGGAAGTTAATATTTCTTTTTCAGGTGAGCACCAAGAAGAGGATTAGTCACAGGGTGAGTACATCGTCTAATGACTCAATCATTAAAAAAAGCATTCATTACAATTGCCATCTCACTACATGTTATTTAGAAAGTTTTAAGGTCCTTTGCACTCACTCTAGTTAGAGATGGGGATTCAGAAGAATATAAATGTTCTGGTGCCACTAAAAGTCAGTGACCAAATTTCTGTAGTTTTACACAGATAGGTAAAACAGAAAGAAGATAGAAACAGATACTCTAAGGTTACAAAGCGTGTCTTTAATAGAGACAGGAATAGGAACAAGGTGTAATGATACAGGGTCCTCTGTGAATTAGTAGATCTTAAGAACTGTCTTTCCCAATGCACATGCTACTAGATGCAGAAGGACTTTGTGTTATAAGAAACATTGTCCATACCCTAACTACTGTGAATTTGCCTGTGCAGTTGCTTATTTACACAAGCAGGCAGCACTAAATACTTAGGCAACATGTGCTTAAGTTCCAAGGTAGGTCTCTGGAGGGGCCAACCTCTAGAGGGACCAACCTCTGGAGGGACAGATCTTCACTGTACATTGTACACAGAACTGTTGGATATTAGTTGTGTTTGATTTTACCTCTTCTGTGTTTATCAGCCAAATTAAATGTATATCTGGTACATGAAGCAAGTAATACTGCTTAAACCATTGTAATGTGAAATCACTCATATGCAACTTACAATGCAGCTTATGCATGTCAGATGGGAGCTTACTGGACTAAAAAGAGTCTTATGGAATGTAGAACTGAGATTTATGCAAAAAGTAAGTGAATATTAAATATATGCATGAAAAAACTCTGATGGTTTTAAATATAGTTACAGAATTAAAGACACTTGTAAGACAACTTCATGTTCAAACATATTCTATGTACGCCTGCTAGTATGTATTGACAATAATAGAACTAAAGAACAGTCTAGCATAGACATTTTTTATACGTACAAAAAAGGTCTGCTTTTGTCATTTAGTATGGATAAAGCTTTAGTTTAAAAGATGTCTCGCTGAAGTTTAAGGATGTCAACCTGAATCAAGGTTTCAGAATCCATCCAATAGTGATTATCTCAGGAGCATGTGAAAAGCAGAACAACATACTCTTTAAATATGGTTTGGTAAGTAAATAATCTTTATGTAAATACAAAAAGATGCAGCCACTGAAAAATACAGTGTTTAATTAAGTTTGTGAAGAGTGTGATTCTATTATCCCTATTTAAATTGTCACACTGTACCAATGATTATTCCCACCAGAGTCAAACCCAGGAAAATTATTTCTAGAATACAGAGAAATTTCATAAATGCACTGCTACCTAATTCTGGAGATGACTAAGTTTGTGATGTTAAAGTTCTGCATCTAGATATGTCATTGAACACCACAACTATAATGCTGTCAAACAGCCAGGTACAAAACTGATACCAGTAGCATTGTTTAGTCAACTTTGCTAGAAGGAAATGATTCATTAGACAGTACCAGAATACACCTTGCATTGACCTCTCTAACCTACTGCAGTGATGTCCACAAGGTAGGCTCTTGAAAAACATATGCTGTATAGTTGATCCAAATAAATGATGCTTGGGCTACAAGAAAACACAGGGCAAACATAGAAAGAGCAGATCGCGAAAAGAGAACAGACCAGGGCATGGATGAGAAGATATGCAAAATTTTGAAGGACAGGTCAAATTTCCAGTAGGGATGTAAAGGAAAAATCAGAAATAATCAAGAAATAGAGATAATCTTGGTTGAGAGGAGAAGTCTTAGAGCAGAGATTTAGACGGTCATCTTTAGGAGATAGAAAGGAGGTAGGGTTTTATACTTGCACACTGATGAGTAGTATATTAAGCACTTGTGATAAGGGTAGTGCAGCTGCTTTTATTAATTCAGGGTGAGACCCAGAGCATAGCAGCAACACAGGTAGAATAGGTTTCTGGAGTAAAACCTCAGCCCTTTTGCACAGTGGTGCAGATTCTGTGACACCTATCAGGGCAACATCACTGGCAGAACCACAACTGGCTTTTCATGATCTACACTGTCTAGCTGTATTTATTTTGGGGGATATCTTGTAATTGCAATTGTCCAAGAATACAGTACAAGTACATTGCCTCTGGAACTGCAAGATGACTTTCTCAGGGCTTTCTTACCAACACCATGGATTATATCCAATTCCCACCTAACTTAGCCACCATAGATGGAGTTATTTGGAGGTTCTGTGTTACAGAGCTTCCGAGTGTGCCAAGCTAGATAGCACATTTGTCTTGTGCATTCTCCTTTCCTTTGATCGGACTGTGAAGAGCCCATATCTTATACCAATTTACCAAATGTTTTGTGCTGGAGTTCAGTTTAGGAGAAATTACTATTGCTACATCAGAAAAAGTGCTGCAAAGAACTGAGGAAAGGAAAGGAATACATTTAAGAAGCAAAGCAGCAGTGGAGAGAATAAGGTGTTGGGATACACAGAAATGCTGAGAACTAGAGCAGGAATAAGAGTTCAGTTTCCATTACTGCAACTGACAATGAATGTATGTGATCATTACCTCCTAAAGAGAGTCGGGACGATATGAGTAAGGAAGCATGACAATGGTGCTATGGATAAAAAAGCTTTAAGTCACCTACCAGCAGCTCTGAGTGAGACAGTTACAAAAATTAATGCAATGAGTGGATTTGTAGAAAGCAATTCAGCTTGCCTTAAAATATGTGTCTGATAGTTGGCCAGCTGAATGATTCTTTATACTCCATTTACTGTATCAAATGCCCATATTGATCTCCTCTGCTTGTAACACCACACCTAGCTCATGCTAGACATCTATGTTTAGTCTTAATCTCAGACTGAATCCCACTCATGAATTCAACACACCTGAAAAGATGAACAGGCCATCTGGGCTCCATCAGTGAATAGCAGGAGGAATGGATTGGATGTAGATGTCTAGAAGAACCTGTTGACACTGCTGTTGGAGTTCTCACCGGGAAGAAAGACCTCATGACATCTGCATCTGGTGTCATAGGTGAAAAAATAGCTTAAACTGTGAGCGTTAAGAGGTGGCAGATAACTTGGGGAGGGTGGTGAACATCTGAAATTGAACTTTTGACCGGGCTGATTGTAAATTTTGATAATGCTATAACTAAAAATGAATGTCCTGAATCCTCCAATGTAGACATAAAAGTCTACATTTATGTCTCCAAAAGAGACATAAACCAGAAATACCAGTTAGGACACTGATTGCCCATTGTGCTTCTGCACACAGACTATTTATATTTGGAAAACAGAGGAATTGGGGTGCTGAAAAGAAGAGAAGGCCAAAAAGAAATGTTCATGGAAAGAAGAGAGGTTTCAGAAATAAGAAGGGAGACTGGAAAGAAAATCCTGTCTGGAGAGAAGATCCTGGAAGCCAGGAGACTTCCTGACTCCAGAAGGCTGGAGATTAGGGAGATGTGTGGAGATAAATGCTTGATGACACTCAGGGACTTTGGCCCAGTAACACCCAAGACTGGGAACTGTGGGTAGTGGCACAGCAGAAACCAAAATGACTTTCTGGCCAGCCTTCCCAGACCAGCAGTGATCTCCCTGATGGGCAGTCAAGAAGTAGTGAACCTGTCACTGTGGGGGAAGGAGATGAGTGTGTAAAATAAGAAAGTAGAGTAAAATCTCTAATCTTTTTGATTCTTAAATAAAACCCCGTTGTCTGGTTCCACTACAGGTCGTTGCTCAGTCTGTCTCGCTCGTGACAGCTGCTCATATTGCAGTCAAGCATGATTCTCCAGCTTAGCATGCATGGCTTGGACGACCTGTCACATCCTACTACACCTGTAATGATCATAAAAGCTTTGCTGTTAATGGATCCCAGTACTTTAATTAACTTTTTATCTCTACGTTCATATTTTTTATGTTAGAGGCTCATTCAAGACAGAGGATGTATACCATCTTACTATCTTATTCATGCATCCCAGGGAATGAGACCTGTTTCTACGATCATCAGCACAGATGAACTGGGTTTACATCAATATATGAACAGGTTTACATCAACACCTGCTGTAGAATACAGACCCTGGCAGACATTGCCTTTTGTTCTACAGCAGCTTTTTTTGGCAAAATGGTTCATTTAAGATCAGAAGTGTATGCAAATCAGTTACAGTCAGTATTAATAATGGGGCATGTTTGACCGAAGCGCAAAACAGAATCAAGACAACGCGACAGTAAATAAGCATCTTTAATGTGGTGCTTCAAAGAATCAGGGTCAGCGACTGTGCTTCAAGTACAGATACAGTGATTTTCTAGAGGGGTCAGCATTCAGGTGGCAGTGTTTAGCCTCACTGTCCTGTGATTAGCCAGGAGCTACATGAAAAGAAAAGAACTTAATACAGAGGTCTGCTCCCCGAGTTTTTTCAGAACAAACTGATGAGGCAGAGGAGTGGGTAGTACTAAGCCAAAAGGTAGAAACTGTTTGAAGTGTAGTCTGATGAAGTAGAAAAGGCAGTAGGAAGGGATTGAGAGCTGCTATACAATAAATTAACAGAAACTAGAAGGTGTTACATTGTCACCTGTCGTGGTTTAACCCCAGCCAGCAACTAAGCACCACACAGCTGCTCGTTCGCTCCCCACCCAGTGAGGTGGGGGAGGTAACAGAAAAAAGGATAAAAGTCATGGGTTGAGATAAACACAATTTGATAGGACAGAAAAGGAAGGGAAAATAATAATAATGATACAAGAATAAACAAAACAAGAGATGCATAATGCAATCGCTCACCACCCGCTAACCGATGCCCAGCCAATTCCTGAGCAGAGGCTGCACTTCCCCAGCCAACTCCCCCCAGCTTGTTTGTTCAGCATGACGTCATATGGTATGGAATAGCCCTTTGGCCAGGCTGGGTCAGCTGTCCTGGCTGTGCCCCCTCCCAGCTTCTTGTGCACCTCCAGCCTCCCTGCTGGCAGGGCAGCATGAGAAGCTGAAAAGTCCTTGACTTAGTGGAAGCACTGCTCAGCAACAACTAAAACATCAGTGTGTTATCAACATTATTCTCATCCTAAATCCCAAACACAGCACTATACCAGCTACTAGGAAGAAAATTAACTCTATCCCAGCCGGAACCAGGACAGTATCCACCCCTTATTCTATACTATCTACGTCATGCCCAGGTCCCACACTTTCCAATACATCCCAATTAATCACCACCACCTTTCCTGTCTTTTGATATATGCACACAATATCATCCCTCTGAAATGTCTGTTGAGTTAATTTAGTCCATGACTTTGAGCTCCATCTGCCATAACAGTCCTTCAGGGCAGGAGAGATGGTGTGTGGTGTTGGATTGTTGCATGCTGAAGCCAGTTCCAATTCCATCACCACTGCACTTGTCTGGTTCTATCATCACTACCTTTGCTTGGTTTCATCAAAATTCATTCTTCATTAATCTGGGTGAGTCTTACTGTAATGCTGCTGATATGGCATACAGCCACCACGGAAGTGATGACATACAGTATTATATAGCAATTAACGTCATACAATTTAATTCATTGGCTATTCTCACCCAAAAGCAAATCCCCTTGAGGTACACAGTGGAATTCCCCATTCTCCTGCATCATCCACAAAGTGCACCCAGGTACTTGAGCAAAAGCAATCCCACAGATGGGTTTGCCTTTGCCTGAAGCAGGAATAACCCAGACTGTCTTCCCCAGCATATTTTTTATGTGCACTACAGGGACTTTATCCCCTTCTACAGTACATTAAAGTTTCGGTTGGGCAGAGCCAGCTCGATTGGCAGATCCCCTAGTGTTGACTAACCAGGTGGCTTTTGCTAAATGTGTATCCCAATGTTTGAATGTCGCAGCACCCATTGCTCTCAGACTAGTCTTTAACAGTCCATTGTATCATTCAATTTTCCCGGGGGCTGGTGCATGATAGGGGTTGTGATATACCCACTCAATGCCATGCTCTTTGGCCCAGGTGTCTCTGAGGTTGTTTCGGAAATGAGTCTCGTTGTCTGACTCAATTCTCTCTGGGTTGCCATGTCGCCATAAGACTTGCTTTTCAAAGCCCAGGATAGCGTTCCGGATGGTGGCATGGGGCACGGCATGTGTTTCCAGCCATCCGGTGGTTGCTTCCACCATTGGAAGCACATGGCGCTTGCCTTGGTGGGTTTGTGGGAGTGTGATATAATCAATCTGCCAGGCCTCCCCATATTTATATTTCAGCCATCGTCCTCCATACCACAGAGGCTTTAACCGCTTGGCTTGTTTAATTGCAGCGCATGTTTCACATTCATGGATAACCTATGCAATAGTGTCCATGGTCAAGTCCACCCCTCGATCATGAGCCATCTATATGTTGCATCTCTTCCTTGATGGCCTGAGGTGTCATGGGCCCACTGAGCTATAAATAATTCACCCTCCTGTTGCCAGTCCAGATCCACCTGAGCCACTTCAACCTTAGCAGCCTGATCCACCTGCTGGTTGTTTTGATGTTCTTCTGTGGCCCGACTCTTGGGTACGTGAGCATCTACCTGATGTACTTTTACAACCAGGTTCTCTACCCAGGCAGCAATATCTTGCCACAATGCGGCAGCCCAGATGGGTTTGCCTCTGTGCTGACAGTTGCTCTGCTTCCATTGCTGTAACCACCCCCACAGGGCATTTGCCACCATCCATGAGTCAGTACAGAGATAGAGCACTGGCCACATTTCTCGGTCAGCAATGTCTAAAGCTAACTGGATGGCTTCCACCTCTGCAAACTGACTCAATTCACCTCCTCCTTCAGCAGTTTCTGCGACATGTCGTAGAGGACTCCATACAGCAGCTTTCCACCTCCAATGCTTTCCCACAAGACCACAGGACTCATCAGTGAACAGGGCATATGGCTTCTCATTTTCTGGCAGTTTATTATACAGTGGGGCCTCTTCAGCATGCATCACCTCCTCCTCTGGTGATATTCTGAAATCTTTGCCTTCTGGCCAGCCCATGATCACTTCTAAGATTCCTGGGTGACTGGGGTTTCCTATTTGAGCCCGTTGTGTGATCAGTATGACCCACTTACTCCACATAGTATCAGTTGCATGATGTGTGGAGGGGACCCTCCCTTTGAACAGCCAGCCCAGCACCAGCAGTCAGCATGCCAAGAGGAGCTGTGCTTCAGTACCAACCACTTCCAAAGCCGCTCAAATGCCTTCATATACTGCCAATATCTTTTTCAGTTGGAGTATAGTGGGCCTCGCATCCTCTGTATTCCCAACTCCAAAACCCGAGGGGTCAACCTCAAATCTCCCCTGGTGCTTTCTGCCAGAGGCTCCAGGTAGGGCCATTCTCCCTGGCTGCTGTGTAGTGCACATTTTTATATCTTGTCCTGCCCAGACTGGCCCAAGGGCTACTGCATGAACTATTTCCTGTTTAACTTGTTCCAAGGCTGTTGTTGCTCAGGGCCCCATTTGAAGTCGGTCTTCTTCCAGATCTCTTGATAGAGAGGGCTTACGATCAGACTGTAATTTGGAATATGCATTCTCCAAAAACCCACAACACATAAGATAGCTTGTGTTTCCTTTTTGCTAGCTGGTGGAGACGTAGCTGTTATTTTGTTGATCACATCCATTAGGATCTGACAATGTCCATCTTTCCATTTTATTCCTAAAAACTGGATCTCCTCTGCAGGTCCCTTGACCTTACTTTGGTTTATGGCAAAACCGGCTTTCAGAAGGATTTGGTCTATTTTCTTCTCTTTCTCAAAAACTTCTTCTGCAGTATTGCCCCACACAATGATGTCATCAATGTATTGCAGGTGGTCCAGAGCTTCACCCTGTTCCAGTGCAGTCTGGATCAGTCCATGGCAAATGGTAGGGCTGTGTTTCCACCCCTGGGGCATTCAACTGAATGCCCCTCCAAGTGAAAGCAAACTGTGGCCTGCATTCTGCTGCCAAAGGGATTGAGAAAAATGCATTAGCGATATCATTTGTGGCATACCATTGGGCTGCTTGTGACTCCAGTTTGTATTGAAGTCCTAGCATGTGTGGCATGGCAGCACTCAGCAGTGGCATGACTTCATTCAGGCCATGATAGTCTACTGTTAGTCTCCACTCTCCATTAGACTTTTGCACTGGCCATATGGGACTGTTAAAGGGTGAGCGAGTCTTGCTGATCACTCCTTGGCTCTCCAGTTGACAAATCAGCTTATGGATGGGAATCAGGGAGTCTCGGTTGGTACAATATTGCTGCCGGTGCACTGTTATGATAGCGATTGGCACCTGTTGTTTTTCGGCCCTCAGCAACCCCACAACAGACGGGTCCTCTGAAAGACTGGGCACAGTGGACAGCTGTTTAATTTCCCCCATCTCCAAGGCAGCTATACCAAAAGCCCACCAGTACCCTTTTGGGTCCTTGAAATACCCTCTCCTGAGATAGTCTTTGTAAGGATGCACAGAGCCTCTGGGCCAGCCACAATGGGGTGCTTCTGCCACTCATTCCTGATTAGGCTCACTTCGGCCTCCAATGCAGTCAGCTGTTGGGATCCCCATCACTTCAGAAATACAGATGGATTCTGCCCCTTTACAGCTTGATGGCATTAGGGTGCACTGTGCACAGGTGTCTACTAGAGCCTTATAGTCCTGTGGCTCTGATGTGCCAGGCCATCAAATCCACACAGTCCAACAAACCCAGTTGTCCCCTTCCTCCACCTGGCTGGAGGCAGGGGCCCTCTAGTCCTGGTTGTAGTATTCGTTACTCACTTCTTAAATACGAATCAGAAGTACCTTTATTAACATCAGAAGTAGGATCAGCTCTTCTACTCTGTCTGGGGAACTGCTCACTGGAAACTGGAGCAGCAATTTTCCTGGAAGAACACCCTTTTGTGATTGTTTTTCTTTGCAACTCACATACCTGTGCCTCTAGGGTCAAGGTAGATTTTCCATCCCACTTTTTCATGTTCTCTCCATGGTGTGATGGATGCACTCGACCTCTTAACCAAACTAGTGGTAGTTTGGTTCAGGGTCCAAAGAAGGAGGTAAAGGTCTAAGCCATAAACAGGCCAAGAACTCGTCTAGTTTCAATCTGTTCTCTGAAAACCCACAAAGGAGCCGAGTGGCACAGAAAGCATCAATGCATATGAGCTTGGAACACCGATCATGAGATTAACATGTGAATAGCGGGTGGCTTTTGCAAGACTCATTTATCAAGGAACAAAGAAAATCATGGGTACAAGGAGTCTCATGCATACCTTTCCCATTGCATGTATTTTGACTACAAGCAACCACTTTATTCCGTAAATATGTCAGTCTAAGTGAGCCTTCTTTGAGCTCTCCTTACTAGGCAGTGTAGCTGCATGGCAGTGATCTCCCCTTGAGCTGGGACGCCTCTCAAGGTTGCCCCTCAAGGCAGAGAGACCTTTTACCAACGGCAGATCTTTGGTAAGTGACTGATAGCATGCTCAATTAATACTAATGAAACATTACTAATCCATGTAACTAGTAAATATTAACTACTTTAAACTTTGTATAGATAATTCCATTAGACATAAACCATTGTCCAAGTCCAAGACTAAGATTGGACCTAGTCGCACCTAAGCTCCATCAGTAGTTAGAAAGCAAGGGTGTCCACTCTGAACCTCATGACTCAACAGGAGGGTCTTTCTTACCCTTTTTGTCTCCGGTCTCTGTGTGAATAATTCTAACTTGATTCTAACTCAATTTTCCTTTGTATGTTTCTTCCATGCAGTAATTAATAGAGTGAACCTTGCCATCAAACTTTACAAAGTCATACTTTTACAACATCATATTAAAACCACTTTTGCTAATACCTTTGACGGTGATTCCTTAAGCGAACTAAATCACTCTTCTGCGACAAATTGGCTAGTCGGCAGGATCCTAAATCAGCATTCGCGACAAATTGGCATAGTCAGCAGGATAGCAAGTAGTGTCACTGATTACTTACAGAAGCATGGAACAAGTCTAAGTCCCAAATTCTCAGAAGAATGGGCTCATGATAATTGGCATGATTGGGAAGCTGTGGAAGAACAGTTAAAGGTGGCCAGGGGGCATATAAAGGATGGAAAAGGGAAAGGAATTATTTGCAAAATGCTAGGTACCTGTTTAGAAGCTGCTTATCAGGATAGGAATAATAACAATAAAAAGGAGCAGGACCTAAAGGAAGAAATAGAAGGCAGAAAGGCAGGTGAATTAATACGGTCTTTGAAAATTGAGCAGCTGCAGAAACAATTACAGGAAGAAAAGGAGAAAAAACAAAAGTTGGAAGAAAAGGTTGAGATGATGCTTATGAGGGGTCCCCATACCCCTGACATTGTACAGATTAGGAAATTAATTGTATCCCCTGAAGAATGGGATGGGAACATATGGGGTGACCCTGATGATAGCAAACCGGGTGAGGATGATTCTTTGCTTCCCTCAAATCCCCCTGAATATGAAGCCAGACCCATCAATAAAGCAGAACAGTCTGAAAGACCTCAGGGTGGTGATCCACAATATACTGTGCGATCTGTTACAGTTGGCAAATTTACGAGAAAAATACAGCAGAAAGCCCAGTGAAACTGAAACAGAGTATTTGTGGTGAGCCCACTTAAGTAGCGGCGACTGAATAATGCTGAGTGGAGATGAAGCAAATGGCTTTTGGGGTCCAGGAGTTCTCTTAAATTTAGGACCTGACCTGGCAAATGGATCCCATTCTATCACCAGCAGGGTAGCTTATTGGGCTGGGGGAATAGATGCTATGGAACGAGGTGAACCCTCCATAATCCCCATAAGATCTCTTAATGAATTCTCTACAGCCATCACAAAAGCTGCCTGCATATAAGCCATGCATAAACAAGAATCCAGTGATATGCCAATATCTGCTACAATTGATTATGCGGTGCTAAAACCACTACTTAGAGGAGCCCCGGCAGCTCTTAAACCCTACTTACTTGCAAAACAGGATGAAATCAAAAGAGATACAGAACACAATGAGGGATTAGGTGATAATGATCCCCACAACCAAGTCGCTACCTGGGCAGAATTAATGCACGACTTGTAAACCATGCCCGTGAAATGGGGTGGGATGATCTGTTAGCTGAAAAATCAGACGCAAGATCCTGAGCAGCAGATCATCGAGTGCAACCAATAAAACAAACACCCCCACAGGGAACAGGAACTAGACCAAAGGAAAATATGCCTAAAAACCCACGAGCAGAGTCTCAGGAGTGGAGAAATGAACTGTGGAGGAAAGCATTGGCACTAGGCATTCCCAGAGCTGCAATTCAGAGATGGCCTACTGGCATTATCCTGAGTCTAATTCAAGCGTTCCAGAAATGTGATGGTGGCAGAAGGAAAGAGTGTACTCCAAATACTCCAGTGCCATTTCCAGCTCCCAGAAAGAGTAATAACCCTTTCCTCCCCCTTAGGGATGGATTGCAAAGCATGAGGCCAAAAAATGAGTAATGCCAGGATGGCAACTCGGCTTGCCTGTCCGGCAAGTGGTATCTTATCAACAGATTAATAATAATGGCCTATACATTTTTATTCCAGTTGGTCCTTGATGACAGTTGGCAAAATTCCTAAGAGATATGGGAGCACAAATTTCAATATTAACACAACAGGATGCCAAGATGCTGGGTGTACGACCTGGATGGCAAAGAGTTAAAATTACCGGAATGAACAGAGCAAGTGCTGTATGCCAAACTTTGAAAGTTAATTTATGGCTCCCAGGCAAGAAGCACATGTCCTCTATTCACTTTGCAGTTAAAGATCACAATGAAAATACTTTGGGTTTCAATGTTTTGAATGGCCGAATCTGGTGCCTGCCAGATGGCAGCGTGTGGTCCTTTGGTTCAAATGTCGTCCCTAACCCTGAGTGACAGAAATTGGGAGGCTACAGTGCATGTACTCCAAGCAGCCCCTGCACTCCCTGGTTCAAAGATTACTAATGTACCTCTCAATACACAATTTCTGCTGTGGCACAAAACGGAATGTCTGAGGTAATAGCAGACTTGGAAAACGGGCACATTATTTCCAGAACCCGCTCCCTGTACAATTCACCGGTCTGGCCAGTCCAAAAACCAGATGGGAGACGGTGTCTAACAATTTATTATTAGCACTTAAATGCTAACACAGCCCCACTAACGGTTGCAGTACCCAATATTGCAACTTTAACAGCCACACTACAAGCAGCTGCACACCCGTGGATGGCAGTGCTAGATGTGAAAGATACGTTCCTTATGGTACCCTTACAGGAGGAGGATAAAAATAAATTTGCTTTTACTTGGGAAGGTATACAATATACCTTTAACAGACTCCCACAGAGATATAAACATTCACCCGCGATTGCTCATGCTGTGCTTGCTGAGCTTTTACAGACAGTATCACTCCCCCAAGATGTGAAACTGTACCAATATATAGATGATATTCTAATCAGAGGAACTTCCCCTGAAAAGGTGGGGGAAGCGACAGCAGCAGTGCGGCAAGCATTACATAAAGCAGAAGTTGAAATCCCACCCGAAAAATGTCAGGGACCAAGTAGAGAAGTAAAAATTTTAGGTACTTGGTGGATTGCAGGTAGAGCAGCAATTCCACTGGACACACTAAGTAAAATGAAACAATTGCAGACGCCCCAATCTATGAAAGAATTGCAACAACTTATGGGTACTTTAGGATACTGGAGGAAACATGCACCTGGATTTTCTATCATTGCTCACCCACTGTACTCACTTTTACAAAAGGGAAAACCATGGAAATGGAACCCAGAACATGAAGAGGCAGCCAAAACCCTAATACAGGACATTAAAGACATATCAGTCACTGGGGCCAGTACACACCCACGACCCTCTTACAGCAGAATGGGGTTTTGCAGAACATGGTACTTATTGCAGTCATGGTACTTATTGCAGTAAGCACCAGAACATGGTACTTACTGCAGTCCAGACCAGACCGAGCAGGCCAAAAAGATTTTTAATGTTTAATTTGACTGCATATAAAGAGACAGAACAGAGATATTCTGAGTGGGAAAAGGGACTTTTGTCTTTAGTCTGAGCAGTTGAACAAGTTGAGCCACTAAGGGGTAAGCCTTCTGGAAAAACCCCGCCGAGACTTGTATTATTTTCCCTTTTCAGGAACGATATTGGGAATTATACCAGCATACCTCCCCTGGAGAACAAGTTAACTATCAAAGAATTGCTTATCCTTCTCGCAGGAGCAATCATCATCAGCATGGACCAACGTCATATTAAAACCACTTTTGCTAATACCTTTGACAGTGATTCTTTAAACAATCTAAAGCATTCATCTGCAACAAATTGGCGTAGTCGGCAGGATCCTAAATCAGGATTTGTGACATGTGGTCATGCATGTAAAACCACAGGATGGCCCGTGGTGTGTACCCACTATATCCTCTCTCTTAAGCAGAGGAACGCTTACTCCTAATAGCTGAGATACTGGTCTATACAGGTGAGGAGTAGGACAGATCCTCTTTGAATTGCTGGAACTCCTGGGACAGTTTCTTCACAGCTGAGACACAGGCCAATAGGGAGGAAGAGACACTTTCTTTGTATTGCCTGAGTTGGCCAGCCAATTCATCCATCGTTTGTCCCTCTCTGTCTTTCTAGGTCATTACTGCCAATAAGTTGGCATATGACGATGGAGCGCTCCATACAAACTTCTGCCACAGTGGTCATGTGCACCGGACCTCATCTGGATCTTTGGATGACTTCTCATTGTCCAGGTCATCATAAATCACCTCCAGCATGGCCAATTCCCTCAGGTACTGGATACCTCTCTCCATGGTGGTCCACTTGCCTGGGTGACATATAACATCTTCCTTGAAGGGATACCTTTCCTTCCCACCTGACAGGAGTCACCTCCAGAGGCTGAGGGCTTGTGCCCCTTTTCCAATCGTTTTGTTGATGCTGCGTTCCCTAGAAAGGGATCCCAGCTGCTTGGCTTCCCTACCCTCTAATTCTGGGCTAATGGCCCTGCTATTCCAGCATTGGAGCAGACAGGTGACAATGTGCTCGCCTGGACAGCAGCTGAAATCTTTTTGTATATCTCACAGCTCACTCAGGGATAGGGGTTGGGTGGTTACCACCTCATTTATGAGTTCTGCATCTTCCTTCTCCTCTTGTGATGGCCCTGCTTTGGAGTAGCCTGCCTCATCCACTTCTTCTTCCTTCCCCTTCTTAGTAGGAGTTTCTTCCCTTACTAAACAAGCTGACTTTCGCATCCAATATTTCTTCTTGTGTATGGGAGTGACTGATACCGGCACGGGTTGGTTCTCTGGTTCAGCTGCAGTGCCTGTCACGAGGGTTTGAGTAGCTGCAGTGCCTGTGGCCGGGGCTGGAGTGGCTGCGGTGCCTGTCACTGGGGCTGGAGTAGCTGCAGTGCCTGTCGTTTTGTCATCAGATCCAGAGACCTTCTCTTCCCCTTGAGGTGCTGAATAGTGTTGAAGAGGTCTCTGTAGGCATGGACCAGGCCCTGGCATGTTGCAGTGATTTGTGTCTCTCTGGAATTGCCAGGGTGACAGCATACCTTTTCCAGATATTTTACTAGTTTTTCAGGATTCTGCATTTGTTCAGGGGTGAAGTTCCAAAACATTGGAGGTGCCTACTGTCCTAGGTACTTACCCATACTATCCCACACACCCTGCCACTCATAACTACCCAGCCTTGGGGCAGATCTCTAGGTAGTATTCTTAAGTAGTTGTTTAACCTTAAACAAGGCCTGAACCACATTCAGGAGACATAGCAATAGGAACATGCTGGTTTGAACATCCTAAGGATATTCAAAATTCTCAAAAGCTATTGTACCTAGCATGGAGTAGAAGAGGAAGGTGAAGGAGCAGGAGAAAGTGTCCCCCCTTGTCTCCCCCATAGATTGGCTCTCCAAGGAGAACAGGTAAAGAGCATAATTATTACTAGTTTCCAAGACATAGTTCCCAAAGTACAGAGATGATGGCAATGCTGAGTACAAATACGAGATTAGTCTCACAATTAGTCTCACAACAATTAGTCTCACATGGTAATTTTACCATATCATAAGCCAGTGTTACACAGTGCAGCAAAATGATCACCTTAATCCAGCTCCCCGAGGTGATGAACAGCACAAGAGGGAGCACACACAGCAAGCAAGGTGTTACATAACGCCACTCTGAGAGCAAATAAATCAACATTGTGACCAGTGACTATTAACCTAATAATGAATGCTTATAACAAATTTGTTTTAACACGCTGTGGTCAGATCTGTCGTCGTCTCAACCCTTTGAGCCCCACGTTGTGTGCCAAAATGGACTGTGGTGCTTTAACCCCAGCCAGTAACTAAGCACCTCACAGCTGCTCGTTCACTCCCCACCCAGTGGGATGGGGGAGGGAATCGAAAAAAAGGTAAAACTCGTGGGTTGAGATAAACACAATTTGATAGGACAGAAAAGGAAGGGAAAATAATAATAATGATAAAAGAATAAACAAAACAAGAGATGCATAATGCAATCGCTCGCCACCCACTAACCGATGCCCAGCCAGTTCCTGAGCAGAGGCTGCACTTCCCCAGCCAACTCCCCCCAGCTTGTTTGTTCAGCATGACGTCATATGGTATGGAATAGCCCTTTGGCCAGGCTGGGTCAGCTGTCCTGGCTGTGCCCCCTCCCAGCTTCTTGTGCACCTCCAGCCTCCCTGCTGGCAGGGCAGCATGAGAAGCTGAAAAGTCCTTGACTTAGTGGAAGCACTGCTCAGCAACAACTAAAACATCAGTGTGTTATCAACATTATTCTCATCCTAAATCCCAAACACAGCACTATACCAGCTACTAGGAAGAAAATTAACTCTACCCCAGCCGAAACCAGGAGACCCACACAAGAGCAGCTTGTTGCCACACAGACAGTGTAGCTGCTAACCACCAAGGTGCACAGGTATTGTGTACACATGACAATGACCTTCAGCCTCTGAATGTACTTACTGTGGGGCTTTGTTAGCATTTTCGGTGTGTCAAGCCTCTCAGCACCAATCACAGAAGTCACAAGCAGATCAGACCAGGATATCTATGCCTGCTCCTGGTTGATCTTCTGTGCCTTCTGGGCTTTTTAAAGCTAGGTTCATCCACTATTTCAGCACTATCCCTACTTTGGTTTTTTTATAGTTCCCTGAGTATTAACATCATAATCACATGATGGTGCCACTGATCTTTTAATCAAGGTCAATTTAAATATTTATTAGTTTGTTAGCATATGGTCATATAAAGATGTTAATTGCCCCAACTTCATCCTCCATAAAACTGGCTGTTCTACAAATATATCTGGCTGATATTTCAATTTAGAGAGAGCAACATTTTATTTAAAGCAAAACAAAAAACCATCACAGGCATGGATCTGCAAACTGGGAGACACCTGAGTATATCAAGCAGATTCAATCCAAGCCAGGTAGGTGAAAGTCATTGTGACCTGATAGTGCAAAGATTTGGGACATACATACAATAAAAAACTCTTGGTATAGCTTAAGATGGCATTACAGATCATCTCACAGGGACAAAAGCCGGGACATGCTCACCTTCCAGTCCTTGTTTCAGCTTCCCTTCCATATAGATATAGACATTAAAGAATGATTATTTTTTTTAGAAATCTGAGCTGTGTAAATTAGTTGTCATAATACTGCGAGCCTCTCATGTTTCTGTAGTAATAGGTGAAGGAATTTTCACTTCAAAGTTGGGACATCACAGGAATTTAAGATAAAATTAATATCTGAACAGCTCCTTCTCAACAAACAGAACCTCTCAACAGCTTGTTCTTTCAACTGAGGACACATAGCAGGTATATATATGTGTGTGTATGTGTGTATATATAATTTTGTATCTATATGTGCAGGTGTATATATATATGGATGAATGGATGGATGGTTGGATGGATAGATAGATAGATAATTACCATCTGAGGATATATATTCTACCTTTATTTTCTCTTAATCAGCCCAAACAACTAGCAAGCTTTACACTTTCTTTTTCTAAGCTAGTCAGCAACCAAATCTTTTTTCAATATTTCTTGACTATTATTTTTCCTAGTTACAGCTCAAAGAAGACAGTGTATGAGCCTTTCCATTCCTCTAACAGATTTCAACCCTCAAACGTCAGAGAAGCAGCAAGCTAACCTGCTGATGTAGACCTTTTTCAGGTTCTTAGTGCAGGAGAAGAACTGGCCAACCATTTCATTCTATTCCACTTTGTTCTGTTCTGCCCTGTTCCTCATGATGGGCAGTTCTCCAGTTCTCTTTTAAGAAGCTGCATGGATAAATTATTCTTTTGATTTTCTTTAGAAAGAGCCTACTGCTTTTCTTCAAGAACATCTCACCTGATATCAATTCATCCTCCAAAAAAATCCCAGCCTGTCAGCAATCCTTCCTTCTGTCTCTTCTTGTCTTATTCTGTGCCACTTAACCCTGCTGATCAGATCCATCTAGGACACACATGCTCAACAACAAGTGGAGCTGAATCAGCTTTGGGGATGGATTAACCCTTGTACAGGTCCTAAAAACTTACCTGGCAGGAAATTATTGGTATTACTGCAGGGGCAAGTGGACTGTATGTAGCATTACAGACTGGTTGTCTTCTTTCTGTCCAAAATTTTGTGTCTCAGTTTTACCACAAATTAGTTTATCGGTTACTTTCTATCTGTCTGAGTTTCTAAGGTGACCCTACTGGTTGTGTTGTAAGTTAAGTGGTGATATAGAGAGATGTTTTTTTCCTTCATGCTGTTATTCTGAATTTTAGTAGTACCTGTGTATCTTTCTGTTTTGAATAATAGTAACCACCAGGATATATGGAGCTTAGCGTTCCTGCCTGAAGCTTACTTTTCTTGGGACTAATTTGATAAACTCAGCTCCTGTTCAGGATGCTACTGGCTTGGATTATGTCCTTTTTCCCTCCAAACAGTTCTCAGTTGTTGGAAAACAGGCTCGTAGGCAAAGGTTCTTATTGGATCCAACCCTGCAGGACTGCTAGCTTTCAAGAGTGGGAGATTCAGAAGTCAAAAAGAAAACACAAAGGGAAAAGACTTCCTGTGTCTTTTTATCTGGTCAGAAGTAGAATTAATAGTAGTTTCCACTGGTACCCAAACAGAAGCAGTTATGCCAGTTATTATACCATTACAGCTTTTCCCTGAACAGAGTGTGTACTATCTCGCATTGTTCCTTTTACAGAGGTTTCCCAAGACACCCCCTTTTGAAGGAGCTGGATGAAAGCTGCTGGGGAAAAATGCCCCATTAGGTAGTTGTAAAATAAATAGCAATAGGAAAAGAAGTTAAATTTTAGCTTGATATTTTCAACTTGATAATTTTAGCTTGAAAAAACCTTAGAGGTATGCACAAGCAAGCTAGGTCTTCAGATAACCTTGTCTTTAGATAAGGAAAGAGATCTCTTTCCAGCTATTTTATCTGCTGTACTAATGAAACAAGTGTAGCTACAGGCACAACTGTGAACCCACTGAAGTACAGAGCATAAGACCCCATCACTTGTGTTGTCCTTCCCTGCTGCCTGTATTTTATAATGAGCTTTACTATGCTGGTATTTTTCTTAACATCCTAAATACCAGGATTGAGAGAATATGACAGCAACCTGGTTTCTATGTTTTAAAAGTTCTCCTGTTTTTCTCATCAGATCATTCATCCTCAGAGAAAAAGGTCCAGTTTCATACATTCAAATCCCACCAGTCAAATAAAGATTGTATGTTAAACTGTGTAGTTGTCAATTTTAATTTTTTCTTATGATTTTTGAGCACTGGCATAACAATGATCAAAGAGGCTGTGACATCTCTGAATACAATGAGAAAGATTTCTTCCTCGTCTTTCTGCCAGAATTGCTTATAGAAAAAGTAGTATTGAGCACTCTTTAGAATAATTCTGTTCAAATTTCTCTTCAGATTAGCTTTCAGTGTCTTTTATCCTGAGTTATACTTCCAGAAGGCCAACCTTTGCTCCTTTCCCTTGAGTGGGGAATGGTGGTGGGGAATAATCACACAAAGAACAACCAACTGAAATGCCAAGTGCTTCATACTCCTTTTATCTTTCATTGAGCAGAACAAAATATAGCCATATATAAAACCTATATAAATCATAAGGCTGCCTGAGGCTAGTTTTTTACTTTACTTTCCCTTTTTTTTGTGATTTATCTTGCTTTACAATAAGCATGCACACTTCAAGGGATACCTCAGGAAAGAGAGAATAATTTTTCCCCCATTATTTCTTTGATCCAGACTGCACTATCTTCACTTCTCAGTTTCACTCTTCAGTGGGTAAAATGGATGAAGTCTAAATTTCTGAGGAAAGCAGATTAATTGCAAAGATATTTGGTCTCCATAGTAATGTTGCATCTTTGTTATTAGAGATGAAAAATCACAGGTAAATAATGCAGAAAAGTCAAAAGCCTGGACTCTAGTCAGTAATAATTCTTAACCCTTTCCCCCCATGTCTTCTTATGTTTTCTTTTGAAAGAAAATTTTGCATTGTTCAAACAATTAAATATTGCTAAGAAATTTATGAGAGAAGCTTGAAATCTCATTGATGGATTAGTTAATTATGGTAAAATATAGCCATGTAGTCATATAAACTAATTTTTTTAAACAGCCATTCCCTGGTCGAACAGAACATTTAAGATGAAAATGTAAGCTTAATATGCGTTATCCTGGGAAAAGAAAAAAGAAGCAACAATACCCACCCTATCTGCTTTTTTATACTTATTATCTGTGCATTACAATCTACCCACTCATGCACATTTGCCACTATTGCCCAAGTTGTCTTTTATTTTAACAAAATATGAGTTTGAATGTAGCTTTTTATCTCAAAGAATAAATTTCTGGAAGAATGAGCAGAATAAAAGGAAGGAAATTCAATTATTCATTCACATTCACATATATTGAAGATATGCTTTTGTCTGCTACAAGCAAAAAGAGAAAATTCACACAAAGGGAAGGTGCACTTTGCTTAGATATCTGAATTCCTTCCAACTAGCTGCAACAGCCATATGCACTTTCATAACACTACAATACACATAAGTGTATATGGGTTTGGTGGGAAGAAATTAAATAATTATGCCAGTTACCATGAAAGCACACTCAACAACTCATCTCCCAAGGATTCATCACAGGTCCTTGTTCAGTTTGTTCACAGAACAAAGAAAAAAAGTCAAAGGAAATGTGCCAGGCTACATATGTGAGGACCTGACTTTGCATTTTTTGCTAATGGATTTCAGGAAATTAACAATCACAGAACTTCATACAGTTTCTAAGATCATTTTAAGCACACATAGATTTCTGGAAGCCTGTTTGTCTATTTGCTTTTTAGCCTTTGGTTTAATCCTAATTTAAATGAGATAATAAAAAAAAAAAGAAAGAAAAAGGACAGCATGACACATACTGATATCTTCTATATGCAAATATCCTTGTTGATTTTTTTTTTAATATTCTCCCTTCACAAAACATGTATGTTTTTCATC
Organism: Ciconia boyciana; assembly: GCF_034638445.1. NCBI lineage: Eukaryota > Metazoa > Chordata > Aves > Ciconiiformes > Ciconiidae > Ciconia > Ciconia boyciana. The sequence goes on along the minus strand of NC_132934.1, from coordinate 45,974,378 downwards.
TCTCTGTGACTTTATTTTTCTTCTCCGTAGCATTTTGTTGCAGGCTGATGACTATATTGCAGTAAGGAACATTATGGAAGTTATCACTCATTAAACAGCTGCATGTTGTGAAGCAAACAGAAATATTAAAGAAACTTATCATAAAGTGAGTTGTTTATTTTGAAGCACAGAATGGTAAAAACAGCTTTTGCTGGGGTTTTTTTTCTGTCCATATTCCTCTGGTGATTTTAAGCTACTTGGAAGGTGGTATTTTGTTACTTCTTTCTCCCATCCCTGGGAAATAAGTTCTTAGGTTTAATTGCTTGTTTCTTGGTTGTTTCTCTTATTCTCTGCCATTCTAAGCTGTTGTTTTTATTCCTCTTCATCTTAGAGGTTGACATACATGTAAATACTATCGTTTCACCAGAGGGACAAATTACCTTCTCTCTCAGTAGATTCAGACAATATTACATCTAGAAATGTTTGATAAATTGGGCTTCAAAGAAAAAAATGTAATGTCTACATTTTATACTACCTGTATTTAGTCTTCATATTTGGACAGAGAATATAATCCCACAGCCAAGATATTCTGATAATAGTTGATCAATATGCAGTTTATTTTATAGTGTAGAATGCCTATTTGCATGTAAATGCAAAATGAGAAAGGAGTTGTCATGTTCTTGCACTTTTTCTAAATATTTTGACTTTAAAATTGCTTGTGAACTCCAGCTATTGCCTTCAATCTCAGGGCACACACATAGCTGTATAAGCCCTAAAGAAATAAAATAATAATAAAAAAAGTTGCTGCCAATATAGTGTTTTGAAGTCTTTATGCAATGGACATTCTCAGACACAAAGAATGACAGTTTGAAGCAAATAAACTTTAGAGAATAAAAGAAATTTAAAAGTTTTTAATTTTACGTATACACATGCATATATATATATATGTATATATGCATCATATATATGATATATGAGATTACCATTGAATCATAGAATAGTTTGGATTGGAAGGGACCTTTAAAGGTCATCTAGTCCAACCCCCCTGCAAGAGCAAGGACATCTTTAACTAGAGCAGGTTGCTCAGAGCCCCATCCAACCTGACCTTGAATGTTTCCAGGGATGGGGCTTCCGCTACCTCTCTGGGCAACCTGTTCCAGTGCCTCACCACCCTCATTGTAAAAAATTTCTTTCTTAAATCCAGTCTAAATCTGCCCTCCCTTAGTTTAAAACCATTGCTCCTTGTCCTGTCACAACAGGCCTTGCTAAAAAGTCTGTCCCCATCTTTCCTATAGGCCCCCTTTAAGTACTGGAAGGCTGCTCTAAGGTCTCCCTGCAGCCTTCTCTTCTCCAGGCTGAACAACCCCAGCTCTCTCAGCCTGTCCTCGTGGTGGTGAGGAGAGGTGCTCCAGCCCTTGGATCATTTCTGTGGCCCTCCTCTGGACCTGCTCCAACAGCTCCACGTCCTCCTTGTGCTGAGGGCTCCAGAGCTGGATGCAGTACTCCAGGTGAGGTCTCACCAGAGCAGAGCAGAGGGGCAGAATCACCTCCCTTGACCTGCTGGCTACGCTGCTTTTGATGCAGCCCAGGAATTTATATTGAACAGGACTTTAAAACTTCAGCATTCCAGAATAATTCTGTCTTCTCTCAGATGAAAATAGATTTCCCAAGAAAAATATGCAAAAGAAGTTGTATTTCTCTTATCATACTATTCCACATATTCCTTTTGCCTTTGAGTTCTGAATTGTTTTATATGTTTACTGTAAGTAGAAATGAACAGGAATTTTCTGATGAAGCTTTTTTTGCTAGAAATAATTAGCCAGAAAGAAAAATTTTCATGAAAATTTTATCAGCCTCTTTAGGAAAAATCTCTTTTGGGAAAATTTTCCAGGGTCCAAGATAGCATCTGGGGAAGTGTGTCGCAAGGTGAGGGTCTGACAGACTTATTCCAGGGATTTGTTATTTAACCTAAAACCATATGGCAGATCATTTACTAGTTTTAGATGTACTGTAGGGTCATTCTGGACTATCTGGGAAACCTATTGCTGTTAAAAGACCAGTGAGTTTTGTCCTTCTAACTATCATTATATAGTACTCATAATTTACTCATGCTAATTTGCCTTATGAAGGCTCTTGGCTTTCAGCTACTTGAATTTGATGTGGAACTTGCTCAAACCTCATGATTAATAGATGCAGCAGTTGTATATTAATCAAAAAATAGCAAGATATTAAGCTTTCTGGGTAGTATGAAGAGTTATGTGCTTTTGAAGTAGTATTCAGTGTTTCTAATATTATGATGCTAGGTAAGCTCAGTTTGTTCATCTGCTTACCTCAGATGCATTGCTTTGATGAATAATTAACCATACACACATTTGTCAGGAATAGCCACTATTTTTCATTCTCCCTGCTGTGATGAAATTTTCTGTTAAATACTATTTTCCATTTCCTTCAGTGACATTTTTGTATTCCCAAAAATAATTGAAAGTACTTAAATTCAACATTCTAGGTAAAATAGTTGTCTACAAAGCCCTGTGTTGGAACACATTTGTTGAGAAAAACAGCCAAAAAAAAGGGAAGACAAGGTTGGACCATCACGCGACATGTGGAGGAAGCCAAGGGGACACCAGGCTAAGCAGGTAGTGGCCCAAAATCAAAGGCATGTAAGACCTGAAACTACTAAATACAGCTGAACATTTCTTCACCCCATCATCCAACAGCAACACAAAGGAGTAGCATATGGCAGCAGCCTAAGCCATATGGGTATCTGCAGGAACTCCAGCAAAGATCATAGCAAAGGCAGCGAGTGCACTGCCGGCAGCGCGTGAGCATGCCTGCCAAAAGCTGATGGGCTTATGCATCACACAAGCAGACTCTGCGGAAGCATCCTTGTCTCCTCACCTTCCCATTAGTACCCTCTGACACTACCAAGTCAGAAAGTTCATGTTTTAAATTCCTGAAAAGAGCACAGTATTAAAGTAAGACATACAGCCACCTGCACTGATCTTTCACAGGAATGCGTACAGGTCCCGGGAGCGAGCATTTACAGGAGGTACAAAAAATGTCAATCTGTGCACACCAACAGTAGGAAACCTGTCTAAAACTGTAGGCTGTCTGTTACTAACTCTCTTGAGACAACAACATGGTGACTTTTGCAAATACAATTTTTTTCTTCGTATGTTAGCTACAAAGCTGATCCAAGGAGCCTTTGTGATAAGGGCTGAAGAGGAGGATGCACAGAGAGCGGGTGACTCTGGGTGACTTACCACCTCCACTGAATCAGAGTCCCTTTCACCTGCTGGTCTCACATTTGGAACACAGGAAAGAAGGAACTGCAAGTCTGGGAAGCTATGTAGCATCTCAGTGGGGATAAAAAGCTGTCTGAATGACAGCTAGGCTCATCTGTCCAAGCTCTGGGCCAACAGCTCAATCAGACAGCTCTGAAGAAGCTGTCATATGGGAAAGACATATCTGCTTGAGATAACACTATCATATAAGACTCAGGTATCTTGTGTGTGTTGTTCATTTTTGATATCTTGTCTGCTGGCTTCCAAAGGCATTATTACTCTGTGCTTATCCTATATGTAGGTTTTACATATAGAAATAATTTGTCTAAGTTTCACATGAAAACAAAATTAAAGATATAGTGAAATGAATTTTCAGACTAATTGCTTAATGAGATTATACAGCATAAGTGAGTTCATGACTTGTCAAGAAACTATTACCCAATACTATTGATGATAAAAATACAAATGCAATTTTCGTCTATTGCTGTTGAATTAAACACCTCTTTTTTCTGTAAACAAAATCTGAAAGATTTTTCAGAATAACTAAGTGCTTCTGAATCCTGTTGCATTCAGTCATAGCTATAGTGGTCAGGACCTAAAAAAACCTGTCAGTACTATAGAATCATTCTCAGGCTTAGCAGGATAGGATTTTATAGCTGATAATTGAATGTCTGTGTGCTTTCATATAATTTGGCAATAAATATCAGTCCTGGTTGCTTTCAGCTCTTTTGCACATGTCATTTTTTAGAATATTTTAAATCTTTCTATAGGTTTTAGATAAGTCACTTTGCCTTTTTTTTTTTCATTAATTGCTTTTAGCTTCTGTAATTTACAAACATTTTTCTATGGAGTGGTCAAATTCCTGTTTGATCATATTCACAGATCTTTGTATTAGTCTAAGTAAATTTATAGTGTAATTTTATATGAAGGACAGTTTGTTCTTCTCATGGAAAATCTGAATCTAAATGTTGTATTATATTTTTAAAACAAGCTACATGTCCCTGCAAGTAATTCCACTTACCAGTGGTGGCTTGCAAGGGCTCATCTTGTAAAGGGAAAAAGGACAGTATTGAAAAAGATTTCCTCAGGTTTCTAACAAAATGGTAATAGAAACTTTATGTATAAAATACAACATACAGTTATTGTCTTCATAAATATCAATATTATTTACCTAAATCTTAACACTCTCCTTTGAAACACAGAATAGTAGTACGTATTCATGTTTTGCTATATATTTACATACACCAACGTTTTTAGGAAGAAGTCCTAGCTCTCTCACTAATCCCTGGGATTTATGCGTGACACAGAGAGGCTAAGCTCCATATGCCTCCTGTCTTTTCCTGCCAGCTTGTTTTTTTCAAGTCACTAGCATCTTGTGACTGATAGCATCAAAAACTTGATGTGAGTCTCATGTTCATGCATGGCCATTTACCCTTTACCCAAAGGCAAAATACTTTGCACTCCAGAACTGATAATAAATTTCCTGAGTATAGGGACTGTGTTTCCAGAATGCTTGTGGATCTTTGTAAATGTAGCTAATTAAGGTGAAATGTGGCCTCTTCTACGGGCTGCTCAGTGTAGTGATGGGAAAGCAGCATGTTATGGGGCTGCAGCCCCGGATGCACGCAGGTGGCAGCAGAAGACAGCAGCTCTTGTGGCTCAGGTCCTCCCTAGGACTACTGTTCTCTTCCACTCCTTGTCCCAGCACAAAGCTACATTAAAAAATCTGGGACAATGGACTAGGCTGGACATAGCATGTGGGGACTTTTCTGATGTAGGCCTTCAAAGGTAATATGATTTTAGCAACCTAGATCTGCTTAGAGTTTTGACATCCTCTAAAGGATCATGAGCACCCCCTGAAATGTCTTTTCTGATGAAGAATAAATTACTCAAAATAAACAGTCTACAATAATGACGTTTACACAGCGGATCAAAAGGATGCATTTTTGCTGCATCAAAAGAAAACATGGCATTAGGCAATGACTTTTCAGGATGACAATTTCTAAGATTTCACACTCATTGTCATGGGTTGATAGTTTTGCCAGCTGGAATGGAAAATATTTGCACCTTTTTCTTGAGCCTGTACAAGTAATTTTGCCAGAGGTTTGGATTACAATTGTATAGAGCCTGGGCCAGTAATACTCACCCCATGGTCTTATTCGGCATATAAACTTAATACTGCCTCATTACTAAATCAAGAATGGCTCTTTTTGTTTGACAGGTGATAGATCTTCCATGAGATGAGCTATAAGAAAATTTTCAAATGTTTGAGGAACAAAGGCTCATCTTGGTGTTACTCTTTCATATATGACAAAATTATTGATATAAGTTTAAATACTAGCTCACCATACAAAATACCAAGGCAGCATTTCATTAGCATGTATTGTCCTTTCTGTACAGACCAGGTAAAGAAAAAACAGCTAGTAGAATATTTGGAAAAGTATTACAAAACTACATTGTGCTCACACAATAAGGCAGTTAATGAGTCCTATTCTCGGCTAAGTAAAGCCCAATTCAGAGCATACAAAGTAGCAGGAAGATCAATTAGTTGCTAATAAACCACAACATATTATAATAAACTGGTACTGATCTTGGAGTAAGATTCAAATTCAGTTTTATATGATGTGACTTTCAGAAGATACCAATAAGCGCTTGCAGCAGTAACTTCTAGTTACCACTATGGTTTTTCTAGGTGACCATTATTTTAGACACTGTAAGTAATGTGCTTTGTTACAGGTGTGAGAGTTTGGACTTTCCTGCAGCTCTTAAGAAAATGCACAAACAGCCTTGTCTGCCTCATTTCCACCCTTTGCTATGACTAAAGAGGGAACCTTTTCTAGAGATACTGGATGGTTACATCCAGACCTTCTGTGCCATATGATACCATTTACCTCTATTATGTGACCAGAATCTCTGACAAGTCTTCTGACTGCATAGTAAGAGGTCTTCAGGAAGGAGGGAAGTGGGGACTGAGATGCCAGGAGGAGGCCATTTTGGCAATATAAGTACAGGGAAGTAGGAAGCACCCATACTTACAGTTCGTGAGGACTCTGTCCTCCTGTCTCAATGTACATAATGTAATAAAAAATAGTATTTCTCTGGTATCTCATGCCCTAGACATCTAATATTGGGTGCACTCACTTAACCTCATTCAGTTATTTCCTTGCTGATAATGTGTCATCATCCACTCCTGTGGGAACGTATCAATGCAGGTTTGAGCCAGTTCCACAGCTTCTTTTGAATTGGCCTAGGCAATGGTGATTGTCCAGCATCCAAGAGAGGAATCTGATTTGTGACCAATAGCAATGTTGACACTGCACATAACACTGCACCTTTAGGAGCAACTATTCTTGGCAGCTATTGAGAGCAAAACTCAGGCATCTCCACAGTTCTTAATAACCTCCTGAATTCAGCCTGCATTCATATCACTTACATGTTGATTGCTCTTCCTGCAGACATCCTCAGGGCACTGGGCTCCTGCAGGGAAAACTCTGACGTCTCTCTCGTCTGCCTGACATCACTAGTGACAAGATAGATCTGGTAGCTAGAGGCTGCACAGAGTCCAGGTGTGGTCACGCAGCAGATAAATATGCCACTGTAGGCACTATCTGTACCAACGTTTTCCTTCCCAAAATATTAGTTAGAGTGGTCTGCATATAGTCTCAAGAGCCAGATGGAAAGGCAGCACGTTTAGCCCCCAGCCTCCCTTGTGATACTGCCATTGATGTCGTGAGACTCTTAGCAAGGACTGTGTAAGTACAGTCTTACACAGAGTCAGTTCAAGATTTAGCAACAAAGTCCCTGTGTGCTAAGTACTATACAGAGCGAATTAACAAAGAAAATGTTTCCCAACCTACATGACTTAAACAGTCAGGAGAAAGACAAAACTAGCATAAGGGTCAATGAGAAGATGAAGAGAGTTTAACAAGAACAGAATTCCTGTCACTGTTTCTGAATGTTTTTTTAAAAAACAGACAATATTGGATGAATTGTGTGTGTTTATGAGCTGAAGGGATTAAGCTGGTGTGGCTAAAAACATGAAGCACTGTCCTACTGTTTAGACTCATCAGACCGCATATCTAGAGAGGAAAAAAAAAAAGCTCACAACCCTAAATTACTTGCTTAAATGAACCTTTTAAAAAGATAGTGATGTACAAGAAACCCTGCAGGATTTAGGAAGCTTATCAGCCTCTATGCAGACTTGCTTGTTTCTGCTCTGTGTCTCAAGCATCATTCTGAGGGTTGGAAATTAATTTTCTCCTGTTGCACTATGGTTAAAACTATGGTTTTAACCATAAACTGTCAAAGCTGACAGGTTCAAAATACATTCCAACCTTGAAAATGCATCTTTTTTTTTTTCCGGAAACAACTTTGATCAGTTTTAATCAACAACCCTGAAATAACTGTATCAGGCTTTAAAACAGTTATGAAATGCTAGCTCCTTGGGCTTGGGAAGGCAACCATTCAGAAAATCCAGTGGATGGCTTCATTGCAAGTGACCAAAAGATCAGCACCTCAATCCTTATGCTTTTTTTTTTTTAATTGGTACTGCCACTATATGGACAAATATCATGCCCTCTGGGCACATCAGAAACTGGAAACCTTGCCAGTTTAATTCTCTGTTGTTTCACTCAAGTGCAAGGAAGCTCAGGCATGAATATTCATTATCTTGAAACCACAGATTCTGGACAGAGCACATCTGAGCATCGTGCAAATCCCCCAAGAGTTTCAGGGCATGTTTTAGAAGAGCTGAGAGTCAAGAGAGTCAAGAATATTACATGGGACTTTAAAATTATTCCAGAATCTTTGGGACTAGATTGTAGTTCAGACAATAAGCCTACGCAAGCAGAAAAAGAAAAGAAAGATATCTCATATTGCCCTTTGCAAATATCTTACTGTACTGTGGTAGGTGCATGTTGCGTAGCCACTCATTTTTAAGCAAAATATGTAGGAAAAGGAGGGTGAGGAATGGATGGTGTCAACCTTCTGTGTCCCCAGAGTGCTGGATGGCAGAGATGACCTGAGGAACACATCATAATTAATGACAGTAGAAGTCATGAGCCTGACGCGATAAGGAAGCAAAGTGGAATTGAATTTTATGAGTGTGAAACTATTTCTAAGATGGTACAGCTTTCACACCACATTTTGCTAGGGGCTGTGCCAAAGGACATACCAAACCTTTAATGCTATGTAACAGCTTTCCCAGAGCTAAGCAGAGGTCACTTTCATGCAGAATACTGATATAAAATGTGAGGAAATAAAAATATGAGAGGAAAACCAGAATCCTAATCAACAATTTATTGTGATTCAGGAATAATAGCTAATATCCATTATGATTTATTTTGTCCATTGACCAAAAGGCTTTTTTTCTTGCTACCATCTTTTTATTTTGGAGAGACATTTTGTATATTTTCGCTCTACTTTTCTGAGAGGAATGAAACATTTATTGTTTTGATAAATATTCACTTAAATTCAATTGGATAGACCATAATGTTTGCATCTGCTACCAATGTCACTCTTGGAAGTCCTAGTTTCTGTGCTTCTTTTTAAGGAATGGTGTCCTCTGCCCAGATTTTGTCATATACTGTATTGTGCAAATTGCTGCGGCACTCAAGGGCAGTCCCGCTGAGCAGGAGCACCCAGCCTACATGCCTCAGTATGGCATCTCCTTGAAAAGGCAGAGCTTGAACATCAGAATTAAGGTAGATTTCAGTTTGATTCAACGAGTAGGACCAAAGTGTTTCAAGTCAGAAATGGTTGAACATAATGGTGTGTTTGCAATTATTCAAAGAAAAAAAATTTAGAATAATTATTTCAAAATGTCAAAGACTTGCTGTTCCATAAAAAGATTAATTATGAAACAAATATGGGAAAGCACTTCCATTTCTGATGTTGTGAAATATGGAAACTACAGGTTTTGATAGCCTTAGCCTTTGAAGGAAGTAACCATTGTATTACATGCTTCCCACAGCAAACTTTCATCAGAAATTTCCCATTAAAATATCCCCATTGACAACAGTGACTCCTATGGAGGACGAAGGAGTTTCTCTAATATGATTCTCCCTAATCTATTTTCTCTAAATATTTTATACTAATCTTAACTGTAATGTTGGAAGGAGGAGGAACATGGAGATGCTGTTGAAAAGATTACTCGCAGTTTTCAATCCTTTTTACTATTGAGGGGAATATATATTCCCTACAGAAACTAGAAATAATAGACAATGTCCTATAAACTGTTTATGTCAATGTTAAAACTAGACATTGTTAATATATTATTAATGAGAAGTTTAATTCAGGTTAACCAAAGGAAAAGAGAGTTAAACCCCCCATTTTTCCTTTTTTTTTTCCTAGATTATATTTCAATATTCCTGACTGCTAGGTGCAGGTATGGGGTTTGTTTGGTTTTTTTTCCATATGACCTAGGATAGGTAAAGGATCAACAAAGGTTAATTGAAGACACAAAAGCAATGGAGAATTTGAGTTTCCTACCACAAATTAGATTAGTCCTTGCTAAGCCCTGTGTGCTGAGTGTGTTTAATGGACAGTTTTTCCTCTGCTTTATTGCACTGGGGGCTCCAGGATGGGATCAGAGTGGCATCGTCTAGACATGGGTGGGAAACGACAGTGCCCGCTGAGTGACTGTACTCGAGCAGAGGGTAACAGACAGGCTGATTATCAAGCATTCCCCTGCTCCTACCAATAACTTTCAGACACAAAAGACAATCAATATTTTCATTATTTTTTGTTTCATTTTTTTGTTTTGCTTCGTTATTTTTGTATTTTTGTTAAGCCTATTTCCTTCTTAATGTTGGCAAAGTGTAACAAGAGTTTTGCAGTTTTTTAAAGTGTCCTTTCCCAAAGCATAATTTAAATGAATGTTGAAACTATTTGGAATGCATTTCCTGCTCTAATGGCAAGGTAGAGGCGCTTTTCACCTTCCCTTTCTGTAATTTCACTTTCTTCTGAACACTGAAATTAGTTTTCCACTTTCCAATTCTAATTATTAAGCTTCTGATATAAAAAACATGGCTTTTCAAGAAGAAATATTTGGTAGGAAATTCTAGCATCCTTGCAGTCAGTGGTCTGGATGCCACCCTGTGAATCTTCAGTATCTTTGTTGCTGAAACTGCCAACAATTGTTGTCAACCCCTTGTGCTACGTTAACCCATATAATGTGACAGACTGCAAAGGCAGTAGCATTTTAGGTTTTAGTGAAAAATCAATGGCAGAACTCCCTTTGCCTCCAATGTGGCTGAAATATCACACACGTAGAGCAGTCTTGGGCATATATCTTGTCTGGTAATAGCAAAACAGGCTGGGAATTTTCTCATCCTATTGAGGAAGCTTAGAGTTTCTGATTAAAGAAAGGCCTTTGAAAAAAAAAAAAAATTATCTTGTTCTTCAATTGACCTTACACGTGCAAAATGTGCTTCTTGCTTTTTTCTATAGGAATTTGATTCCATATTTATGAATTGTTCTTCATATTTGAGCAAGACTAGTATTACATTTTCTTATTGTTTATACTGAATAATAAAAATACACAAACAAAATTATTTTAGAAATGTTACTTCTTTTGAAACACCTCCTGGTGTAGGGCAGAATGTTGAAATTTCCAAAAATGGGTAAGTGGTGTACTCTCAGAAACGTAAACAAGGTTTTCTTCTCTTTTATAGTGTAGTAAGTATATTGTGTTGTTTTTAATTACTTCATCCTCTTAGATAAGCAGACAGTTTCAAAACTTAGTGTTTTCTTCCCAACTATGTGGCAGATGCAGTATTAGGGAGCTTGCAGCAAACACAAACAAGGGCATGATTATATAGAAAGCCTGAAAAGAACTGTGTCCACATCATAATTATTTTAAATACATTTCCAAACTATTTCAAGAATCTTTCTTTAAATAATAATTCTACAGTGAAAGATACACCATGATGCTATGCTAAATCAGTTCAGATTGTTAGAAGAAACAATATTACAAACCCCAAATTTGCCCAAAAGGCATCAAATAAAATAATCTGAAAATTGAATTTAGTAGTTACCAAAAGAAAATAATCAATATGTTTAAAAAATCATGAAAGAAATTTGTGATAAATGCTAAAGCCGAGTTCATAGATGAGTACTACTTTCAAAGTAATTCAAATATTTTGCTTTTTAAATTGGCTTTTACATAAATATTGCTACTTTTAGTATTTAAGCTATGCTTTTATGTTATTACTTGATACATAAAATGTTTTGATTACAAATAAACAATCACTTGACATTTAGCTTTGAATCTGTTGCCAACAAAGTATTCAAAGTGTCTATTTAATGTCATCCTACTCTCATTAATGTATTTATTATTCCATTTAAGAATAGTAATTGTAATAACTTTGAGTGCCATGGCAAAGTGAAATGATAATTCTTATTCTTAGATTTGAATTCTAGGTCTCTGTGGTTTGTTTTCATTATGGTTTGTTGTTTTTGCACTGCCTTTCTCCTTTATAGTGTGTGGATCCATTATATTGATGGATGTAAGGAAATGAGGATTGTAAAATCTTTATTAAAATAATTACTGGTGGTAAACACTGTAGAGTTTTAGGAAAGTTATGGTTGGGGGGGTTAAGGGTTTTGTTTGTTTGTTTGTTTTGTGGGTTTTTTTAATCCCCATGCTCAAAACAAGTTTATCCTAAAGATTTAATTTCAGGATAAATTGTAGGGGGAAACTAAGATGCAGGAAAACTATCCCATTTGTGGTCATTTGTGCAAGTATTTCTAACTCACTGTGCTTATATAAATTGGTCTTACATAAATTACTTTTTTTTATTTTTCATAGTTTACATACTGAGTAAAAAATCAGTCTTAACTCTTCCACAGCTTTTGGTGCTCTCCCCAACAACCTTGTTTTTTTCTAGCTAAAGAACTGATCTCACTTTATTATAATTTACTGCTAAATCAAAGTGTCTTTACATGCAAAGATGCAAGCTACATTATCTTCAGTAATCACTTTTCAAATCATAGTTGTAGTTTTCTTGCACATTTCAGTCCTCTGAAATGAGCAGAGAAGCAAGCTAGCCACAGCCTTCTTTCACACCAGCTTTCTAACAGACAGAGAAATGCATTAAGATGCCTGCAGAACTTCAATACACAGCCTAACCATTTGAACTCGTATTATATTTGGTTTGCTTCTGAAATAATGTTCTTCACTGTTCTGTTTAGATTCCTTTGTTGATTGCCACTGTAGTTAATCTACAAGTGCATGTTCATGTGCAAACTGAAAAATTGTGGAAAACAGAGGCTGGAAATGTTTGAAAAAACCTTTATGTATTTTGAAGTAGGATTCCTAACTCATGAATAGAAATAAGTCCATCTTATGCCTCAGATCATAACAGGAACTCAAGTTCCATGTGTATTCTTTTCATTTATTTGAAAAATACTGTATTTACAACAGTAATTTATATGAAAAGAGTTGACCTTTTTAAAATATGATGTGCATTTTCTCGGGCAAAAAAATTTCTATTTATTCCTACAGAGTGGTTTAGAGTAGTACCCAGCTATTAAAAATAAAAGTAATCCAAATACAATTATAATCTAAAAAATTAATGAACACTTTAAGATCATTTTTGGTTTAAAAAGACCATGTAAGTAGAAGTCTCATTTGGACAGGCAATTGTCTACTGCGTATGCGTACTGGCTTTCAGAGACCATATAGGCAATTTCTCTTCACTGCTCAGTTCATTGGTTAAACTCAAACCAAGCAGTAAAAATGTTCATTTCTTCATATGAACCAATGTGCAAATCACTGAACTGAAGAAAAGCTGAGTGAGCAATGCAGAAAAGATGGAATTTGTGTTAGAGATGAGGGCTAAGACCAAGGGCTTAAGATATACGCAGTGTCTTAAAAGTATACGGCAAATTTATGTTATATCACTCCTTTGCAGTTCCCATCTGGGGCCTGCTACATCATTTTCCCAAGCAGAATTTAAGAGCACTGGAAGGTTTCACCATCGTCTCCTGGAGATGCGGGGAAGGGATGGATCAGCACGGTATAAGTACCACTGACTACTGTGACAGTGGTAGGGAGTAGGAAAGCAGGGGCAGGGATGGGGGTGTGATCTTCCCCTCTTTAACTGTGCTGGCATTAGAGAGTGCATCTGTGGTGGAGCAGAAGATGGTCATAAAAAAGATCAAAACCAAGGCCACAAAATCTCGAGGCTGCAAAGACTTTCCTTACACGGAGTTGCCAGGGAGGCACCCCACTTGGAGGGCAAAACCAGCCGGGGACAGCATTCAATTGATAAAGTTATCATGAAAATCTTTTACGTATTAAAAGGAAATAAAGATGCCAGCGATGCCTAGTATGGAGCACAGAAAGAATTCAGCCTTTTTGCCCTTTTGCTTCAGCAGTAGCCTTACTGCAGAAACATGATAAAACTCTCTGTACTTAATGGCTATGCAAGAGGCATTTGCAATAGCACACTGACAAACCTTATTTTAATGAGCTGTCTGGTACACTGTCTGTAGGGTTACTTCAAGGCAAAGTTTTTACTCTATGACATATCTTCTTCTAGCACAAAGACAAGTCCAGTATCACCTGAGCAGCCTCTTCCTATAAGAAAGGGATTTTTTTTTTTCTCACTGTCTTTCTCTACTGAGTCAATAGATCATGCATCTCCTTTGGGATCCTCTTACCTTTAAAACATTTCTCTCCAGGAGATAAACTCTGTGTGTGTGTGTGTGTCTTCTTGAAAGGATAGGCACAATCTTTGTTCTTTCTAGTTTCAGTCTTTTTTTCTAAAGATTGATTAACAAAACAACCAAAATAAGTAACTCACTGATATGGTTTTCCCATTACTAGGACCTCTGAAAAAATGATGAATGAGGCAAAATCAGAACTCAGCAGCTTGTGTGCCTTTCCTGCATTAATCATTTTTATTTGCATTACTATTTGAGAGGACGGTGCAGATAAATTCAAAGGAAATATAGGGCTGAAGCTGAATTACTCTTAGCTTTACTTGTTTTTACCTCTGTAGTAAGCGCTATTGAGTACAGCTCTCTGGGATTCTTTTGAAACAATTGAAAACATCGATTCATTAAATTGTTTTGATGATCCACTTGTTAGGAAAAAGAATCTTTGTCAAAACCAAATGGGGGCAAGAATGTATGCCTACAGGCTGCAGCACTGCCTGACAATTTCTACCTACATGCCTCACCACTGCTTCAGCCGAGCAAGGCGGAGGGCTGGCTGGTTCCCACCTTTGCCAGGTGCTGCGTTACGTCGTGTGGATGTGCCAGCTTGGTCGGTGTGTCTTTACCTCACGCTGGCTTATGGTGGAGACATGCCCAGAGCAGCCGTCAGGCCACTGGCATTGCCAGGACTCTCTGTATCAGTCAAGCAGAGATCTGAACCCCCTCCTCTCCCACCAGCCACTACCAACAGGGTACAGCTTTATCTCTAACTGTGCTTTTTAACAAAAATAACATCTTAAGTTATTACAATAGTTTATACTAGAATTACAGTAGATGTAGTACTGCAAAATACATTTTATATTCTTGTAGAACTGCTACCCAATAGGAAAACAATCTTTATTCCATGAAGATTTCTAAAGTATTCACAAACACAATTCTTACTTATGTTGTCCCATAAATTACCAAGCACATAATTTACAATGTTCCAGCTACCTATATGATTACTGTATCAGGTATATTGCAAAACTTCGTAAAGTCACGGAAGCACCATTAATCATGAAGTGCTATCCTGAATGTTAGCTCAGCTTCTCTTACCAACCCCAGTAAACCTGCTTAATTAAGAAAGGAATGCAGCATCATTTTAAAATCTAAAGTATCATTGGCTTAAAACATCAATCATATTTTAAAAACAAATTCTAGTTTGAAATATTGGTAGTCAGCTTCTATCCTGGTGAGAACATTTTTTGCTTAAAGTAGTTGTAACAGCGGATACATGTTCCTGGAAAGGAATATGCTTTTATTATCACTTCAAAATATTTTTGCTCCTTCCTAAAGTATGATCTGCACAGAGATCACCCAGCAATTCTTGCCTCTCCATGGCAGTGGAACAGTTTAAATTCAATTGTCACCAAAGCTTTCCAACTCTGAAAAAGCAGTAGAATACTATAGCTTTGTAAATCCTTAAAAATAACTTTATTTTCAGTAATACACAGACTTGTAAATTTATGGTTTTTAAACACTTGGCCATATATGTGTTTTCTAGAAAAAATCTTGTTCAACACCTGTTATCAAATGCAAAGATAACCTTTTCATAAAAAACCAAAGCAAAAACCCAACCACCAGCCCCAAAACAAACCAATCTGCAAAACCAACACCTAAACCTAGCAGATTTACAGTATATTTACGTGAAAGATTTTGGGGGAGTAAAGGATTTAGCAGAGGTTTAAGCTGCCGACATGCATGGTGCTGGCAGGGGCAGAGCGGCACGTGGCAGGACCGACGCAGGCTCTTGTCACCCAGAGAGACATCCAGGGGATGCCACCGTTCCTGGTTGTCCCTGAGCCCCCCGCAGCGTTTCAGCGAATAGCCAGACTTGGCTGCTGGGCAAAGCCTTTCCTCTGAGCTGTGTTTCCATGTAGGCTGGAGGCAGCTTTAAGCTGCAAGAAGCATTTCTGTCCTCCTGACAGCATTTCTGCCACTGTGCTCTCGCCTTCTTTGTGCCAGTACAAGGACTTGTGTAGCCAAGCGGTGAACCCAAGGAGTGAATTCTTAGGTGTTAAAGCAAGTCTTGTTGAAAAAGAACAACAGTTAATGTCTCAGTTTATTTCAGAAATTAACAGGTAAACTGATTCACCATCCAAAAAGTTTCTGACCCATGCTAAACAATATAATTGCTGATTTTGTTTGATCTAAGTACTGATCATTCTTTAATTATTTAAACATTTACATTCTTCTCAGCTCTTATTCAAGTTGTTATATATTGTCCAACCTTATCTCTATTAAAACACCCTGAGAACAGAAAGAATAAGTCAGTGACCCTTTACTTGGCGATGAAGAATAAATTAATGACTGACTGAGTATGTGTAGTGGCTTCATTCTGTGTTAGCCACTGACTCCTTGATAAGAGACCAAATATAAAAGGGAGGATTTTCAAATATCCTTGTGCCTTTTTCTGGTGTACAAGATGTAACACCTTTTCCAGTGTAAAAATCCAGGTTGTTGCATTCCTGCTGTCAGACTCTGTGAAAGGCTCACTGCAAGTCGGCATAGTGCTGGGAATGGGAAAGTGCGAAGACAACCGTTTGAGAAAAATTTGCATTTATTCAAACAGTCAGGGTTTAAATGGTTGCAGTGATCTAAAATAAAGAGGCATTATGTAGTGTGGGACAGAATAAAGGGTAAATTTTACAATTTCAGAAACATCCAAGTCACAGAGAGCAGCCACCATCAGGACCCTGAGGCATGACTCCTACCTACCCTTCTCATAACATTTATAAACACCTCTTTTTCTTAAAGAAACCTGCAATCCTGCATGGTTCTCATTTCCTTTCATTGCATTAGTATTGACTTCCATTAGTACTAATTATCCTTTTTAGTGCCTTATTTCAGATGGCTAATACTTGCTGTAATGGAAGTCGCATAAATTAACTGGGAGAGTAGACTGGAAGATCTTTGGGGCAAGAATTATTCCTTCTTTTTCTATCTAAACGGTCCCTAAGCGTAACTAGCCTTTCTTATCTTGGTCAAAGGCTCATAAGCATTGCTCTAATAGAAACACAAAGGCATGCCATTGCCAGTGTGTGATTTAATGTAGCTAACATGGTGAAGAGGGAATTATAAGTCCCGAGGTGGGACCACGAGAGATGCCACGTTGCTACTTGGCCCCTGTAATACTTACAACAACAGATTTTATTGTGCAGCCTTCCTCGGCATTGTTGACCAAAACCTTACAAAAAAGCATTATATTTTGTTGAGTTTACTACTATTAAATTAATATAAGAATAATTTAATTCATATTCTTGCTGTGACTTATGTTTTACAATTGTAACCCATTCTCTCAAGATTACAAAATAAATGCTTACATGTAAAATAGGTAAATGTATTATATTTTACATTTAGCCTCAGAGCAAAGTAAACATGTCAAAACTAACGACTCCCAGTGCCTTCATTGCTAAAAAACACATAATCTAAACCAACATATTTTATTCGATTTTGATGAATATTTATGTTCAGATTCTTAAAAGTAAGCAGTGATAGTAATAATTCCTGAGGATGCATGGTAACAAGCAGGGTTAGAGGAATGCTGTATCAGAGTTTTATGACAATCACAGCACACAGAAATAATTTATTTCACCTGATCTGCATAATAGTTATGGGAATAACAGTCACAGACCTCCTATCCTTTAATCTCCAGCCACTTAATACTGAATATAATAAAAATGTGTTTGTGTGCATACACGCATATACATAAATATTTACAATGCAGCCACCATTTTACACTCGGGCAGTGCTGCACGAGAGAGAGAAGACTTTCATAACTGCGCTTCCCAATAAGTGCAAACATAGAAATGAAATGCTGCAGGGGAGTGAGGAGCGACAGTGAAACAAGGCACAGTGTGTACATTTAAGCCTCCAGTCTGGAAATTCAGGTATCATAGCTATATCCGCAGCCATGTATCCCTCTCATTAGCAGTGAATAAACTGGGCCACATGTCACAGAGGATTAAGTACAGGCCATAGCGCAAAAGAGCAACTGGAAAACAAAAGAAAACAACTTGGTCCTCATTTGCTCCAACAGAAATCGTTTTTCGGTGAGCCGTGCTTAACTTGAGCCTTTGAAAAATGTCTGTAGCAGCTGGCAAGTGGGGTGAAATTCATTTTGTCCTCAATTTAGGTCTCTGGTGCATAGGTACCAGCAGGAGCATCAGGGTGCCCAGGCTCCCATTTGGGTCGTTCAGCATGGTCAGGGGAGGCGGGAGATGCTCAGCAGGGTAGAGGGGCAGCTAGAACACCCTTGTACCGCGGCGGCACCGCTGCAGCCAACAGCTGGGACGGGATTCGGGTCTCTTCCCCAACATCCAGCTGCCCCTCAAGCAGAGAGTGTCTGTCCCCAGGTCCCGTACTGAACCTTCACCGGGGGACGGGATGGCCACAGCGGCCGTGGGTGTCCACGTCCACCCCGGCACCCACCCCAGTCACCTCTCCTCAGCCACCAGCCTGCAGAAACCAGGGCTTCCTGAGAAAGGGCTGGCAGACTGGCATCAATTAACAACCGGAATAATCCAAATATACAACTAGGGGAGGTCAAAAGTTTCCAGATGCCTTTTAGGACAGGCATACCTCTATTTTTATGCATTTTTTTCACATAAATATTACATAAAGGACCCTATTTTTAAAGGATGTTCAGATGGAAAAGGTAAGCACACAAATACTAGACAAATGCGAAGAAGTTATTCGTTCCTACCACTAACTGGCTCTTCTTTTGCACACACATGGGATGATTCAGTCTTTATTAGGCCACATCATTTTGATTTGGATGGCTGCTTGCATAATTTGCCAAATAAGTAGCTATTCAGTATCTGGTTTTCTCCTCCTCATTTGACCTATGTTCCCATGGCCCATTTAGCATACAACTTATATTTCACTTTTTTTTTCTTTTTTTTAATGGCATTGTTCACCTTCTTGGAGAATGCCCTGACTGAGAATAAGCCTGGCTGTATTGGAAAATGCCCACATCCCTGATACTGGGCCTCTGGGGAACAAAGTAATGGAGGAGTCTCATAATTCAGGGGAAAATACAAATTTGTGATTCCATGATTTGGCCATTCCCCTAGAATGAATGAATCCTGGGTTTCATCCTCAGGCGACTGAGTATTTCTCATCTTTTATCCTATGACTAGTTACTATAAAATAAAAAAACAGTGTTTCCAGTGGCCTTAGTCCAAACTTTTTCTTTCTAATTACTGGTCTTGATTTGATAAGCTTTATGGGAGGTTTTTAGGTGCTTAAAGGTGTTACTTCGATTCCTAGACTTTCCTTCCCCAAAAATAAAATGCTATTAAAATTCTGCTGGGAGGTTTTGGAATATTCTATTGTGATGGTATGTCCAGTTCAACAGGGATAATCCTCACCAGAAAATTTACCAAGGACATTATTTTAGCCCTAACATAGGTCCCCCGTGGGGGACAATATGCTGATGGGATTATTAAAGTTGTTATGATGTGGTTATAATTGTCATAATTGTTGTTACATATAATGACTGTAGAAAGTGTGAGACTTGAAGCCATAGGGTATGTTAGACATTACAACTAATTTTAACTGTGTGCACGACTACCAGCTCTGTCTGTAGGATGGTACACCTAGGAGGATGTCTATTTGTTTAGGGAAATCAAAATTTAAAAATAACTATTAAGAAACAATAAATCTCTCATGAATAGAATTTGTATATAAGTATTTTGAGTATATTTTTGCCTGCACCAAATTACTAAATCTTTATGTATTGCTAAATCTTTGCTGAAAAGCATGAAGAGTTCATTTCTGTGCATGTTTGCAATCTGTAGTGTATAGGGATGAGTGAAGTCCTGATTAGTGATGTTTTATCGGATAACTATAGATCAGTGTAGGAGTAAGAAGGAAGACAAAGACCTCAACACAAATTGCAAAATATAGTAACAATCGCTTCTTTTTTCATGATACTTGCCTCACTACTTAGCTTTTAAAGCCTGTGTAAAATGTGTACCTCAGAAATGTATGTCCCTATAATATATGTATTTCCTGATGCAAATTTCTTGAGGATGACATGTTTCTAATACTTTTTGGATGACTAGTACTGGAACAAAAAGTAGAGGGGCTGGATTTATTGGAAAGGACTGAGAAATAGTTATGAAGGGTCAAAAATTAGACTTACTGCAGGAAAATTATATTCAACAACATCCAGTGATTGCACTGAAATGATTCTTCACGAGGCTAAATTTAAAATGGATTTTTTAAGACTCAGGAAATAACTACAGAAGGGTAAGAATGAGTGCAGGAAAATTATTTTCAGCAATGAGCAATGATTGCACTGGAAAACAATTCATTGTGACACTAAATTTTAAAAAAGAACTTTTTTACCTTTAATTTGAGATTGAGGGGCTACTGAATGTCTTCTGTGAAAATAAATATTTGGGTCATGAAATTGTTGGGTGTCTCTGTCATTGCTATAAAAAGGATGAGAGCTTTTCTTCCAAGCCCAAATTTCCATGTATAATCTATTTAGCATTCAGTGATACCTCATTATCATCACAGACTAAATGAAGCAGAATGGTCTAGTAGCTTGGTTTGCATTATTCTGCTCCATGATTCCTGACCCTAAACCTAATTCAGTTTAGCATAGCTGCATTGTTACTATATTTTGCAAATTGGGTTGATGTCCGTGTCTTCCTACTTCTTCCAGCACTGATTTATAGCTATATTGTAAAACATTGCTAATCAACGCTTCACACATCTCCACAACTTGCAGATTGCAAACACACACAAACCTGATCTCTCCATGCTTTTCAACAAAGAATTAGTAATAAATATGGTACCAAGTCTTCATAGAAAAAAAAAAGAAACTGAACTTGTGCAGACTATTGTAAATTTTATTAGAAGTTAAATAATTACTTAGCAATTCCACAAACAATAGTCTGTGGCGCTTTATATTTTTTAAAGTTTCTTTTTATTTCTACAAAGCTATAAAGTTCAGAGATTCTGAAGTTATCATTCAGTCCTCAATGCACAATAATAAAATTCCACCACTTTGAAAAACATGTTGGCATATATTCTGTTTTTATTTTTCAGACAAAGTAACTTGTCTTCTCTTCCACCTTACAAAGAAAATAATGGGAAGATCCTATTTATAAGAAATCTACCTAACAATATAAACACAGAGGTCTCTTTTCTATAAGTAGAATGAAAAAATCTCTAATTTCGGATTTTATCTGATTAAAATCTCTTTCAGTAAAGGGATGTAGTTCTTTATGCACCACCTATCCGTTTTGCCACATACATAGGCCATAAAGTGAATGTAAGCATTCATTTATAAAATTAAAGTGATGCAAAATTGTTTTAATGCATATAGTAATGAAGCCCAAGATTGTAAAAATAGCTATGACCTCCAGGGGATTCTATGAGGACTCATTTTATAATGAGTGAATTTGCACTAATTTTCCATGGAAGGAG
The DNA here is from genome assembly GCF_034638445.1 of Ciconia boyciana. Taxonomy (NCBI): domain Eukaryota; kingdom Metazoa; phylum Chordata; class Aves; order Ciconiiformes; family Ciconiidae; genus Ciconia; species Ciconia boyciana. The sequence goes on along the minus strand of NC_132934.1, from coordinate 45,952,971 downwards.
ATTATGAGTATTAACCTTTGGTCAGTTTTGGCAATGTGTATCTTCCAATTTGGTGATTTCATTATAAAGATTTATCACATACAAGCAGAAAATTCATTTAATTCCTTCCAAGATAGATAATTGTTTGAACAGATAGAAAGCTATCTCCCTCTCCCACTTTTTTTTTCCACATAGAGATTTTTTAAAAGAAATATTTTCAAATTTTCAAATCATTAGGATATGAAATGTATGCTGTTGAACTATATGTCAGCCTAAAACTAGGATGTAGTTTGCGTAAAACTAGGAAAGCTAGTATCATTCATCATTTTTTCTTGTTATATTTCCCAGGTCATATCTGGTTACTTTTGCAAAGCACATAGAAGCTTTTTAAGTCCATCTCTACTAAAAATCGCAGTTAAAAATAAGCAGATGTATTTAAATATCTTCTAAAGTGAACATAGAGTTAAATGCTTTACTGACATTTTGCATCTAGAAGTATTTTCTTCTAGGTCCCAAACTATGGCAAAACATTAAACACAGGCCATATTTTATGCTAATAACTTCCCAAAGTACTTATAGTTACTTGTGTGCATAAATGCTTACTTGGATTACTCATTACACTTGGTGGAGGATTTTTATTTTGCAAGAGAAATAAGATATTTCTTACAAGAATAAGGAGGGGAGAAAGGATCAGTTCAGTACAACTGTTTTGAATAAAAACAATCATAAATTAAAAATTGCTTATTAATTAAAATTAGGAGTAGTTCCAGCACGGAAGAGTAAGATAGAGAAAAAATGGAGACACAATGGGCAGTACTTTGTAAGTAAAGGAAGAATAATACCCAACCAAATTTAATCCCAGTGGTTCAAGTGTTAAAGGGAAGGATTTCTATTATTTGTTCTTATTTAACTCCAATTGAGCTATTCAGGAAAAAAAAAAAAAGAAGACACTTGAAAAGTGTGATTCACCCCACCTTGGTATCTAAAGCAGGTGTGATAAACAGTGGTCTAGAAGCTCTTATTGACTACAGGCACTTCTAGGAAATGTAGAAAAATGACTCAAATGTAAATGCTGACTTAGCTGAGATCTTTAGCTAGATGAAATGAATCCCTCCTTAATGTCACTGTGTGGTTCCTTAGGAGGAAGGGCATCTCTACACTGAAATGTGAATGTCTGAAATGGATGGAGGGAAAGAAGGGGGCAACTTTCTGAAAACAGTTGGAGGTAGCACACTGACCAAAAAAATAAATTATTTAAAGAAGTTATAAACAAGCTATTATGTAAACAAGTCTAAATTGTGGCTTTGTTTTCAATATAAGAATGTGATTTTTCTGAAATAAAATTTAATGTTTGGTTAGCATATTTTTTGCACAATAAAGAAAGCTTAATGAATATGCCACAAAATTCCATCAAATAAAAGAACACAAAAAACTCTCAACAAAGTGAAGTTCTCTTTCACATAAGACTTTTTCACAGTGGGCATTCCCCTGTCTTCATGGCAGCTGTGGACGCTTCCAAGTTTTGGGTCCATTCATTACTGTTACCTACTTCCATGTGCAGCAAACTTTTGAGTCCATACAAATAAAAGGTTTCAGAGGATTTGAAGATAAACAGAGGTAATATTATTATATAAATAAACAATATACTTTAGTTTCACCAATTAGCTTCAACAGTTTTAATCAAAAAGTTGCTAAACTTTTATCTCTTTTGTGTATCTGAACCACACTTCAGGGACAGCACTTCTGCTTTTTCTCCTCCCTCAGTGGTAGCAAATACAGAAACTTTATGCATCCCACCCTCAGACAGCACTGGGTAAATCCCCACAGACAACTGAACACATATGGTGAAAGCCAGCACCCATTTTCTGTACAAACAAGACCCTAAAGGAGACAGTTTTGCTGTCTCCTTCACAGAAAAATAGGCAAAATAAGTGACAAAGAACTGAGGGTAATTTCTTTCAGATCCCTCTTCACTCTCCTAGAAAGTTGCAGAAAATTCAAAAAGAGACAGGAAGAAGACATTTCTTGTTCATAACCACTATAAAAGGAAGCTGTGTAGTCTTCCTCTTTCCCTGAGCTATTTTACCTGGAAGACCACAGATACCTCGTGAAAATAACGTTTCTCGTACCACTCAATCATTTACTTCCAGGTACTGTTGTTCCCCCTCCACCCCAATTTATCCCCAAAATATTCTCTTTATTAATAAACAGAAAGGTTCTACCTTCATTGTTTGCACAGTCTGGTCCTTGTGTTTTTACAAAGAGAAACAACAGAAATGAAAGGTAAATTAAATAAATGGAAATACTGACTATGTGAGGGTGATTACATCAGTTTTCTTATTTGGTTCATAAAAAATGAAGCAGAAAGGCAATTATCTGTCCAATTCCATAGACAATCTCCTGCCAAAAATTGTAGAATTGGTACAGGCACTGGATGCTTCACGGTATGAAAGGAAGCAATGTATGGTGCTCATTTTAGCTTTCAAGTCTCTGCCTACAAGTCAGTAGGCAGACAAGTATTTCAGAATCTATGACTGAGATCTGTCGTTACAGCTCTCTCTTCAAAAAATTACAGAATATAAAAATAAATTTCCTGTAGAAGTACTGATGATCTTTTCTGGGAGAATCTCAAAGAGAGCTTTTAGCTTTTTCTACAAGTAATGTCTTCAATACCTTTAAAAGCCATCACTAAAACCCCTTCAAAACAAGCCTGTGAGTGAAAAAGTGGAAAGACTACTTACAACCTTCCAAATGCTCCATTCTCTATGCTGTGATCTTCTATTACCTAAAAAAGAAGTCAGGAGAATGGAAATAATACCTGATTTGCCAAATGGCTGCAAGCTTTTGAGAAAACCCTGTCTTGGCTCCTTAGCCGCTGAGCTTCAGGTGTGTATAAGTGGCAGAATTCTTGCTTTGCTTTTAGCCTGCAAACACAGCAACACAGTATATAAAAATATTGGTTCTGTCCCAATCAATTTTGGGGGGAACAGTCTTAGAACTAGCTAACTATCCTCTGGGATGCATCAGGAAAAAATGCTTATCAGTACAGACACCAGACACCATATGAGAGGATATAGATGGATTCGTTTGAATATCAAGCTCATTTCTCCATTTCAAGCAAATGAATCTTAGGAAACATGGCACATATGTAAGTGCTAAAAAGGCAGAAAATAATCAGCACCATCAGGAGTAGTTGGGAATGTGTCCCGGGGAGAAGCCTTGTGGGAGAAAGTCGGAATTTGCCTTCTCATGGACAGCCTTAGAGCTGAGATGATGCCGTCTGGACCAACTGACCACTCTAGGCATTACAGGTTGGAAATTGGCTTATGCGCTTTACATTAAAATCCAGATGCAAAGTTAAAAGAGCTTTGTTGCATGAGATGTAAAAGCAGAGACTGTTTCAGAAATAGGCTAAAGGCTTTGCTCATATCTCTCTTCATGACTGAAAGTAAAGTTAGTAAAAAAGGATTGTGAAGGGACAAGCCTCAGTGATGACAATTGCAATCACATTACCCCTCAGGTCTTTGTTTTGGTTCTCGATTTAAATGTAATTGGAAACCCTTCTCAGCAGCATATTTGTTAAACACAGTAGAACAGAGATCAGTCCTGAAATGAGAGCCTAGCATTTGGGAGAGGAATGATAGTTGCTTCCTCTAAAGGAATAAGTGCATTTGCTCCTCTCACTGAGAATATGGTAAAAAGAAAGACGTACTTTTGTTACAGAGTGTCAGTTCTTATATTCACTACGGCATAACTAGACCTCTGTCCTGGAGCTTTCACAATCTTCCTCATACACCATGAAACTGCAGAACTATGTAAAACAGTGCACAAGGACAGAGTCACGTTTAAGGGGTAATGCACTAGATAAATTTACAAGCAATGATTACACAAATAAATATATAGCATTGACAATATTAAAGACAACTGTATTATGCTGAGTATGTATGTTGTCATGTAGTATGCAGGCTCAGTAACTTTCATGTTTTTTTGAGAATGACTGACTGCATTAAACATGCAGATCAAATTTCTAAACAAAAAAACAAACAAAAAACCCACATCACAATCATAAGAAATAAGAGGAAATAAAATGCAGGCACAGGCAGTTACCTCTTGAACTACTTCAATCAGCTATGAATACATCCTCTCTAAGTAGTTCTCTGAGCTGCATTGTTCCCACACAGATTTATTCAAACAACTTAGTTTCTTAGAATGTGAATACCACAGCAGGGAGCAGTTTGTAATCATTGCTTACTACTGAAAATACTGTTGAAAAGCTGTTTTCTTGTTTCACGTGTTCATTATTATTACATCATTCTGCTCGCAAGTTCTTCCTCCTTTCCTTCCTGTTACTAACGGGCAAAACTAAACAAAACTTTTTTAAAAAAAATCAACTTGGCCCTCACTACTGAGTCTGTTATCCAACTTTGTTTACCTGAATTGTGGAAATGAATTAATAACTTGTATATAAGAAAGTGTTGTGGTTTAACCCGGCAGGCAGCTAAACACCACACAGCCGTTTGCTCACTCCCCCCCTGCAGTGGGATGGGGGAGAGAACAGGGAAAAAAAAGTAAAATTAATGGGTTGAGATAAAGACAGTTTAATAGGACAGAAAAGGAAGGGAAATTAATAATAATAATAATGATAAAAGAATATACCAAATAAGTGATGCACAATGCAATTGCTCACTACCCGCCAACTGATACCCAGCCAGTTCCCACGCAGCTGTCTCTGCCCTCTGGCCAACTCCCCCCAGTTTATATACTGAGCATGACATCATATGGTATGGAATAGCCCTTTGGCCAGGCTGGGTCAGCTGTCCTGGCTGTGCCCCCTCCCAGCTTCTCACTGACAGGGCATGAGAACCTGAAAAGTCCTTGACTAGTGTAATCACTGCTCAGCAACAACTAAAACATCAGTGTGTTATCATTATTCTCATCCTAAATCCAAAACACAGCACTATACCAGCTACTAGGAGGAAAATTAATTCTATCACAGCTGAAACCAGGACAGTATCCACCCCTTATTTTATACCATCTACATCATGCCCAGGTCCCACACTTTCCAATACATCCCAATTAATCACCACCACTTTTCCTGTCTTTTGATATATACACAAAATATCATTCCCTAAGTCTATGCACAATCCCTCTAAAATGTCCATTGAGTTAATTTAGTCCATGACTTTGAGCTCCATCTGCCATAACAGTCCTTCAGGGCAGGAGAGATGGTGTGTGGTGTTGGATTGTTGCATGCTGAAGCCAGTTCCAATTCCATCACCACTGCACTTGTCTGGTTCTAATATTGCTGCACTTTGCTCGGTTTCATCAAAATTCAATCTTCATTAATCTGGGTAATTCTTAGTGTAATGCTGCTGATATGGCATACAGCCACCATGGAAGTGATGACATACAGTATTATATAGCAATTAACGTCATACAATTTAATTCATTGGCTATTCTCACCCAAAAGCAAATCCCCTTGAGGTACACAGCGGAATTCCCCATTCTCCAGCATCACCCACAAAGTGCACCCAGGTACTTGAGCAAAAGCAATCCCACAGATGGGTTTGCCTTTGCCTGAAGCAGGAATAACCCAGACTGTCTTCCCCAGCATATTTTTTATGTGCACTACAGGGACTTTATCCCCTTCTACAGTACATTAAAGTTTCGGTTGGGCAGAGCCAGCTCAATTGGCAGATCCCCTAGTGTTGACTAACCAGGTGGCTTTTGCTAAATGTGTATCCCAAAACATTTGCTAAATGTTTGAATGTCGCAGCACCCATTGCTCTCAGACTAGTCTTTAACAGTCCATTGTATCATTCGATTTTCCTGGAGGCTGGTGCATGATAGGGGTTGTGATATACCCACTCAATGCCATGCTCTTTGGCCCAGGTGTCTCTGAGGTTGTTTTGGAAATGAGTCTCGTTGTCTGACTCAATTCTCTCTGGGTTGCCATGTCGCCATAAGACTTGCTTTTCAAAGCCCAGGATAGCGTTCCGGGTGGTGGCATGGGGCACGGCATGTGTTTCCAGCCATCCGGTGGTTGCTTCCACCATTGGAAGCACATGGCGCTTGCCTTGGTGGGTTTGTGGGAGTGTGATATAATCAATCTGCCAGGCCTCCCCATATTTATATTTCAGCCATCGTCCTCCATACCACAGAGGCTTTAACTGCTTGACTTTCTTCATTGCAGCGCATGTTTCACATTCATGGATAACCTGTGCAATAGTGTCCATGGTCAAGTCCACCCCTCGATCATGAGCCATCTATATGTTGCATCTCTTCCTTGATGGCCTGAGGTGTCATGGGCCCACTGAGCTATAAATAATTCACCCTCCTGTTGCCAGTCCAGATCCACCTGAGCCACTTCAACCTTAGCAGCCTGATCCACCTGCTGGTTGTTTTGATGTTCTTCTGTGGCCCGACTCTTGGGTACGTGAGCATCTACCTGATGTACTTTTACAACCAGGTTCTCTACCCAGGCAGCAATATCTTGCCACAATGCGGCAGCCCAGATGGGTTTGCCTCTGTGCTGACAGTTGCTCTGCTTCCATTGCTGTAACCACCCCCACAGGGCATTTGCCACCATCCATGAGTCAGTACAGAGATAGAGCACTGGCCACATTTCTCGGTCAGCAATGTCTAAAGCTAACTGGATGGCTTCCACCTCTGCAAACTGACTCAATTCACCTCCTCCTTCAGCGGTTTCTGCGACATGTCGTAGAGGACTCCATACAGCAGCTTTCCACCTCCAATGCTTTCCCACAAGACCACAGGACTCATCAGTGAACAGGGCATATGGCTTCTCATTTTCTGGCAGTTTATTATACAGTGGGGCCTCTTCAGCGTGCATCACCTCCTCCTCTGGTCATATTCCGAAATCTTTGCCTTCTGGCCAGCCCATGATCACTTCTAAGATTCCTGGGTGACTGGGGTTTCCTATTTGAGCCCGTTGTGTGATCAGTATGACCCACTTACTCCACATAGTATCAGTTGCATGATGTGTGGAGGGGACCCTCCCTTTGAACAGCCAGCTCAGCACCGGCAGTCAGGGTGCCAAGAGGAGCTGTGCTTCAGTACCAACCACTGCCAAAGCTGCTCATACTCCTTCATATGCTGCCAATATCTTTTTCAGTTGGAGTATAGTGGGCCTCGCATCCTCTGTATTCCCAACTCCAAAACCCAAGGGGTCAACCTCAAATCTCCCCTGGTGCTTTCTGCCAGAGGCTCCAGGTAGGGCCATTCTCCCCTGCTGCTGTGTAGCGCACATTCTTTACATCTTGTCCTGCCCAGACTGGCCCAACGGCTACTGCATGAACTATTTCCTGTTCAAGTTGTTCCAAGGCTGTTGTTGCTCAGGGCCCCATTTGAAGTCGGTCTTCTTCCAGATCTCTTGATAGAGAGGGCTTACGATCAGACTGTAATTTGGAATATGCATTCTCCAAAAACCCACAACACCTAAGATAGCTTGTGTTTCCTTTTTGCTAGCTGGTGGAGATGTAGCTGTTATTTTGTTGATCACATCCATTAGGATCTGACAATGTCCATCTTTCCATTTTATTCCTAAAAACTGGATCTCCTCTGCAGGTCCCTTGACCTTACTTTGGTTTATGGCAAAACCGGCTTTCAGAAGGATTTGGTCTATTTTCTTCTCTTTCTCAAAAACTTCTTCTGCAGTATTGCCCCACACAATGATGTCATCAATGTATTGCAGGTGGTCCAGAGCTTCACCCTGTTCCAGTGCAGTCTGGATCAGTCCATGGCAAATGGTGGGGCTGTGTTTCCACCCCTGGGGCATTCGACTCCAGGTGTACTGAACGCCCCTCCAAGTGAAAGCAAACTGTGGCCTGCATTCTGCTGCCAAAGGGATTGAGAAAAATGCATTAGCGATATCATTTGTGGCATACCATTGGGCTGCTTGTGACTCCAGTTTGTATTGAAGTCCTAGCATGTGTGGCATGGCAGCACTCAGCGGCAGCGTGACTTCATTCAGGCTGTGATAGTCTACTGTTAGTCTCCACTCTCCATTAGACTTTTGCACTGGCCATATGGGACTGATAAAGGGTGAGCAAGTCTTGCTGATCACTCCTTCGCTCTCCAGTTGAGAAATCAGCTTATGGATGGGAATCAGGGAGTCTCGGTTGGTGCAGTACTGCCGCCGGTGCACCACTGTGGTAGCGATTGGCACCTGTTGTTCCTCGACCCTCAGCAACCCCACAACAGAAGGGTCCTCCAAGAGACCGGGCAAGGTGGACAGCTGTTTAATTTCCTCCATCTCCAAGGCAGCTATACCAAAAGCCTACTGGTACCCTTTTGGGTCCTTGAAATACCCTCTCCTGAGGTAGTCTATGTCAAGCATGCACGGAGCATCCATGATGCTAGTATACCAGCTATGAGGAAGAAAATTAACTCTATCCCAGCCGAAACCAGGACACAAAGTAAGTGTATATTTAAGTACATTTACAAGTTACATAAATGGAGACAAATTTATAAATCTAACCATCCAAAGTAAATAAATTGCATATTTGTCCAGGGCCTTCAGGGGATACTGAATAAGCCATGGGTATTCAGTGGCTCATCCTTACTATATACTTCTTTAAAAAATCAGCAAGTTTGTGGATGAAAAGATTGTATCCATCTAGGAGGCAAGGTACAAGTAACTATAGAAACTTCCCTCATATTCCCAGGTGCTAGAGAAGCAACATCTTCCCTTCTCTAGTGCATCACTTCCTATGTAGTATTGAAGAACAGAGTGACCTAGTTAGCCTTCACTTCCCTTCAACCCAACTAAGTCAGTCAACTCCTTCCTCTGTCTTTACAGATAAATGACCATGCCCCATGTTCCGCTGGGATGGCTTGTGGAGGCACAGGACATGGCAGAATTTTGTCTTATTGTGAATTTCTTTAGGGACCAAAAGCCTTTCTGAGATTAGTCATCACCTAAAATCTATGTTATTTTCACTCCTGTTTCTTGGCAACTGGTTATCATATAGAATGCCTAGTCCTTCCATGCTAAAGATTTGTCAGCTCAAGCTTAGGTTTGTATTCTACCAAACAAAGAGACTTAGTGAGGTACGGTGATAGTAACAGTACTATATAACATACTGGTCCCCATAGAAGTTCAGTCTATGTGTGGTTTCACTCTAAGATGAACAAAAATTGTATTATAATAAAAACTTGACACTATTGTATTCTTCCAAGTGTCATTTGAAAGAGTCCTTCAGTGTGTTACATCATTCTGTTAAAGTTATATCTAAGTATTCCACTTAATGGTAACAGTAAGCAGTGAACAGAAGCTACAGAATGCTTTAAAATATCTGAAATTGCAGTGGAATAAGTTAATAAAGACTAAATAGAGTTTTCTTGTCAGCTAGAATAAGAATTTCAATATCTTATATTAGCCTTTGCAGAGTAGCTTTGCAGTTTCCCAGGGAATCTCACGTAACTTTGGTATTAATAAAAAAATATCAGAATTGCAGATGATATGAATTTTTGAAAGGGGAAATGATAGATGGTACTGGCAATCAAAAATTATAAATCTCCCATTATGTTTTCCAAGTTGTTAAGTATTTTTATGTACTTTTAAATTAATATTTCTTCTCAACATTATTTTTAATTGCTAGCTATTTTTAAAAGCTAAGAAGTAAGCCAGAAGGTATCATATATAAAGGCATTAGTTTCTCATTTAAGTTTAGACAGTTGAGGTATGCAATTTATATTGTTGGCATAGATCACTAGCAATGTACTAAAAGTCCAGAACACACAAAGTATTGGGTCCTTCAAGCATAAGACAGCATCACTCACCCAATGAGTTCAGCAGGGGAAGTACTTACAGTGCAGCATGAGCTCCTTTGTCAATTTGCATTTCTTTGCAGTTTTCCAGGACACTGATATGAATGAAAGGGTGCATGGGCATATACTGACAAGGAATACTTCGAGGTAGTCTATCTACTCTTTCTGCAGTATGCCAAGAAGGTGAAAAGGGAGAAAACCTAAAGTGTTGAGGACAGTCTTTGGAAAACAGCTGAAGTAACAGATTTTACACTTTCTGGTGGAAGCTTGGATTAATTATAAGGACTGAAAATCTGGGTTGACTGCATACTCCATGCTGTGAAACTGCGTTTCAGGAATAAGAAACAATAGAGAGTATATTCATCAATGTAGAATACACTTACCTCCTGGTTGCTCAGCGGGATTAACTACTGCTTTAAACACTGCTATTCCCAATGGTGTCACAGAAAAACTCCTGTTGTCTTCTGCAGGAGCAAGAAAGGATTTTTCTGTCTTAAATTCTCTGGGAGGGGATACCCAAATGTAATCATACTATCAAAATTCACCTGTGACATGATATTCTTGTCTCTCTAGACTCCCTAGTCAGGAAAGGTAATACAGACTGCCCAAATAGCATTTCTGCTTTGAAGAGCTTTCTCCTGGAGCCAAACTATCTCTCCAACAGAGAGCGAGCCAAACAGAGCCAAACTATCTCTCCAGCAGAGAGAGTCTAGGGACTGATCTGCTGTTTGGGGCAAAACAGTATTCTGGGCAATTTTGTTTTAGTCTCAGTTTTTACATAGGGTGAAAATAATGTTTATCAGGCTTCTGAGTGACATACAATTCTGCTTATTTTTTTAATAAGCAGAATTTTTTTAAGCTTATTTTTTAAGCTTTATAAGCTTATTTTTTTAATAACAATTCTGCTTATTCAAGCAATTCTGCTTATTTTTTTGCTTAAAGTCCTGCCAATTGCTTTTTCCCACTCATCATTGTGAGGCCATTATGTGTGTTTTAGAATGTATTCATTGGCATGTGAGCTGCGTTTCATTTTATGTCAATTATTAATTACAGTTAAGACAGAAGGAACAGGTATAGGGAGAATAATTCTCTCAAATATCCAATGTTTGGATGACTGTTTTGCTGCTGCAGTTTCATTTCTCTGTTAGCAAAAATTTTTTTTGGGGGGGAAATAAATAACTTCTAAGGTAAAAGTTCAGCTGAAGATCAAATAGTGTTAAGAAAACACAATAATATGACTCATTACTTGAGTCAATCCCTAGAACTATGGAGTTTTGGCTGCTACCTTTATTAAAACCTTCTTCACAGGGCAGGTAAAGCAGTTGCTGAAATGGTTTGAAGACTTGAGTAAAAAGATGAAATAGTATTGAGAATATTATAGAGGAAATTACCCAAGCCAAAGCAAAATACTTTGTCAAAGAGTTCAGTCAGGAATTGAGAAACTGCATCTAAATATTTTTAAAACTTATGATTAAGAAAAAACTATACTTTTTGAACCTTTATTGTAATAGAAAAATTGACTGGTTCCATGTCCAGCTAGTAGAAAAACACACCAGATTCATGCAGTAATTTTGTACCGGTTTTGGTATTCAACTAACAATTTCTCTGTAAAACATACCGACGTGAGTAGGAGTCTTGGATAAATATGCTACCCTGCAAAAACCTGCTTCCAATATTACACATCTACAGTAAAGTTTTAATAAACTTCTTTGTTGCTGGAAGCTTCAAACCTTCTGCATTTACTGAAAGTTTAAGTATTCTAAACTGTATCACAGTCCTCTGTTATAATGATCTCAATTCTCTTTCAAAGAACTATCTTTTATCTAATCTTTAATCTCAATTTCTTTTGTTGGTAAGGAGGCTGTTCCACAGGATTGTGAAGTCAGTGTGAAAAGGTCATACTGACATTAGTACAACTGAATTGAGCTTAGAAACCCCATTTCTGATTTTTTTCCCCTCAGCCTTTAGTGTTTGTCAGTGTTTCATCTTCCTTTTTCCAGATAATCAATGATTGTAAAATTTTTTGTTAGTGTCAGATACCCCAAAGAAAGTGTACAAAACAAAAACCATTGCTGTAGTACTTCAAGGCTAATTTGCTACTGATACTCAAATTTGGGTTATTGTAACCTCAGAATCTAAAAATAACCTGCTAAGTTACACATATATTCTAACCCTTAGAAGAGGCTCAAACTTTCTCATTAATTCTTTTCCGAAAGTCCTGGAGGAAGACCTGAAGGGACAAGAATCTTTTAACTTTATCTCAGTCTTTTCATCTGTCCTTATCCAGAAATTGCAACACTTTTGTAATATAGCTATTTATTAAAATTTATGCTTTTGAAAGTGCATGTTGAGTCCAGGAGACATGCAGGGAGGGATTTGTTTAATATTGTTTTCATAAAAAAAAGGCATGTCATAAAAATGACTGATGCTGCTTACTCATAATACTCCATGAGAAAAAAAATCCATTTGTCTTCCCTCTGTGTGATACCTTCATTTTTTCCAATAAAATAAATAAGAAAGTAAGTCTGTTGTGTCTCAGACATAGAAGTCTCTGTTCTCTGGGGAACTTGTTCTCTTAGCATTGGCATCACTATGCAAGAAATCCTGTCCCTTGATTGATGGAGTGCTTTATTTTGGACTGTTGGCATCTGTGGAAAATTGTTTACCAAATGGTGGCACTCATATTGTCCTTTCATAAAGATGAAAACAGATTTTTTTTTAGCATGGCAAATTAACAGTACTACTCCTTCTGTTTTGAAAAAAATACAAAAGGTAACAGTGCTGGTGCTAAAATTCTGCAGAAATATATGCCCTGAAGTAAGTAAGTGTTTAAAAACACCTATCCTTGGCTGAGCTGTTTAAACCCTGATCTAGTGAGATAGTTTTATGTTGCAACTTACAGAGTTCTGAGCTGGTTTCCTTTTAAAACTGGTATTTTGTTAATATTGGTATTGTAAGGTTAAATTATTTTTTTTTAAATTAAATAAACTGAGATCCCCAGCAGATGCAAATCTGTGTGACTCCTCAGCACAAATGAGCAATCTACACTAAGGATCTGACCTTAGTAGATAGTACAGGCCATACAGAGAACAAAGAAAAAATTGCCTTAGCTATAACTTTTGCTACAACAGCAGATTTCCTAAAAGTAACAGAAAGTTTGCATAGCAAACCTTACTTACTAAAAATTTCTAGTCACTGAGATGGTGCTTGAAAAAGTCAGGATGGATTTTTTTTTAATTAAAGACATTTTGCAATATATATTCTCCACTTCTGGTGGGGGGCAACCTTTTTTTGTGCAAGTCTTATCTAAAAAATGTCATTGAAATGACTTTTTCAGCCAGATTTAAAAGCAGTCTTCTTCAAGGATATAGAGTGAGAAGCAAGGGGATTAGGGAGAGAGGAGAACTAGTATTAACAGGATTTACTCATCCTGGAATGTCTGTTTTATATTTGTGCTTTTGATAAAAAAACTGCAAGATTTTGTAAGATTTAGCAATACTGCTGGCTAATAGGAAAGCCTTTGTTTCTCTATTCCTAACTGCATGATGATCTGATGAGAAGGAATTCCAACCAACACCTTTCTATAGTGAAGTTATCTTCATAAAACTTAGATCTTTGTGAAAATAGTTTTAACAACTATAGCACTAGGTTACTAACCATGATTTTTGCACTGTTTATGTGAAATATATAGGATAATTATCAGTTATTATCCAAATGAAGGAAAATTTTCCACTGCTTTTGCTTCATGACTGCAAAACTTTTAAAAAAATACTAAAAGATTAAAACAGAATATAACATGGGGCATAACCTGATGTGAAAGGAGGCCCGTGAGGGTAGAGAAGGCATGGGGGAGAGAATAGGAAGAACAAAAGCAAGAAAACTCATGGGTCAAGATGGAGGCAGTTTAATAGGTGAAGGAATGAAAAGGGAAAAAAATCCCAAGTGATGCAAAGGAAATCACCTACCATCTCCCACAGGCAGACTGATGCCCAGCCAGTCTCTGCACAGTAGCCACCTTGGAAGACAAAAAAAACCCCTTCTTCTTCCTCTAACTCATTTTTTGTTGCTGAGTTATGACATTATGTGCTATGGAATATCCCTCTGGTCAGTTTGGGTCAGCTGTCCCAACTGTGTCCCCACCAGTCTCTTGCCCACCCTCAGCCTACTTGCTGGGGTGGGGCCAGAGTGGGAAAAAGAAAAGGCTTTGATGCCGTGCAATCACTGTTCAGCAATAGCCAAAACATTGGTGTGTTATCAACCCTGGTTTAGTCACAAATCCAAAACAGCACCATAGGGGCTGTCCTAAAGAAAGTTAACAGCCAGTGGTCTATCCTAGGTTCATTTAGCTGTGTGGATTGCTCTTCACTCTATTTACATATCAAACCATCAGACATACCAGCAGAGATAACAGATTTACATAGGATTTTCTGGTGCTTTAGAAAAAATATTGTAAAAGTCACTGACCAAGTTTCAACCTTTTTAGTAACAATGCTGAAAATAAAAGGGAAGAGGATATGGAGCTGGTTAAATGCCAACCGATTGTCACTGGCTATTTCTCCTGCAAGCTTTACAAGTAGCTGATTATCTTGTACACAGTTGTACATTCTTTAAACAATGTAATTGTTGAAGTAAATTTTGCTGTTTAGGCTACAGATGTTTCATTCAGTCTATAATCAGGGCTAATAAAACCTAATAATACTGAATAATTGGTCATGCCATAATTAGATTTGACTCAGCATACTTTTGTGTTTAAAAATGCTCTAGATACAGATTAAGCTTTATTCTCTTGAAACAAGTAATTCAAATGATGAGGCAGGTGCTTTCTCTGGTTTCATTACAATTCCTCTATTTTCTGATTTTTTTATTTTTTTTTTATTTTCAATTTGAGGATGGATGAAAATCTTTCGAAGAACAGAGGAGGCAGCAGCCGTGAATTACTCTTCCACTTCAAAACTGAGCAAACCAGACTATTTCTCTAGCTAAACTTTAATCTGTAACATGGATCTTCGCAGAGATGTTGCAAAGCTCAGCTGGGTAATACTTCTACAACTGGTAGTTCTGGCACGTGGAAAGCAAATAATGAAGAATTATTTTAACCATTCAGGGAAGAGTAGTTTTAGCAAGAAGACACTCACACTAACTTACCTTGAAGTTGAATGCTGCAGTCTGTCATACTGAGCATGTCTTAAAATAATAGGCTCTTAGACTCTGAGCTTTCTCTTTTGAGCTTGCTTTTGAAGTTTTGTGATTGTATGGGGCATTTTTGATTCAAAGCTATTAATATGGTAGAAGGACATAAGTAGACAAAAACTATCTCTACCTCTATATTACAAAAGACCGCATACCTCATAACTAAATAATACAGAAGGAGTTTTGCTTTTTCTTGACAGTATCAGAAAAGTGGAGGTCCTTCAGACCAGGTGCAAATGCAACCCCCTCTGAACTCTATACCTGCAGTAGCGTGTTAAGGGTTAAGTGTCCAGACCTCCTGGAAGGAATATTACATTTTTAATACAGGGAAAGATTAAAAATGCACCGCCTTCTGAATTCTGTATCTGCGATGGCATGTTATGGGAAAAGAATCCAGACCTCCTGAAAGGGATATTATATTTTTAATATACGGAAAGACTAAAAAACAACAAGAACAACTCATAATGAATGATGTTTAGGTTCTCTGAATTTATCCATTGCCACTTTGAAGGTTACTACTATTTCCCATTTAAATAACTAAACTAATTGCCATATCAGCATTTGCCCACAATAACAAGAAGGACCATATGGAAGCTTTACTACAGGGCAGAGTAACTAAATATGCCCACATTTTAAGATCCCCAAATGATAATAATTCAAAATATATAAAAGGACAATAAGTCATTAAAGTAGAAGTTGATTACCAGATAACCACATCATAAAATTGGCTCAGTATAGTGATTTAAAAAAAAACAAACCCAAAACTAAAGGTCCTTGTCAATGGATGCTGTAAATGGTGGGTGTCTGGATAGATTCCAGCCCGTTTCTTGCTTTGAGAACAGTGTAGTCCCAAAACTTTTTTGTGTCTGATGCACTTACTTATGTTGGATGTGATCACCACCTTTCCCTACACATTCAAATCAGCATCTGAGCTACCGGGCCAGGTCTCCTCTTTCCTGAGCAGCCTTTGAGGTCTCTGGGGCAATAGCTAGAGCTGTGCCTCCCCTCAGCCCATCCTGCACACTTCGGCCCCCTGAATGCTGTTTTTTCTTCCTCTTTTTTTTTCTTCTTTTGTAAGTGAGAGTGAGCTACTCCCGCACAGGGTAGGAGTGTACTTTTACTATGGCTACTAAGAGAGTGTATTGTGTCTCTAGCCTAGAGACCTTGCTGGGAACCATGTGTAGTTCTACTTGTTAAGCTACACCTTGGGTTTTTACTCAGGTTTTGCCGAAGGAGCATGTCCTGTGGGGGCTGAGATCTGCCTGTATTGACAGAGCCCTGCTACACCTCCCCTCCAGCCTACCCCCCTCACAGCTTTAGAATATCTTTATTCCAAGTTTCTTTTGTAACCCAAATATCCGGTGAACTTGAAAATCAGAAATCCCTTTGGGTTTTTTTTTAAGAGATGATTCATACTCTGACCTCCAGATATCAAAAGTGGGAATACACTGTTGTACATCCCCCTCGCTACATGCTTACTTATAAATCAGCTCACAGAAGATCTTGGCACTGCCTACAGAGACTCCAAATGGTAGAGTCCAGATGTTAAATATTTATACTCCAAATACAGTTTGTATGAATATAAAATGAGTGCCACAAACTGAAGTATTCTCATTTTGAAAAGCTATTACAATTTACAATTAACTTGACAAATTTATGTAAGACCTACTATCTCTTTTTTCTCTGGCATTAGCGAAGGGGAAGTTTTTCTCATTCTCCATGAGCTGTAAGGCTTGTGATATGCTTTAAAGTGAAAAATCATTATTTTGAGGATTTGGGGGCTTGGGTTTGCCTACCTTTTTTTTTTAATTTCGACAGCTGCTTCATCCCCAGTACTTGAAATTTAAAAAGATGCTAGATAGTGCGTGCCCCAACCAAATATCTCACAAAAATACACTTTCTTTGAACAGAGGATGTTTTGTTCACATGATAAAAAGCAATGTGTCCACTGTACTGTAATACCAGAAATCATTACTACAGGTGTGGTAGTTGTGAAATATATGAACAATAAAGAATACTTTTCTGAAGAACAATTTAGTATAAAAATTATACTATATGATACAGTTCTGAATGTGGCAATGTATTTAATCCCTCATTAATAGCTGGGGTGCTTCATTTCAAATTTATCTTTTATGAATGCCATTATGTAGGCATTGTTAGAGAAGAAAAGGAATCTGCTCCATTTTTCTTTCTGTTGTAGTATGAAACATGGCGGATGATAGCTACATTTTTCTAGAAATGGAGAAACAAGCGAGTACAAACAGAAAAGATCAAAGAGAGGCTTAAAGCCTCTTCCTGTTGCAGCTGAAAATGGGCTCTTAGACTGCACCAAAGCAGCGATATGCCCAGCAACTGGTTTATGCACAGCAACTTTGGTTCTGTAACCAAATGAAATGTCATATGAAAGCTACTTCAGTCAGAAACCGCACAGGAAAATCAGGGCCAGCATGCATCTTCCATCCTGCCAAGAAGGCGAAGCTCTCCCAGAAGGATTTGTGGAAAAGGCTGGCTCACAGGTTCATCACCAGAGGCAGCAAACTCGCTGTCCCATCAGATGCACCCTCGACAATTTGTAGAGAAGAAGCAGTTCTCCTGCCCAGTCCTCAGCAATCTCCATTTCCACTCTGCCCCTACTCAGTCAGCTCACACAAAAGCTGCAAATTACACAAAATGGCCCACATGGGTAAACTGTGGAAGAAATATGACACTCTTCAATGCAACTTCTGACACCCATTGTGTTATAAACCATGAATTCTTCTTATTTTAAGACATCTTTTAATAAAGGTAATGTTTAAGACACATAAGACACATCATGTGTTACGTTTTATATTTCAAAGTTCCAATTCTCTGGGAACAACAGCTATTTAAGAGCTGTAACTATGACTTGTGCTCATGCAGATGAGTTTTTTGAGGATTTTCATTTACATTTATACTGCTGCAGTGTAAGTTACCCTTCTCTAAGTCAAATAATTTTGGTTACTTACAGGTACCTTGCAGGTCTTCATGAGTAGTTTCTTTATATGATTCCATTTAGGACATCTGCCAAAACAAGTGAGATTTAGTGGATCAAAGTTAAGACTGGGTACAAACTCCTGAAGTATTAGCACTATGGGATTCTTCGCCACAGCAAGGACTGCTAATGTAAATCATATTATTCACATTCTGGAAAGCAAAAGTTTAAAACAGAGACTGGAGTAATATGCAGAATTAAGAAAATATTTTGAAAAGAATACTTTCAAAGTCTTTGCCTTTGTCTTAAGATTACGTGTCTATGTCAGTTTGTTAGATTAGACCGATAATATTTAATATAATATGTAAAACAATGTGCTGTAATGTGCATTTTGTTACTGTTACCGTTAGGCTGGGACTCCCTTGATAAGAATCCGCCCCGATTGACTAGTATGCATATACGTATATACAAATACATAGACTTATGTGTATATATATAAATTTCAGCACAAAATACTCATCTCTTCAGAGAAGGTAGTAAGGACAAAGCTTTGTTTTTCTGAAAAAATCTGATTCTCACATTGTTTGTAAAATGCTAGGTCTTCTTTGTTCTTGAAGCAACTCAAAATTTGACAAAGAATTTATCCTAGTGTCAAGAAGATACTTCTACTGTCCTTCTGCAAAAGATCCCAGATTTGGTTGGTTCCTGAGGTCCTAAAAAAAATCTCAGCATTTCTCACAGCTGAGCAATCTAAAGGTCCCACTTCTCCAAAGTCCAGAGTTCCTAGAAGTGTAGACACTGAGTTTGAGCTTTCCTGCAATTTTTCTTCTCTACTCTGGGACGCATTATGCTACAAGACACCAGAACTGAGAGCCTGGTCCTCCCTGTCAGGTAAGGTATACAAGAAAAATAATGTAATTTCACATGTAAATAAATAAGGAAGATGCTGAACCCAGGAAAGCAGAAATGAAAGGTGAAAAAGGGAGTGGGGGGAGGGAATAGGAGTAGGTCTCTCCACAGGCAAAGTGAACGTTACTGCAGTTGCAAGCAATAAGAGAATAGATAAGAGGAAGTCCCGTCTTCCTCATTTTCTATACAGCAGGTGAAAATACTCCTGACCTGTTTTTCAGACATGCTCAGGAGAACAAATGCAATTAGTGGGAGCTCTATTTTCAACCTAGGAAGGTATCACATGCTGCCAAATCCTCTGAAAAAAAGTGTCTTGGGCTTCTGCAATTAGCATCCACAATTACTTATTACTTGGAAATTTGGACATTATCTGTATACTACAGTTCCAGGTGTGCAAGCAGGTATAATAATTCCACTTTTTTCACAAACGTGATACTAAAATGCCTTAACATCTGCTATCTATTTCATATATTGTGGAAACAGAAACTCTTAAAAAACAAGTAGTTATGTTTTCTGTTCAAGACATAGAGAATATGTTAGTGAAAAGGGCATTTGGCCAAGAACTGGCTGATGTTTATGAAAAGTAATACTGAGTAACTACGCATTCAGTGAAGGAAGTAGGAACGCTGTGATAAAAGAACAGAATGAGAGCTTGTGGATGAAATCTGGTTTTCATAATCACAGAGGATCCAAATTAATGTTATATAGACAGGAACAGAAATTATGTGCTTCTTAAAATTTGGCTGCTTGATCCAGCACTTAAAGACCACAAAGTTCTTTCAGAATAAGTAATCTTTTATGTAATATTCATATACTTTAGAGAGCAATTATTCCCACTTACATTGAGTACGTTGGTGCTGGTTGGCAATAAATCTCATTGCAGCACAATTTCTACAAGCTGTGCTCTACTCCCGAGGGTGCCCGAAAAGTTGAAAATGTAGAAAACTGATATTTTGCCTGCCTGTAAAAAGACATGCTGCCTACCAGTCCGTCAGGAGACAACATCTGACAGCCTCACCAAGATTCAGGCATTCATATGAAAGCCAAAGTTAATTCAAAGATTCTGTAAAATACTGCCAGGATTTGAACAATGTGTGACAGCATAAATCAACAATTTATTAATTAGTCATGAGAATCTGCAAATATTTATTTAGGATTATCGCCACACAACTCCTTCAGGAATTACTGTTTGGAGTTGCTTATTCATTTGTGTTCACAGACTAGCTTCAGGAAAATAAACTATTTTTAAATATGAGACAAAGAATAGATTAATATTTTCTCCTGAGTTTCTGCTAAAATTTCTCTGATAAACACCTTTATATTCCATCCATTCATCCTTAAAAGGTGACGTCAGTTCATGTGTAGGAAGAGCACAATTAAACTATTTCCCATGCAAAAGTTATTTACTTCCAGAAATTCCCAGTGCACTGACTAGAGACAAACTTATCTAACATATATCCTATAAAAAGCATTATTCAAATCATTCACTCCTAATTCCTTGGGTAATTTATTGCATTTCTAAATGTAACTTCCTGGCACAATGTTGAAAGTTAATGTAGTTATTAAATATAATGGATGTGCCCTATTAATGTATTACAGAATCACAGAATCACAGAATCGTATAGGTTGGAAAAGACCTTTAAGATCATCAAGTCCAACCATTAACCTAACACTACCAAGACCACCACTATACTATGTCCCTAAGCACCTCATCCAAACGTCTTTTAAATATTTCCAGGGATGCTGACTCAACCACTTCCCTGGGCAGCCTGTTCCAATGCTTGATAACCTTTTCAGTGAAGTAAAATTTCCTAATATCCAGTCTAAACTTCCCCTGGCGCAACTTGAGGCCATTTCCTCTCATCCTATCACTTGTTACCTGGGAGAAGAGACCGACCCCCACCTCTACAGCCTCCTTTCAGGTAGTTGTAGAGAGCAATAAGGTCTCCCCTCAGCCTCCTTGTCTCCAGGCTAAACAACCCCAGTTCCCTCAGCCGCTCCTCAGAAGACTTCTGCTCTAGACCCTTCACCAGCTTCGTTGCCCTTCTCTGGACACGGTCCAGCACCTCAATGTCTCTCTTGTAGTGAGGGGCCCAAAACTGAACACAGTATTCGAGGTGCGGCCTCACCAGTGCTCAGTACAGGGGCACAAGCACTTCCCTAGTCCTGCTGGCCACACTATTCCTGATACAAGCCAGGATGCCATTGGCTTTCTTGGCCACCTGGGCACACTGCTGGATCATATTCAGTCTGCTGTCAACCAACACTCCTAGGTCCTTCTCTGCTGGGCAGCTTTCCCGCCACTCTTCCCCAAGCCTGTAGCATTGCATGGGGTTGCTGTGACCCAAGTGCAGGACCTTGCACTTAGCCTTGTTGAACCCCATACAATTGACCTCAGCCCATCGATCCAGCCTGTCCAGGTCCCTCTGTAAAGCCTTCCTCCCCTCAAGCAGATCAACACTCCCGCACAACTTGGCGTCATCTGCAAACTTACTGAGGGTGCACTCAATCCCTTCGTCCAGATCATTGATAAAGATATTAAACAGAACTGGCCCCAACACAGAGCCCTGGGGAACACCACTTGTGACTGGCCGCCAACTGGAGTAAACTCCATTCACCACCACTCTTTGGGTCTGGCCATCCAGCCAGTTCTTTACGCAGAGAAGAGTACACCCGTCCAAGCCATGAGCAGCCAGTTTCTCCAGGAGAATGCTGTGGGAAGCTGTGTCAAAGGCTTTACTGAAGTCTAGATAGACATCATCCACAGCCTTTCCCTCATCCACTAGGCGGGTCACCTTGTTGCAGAAGGAGATCAGGTTGGTCAAGCAGGACCTGCCTTTCATAAACCCATGCTGGCTGGGCTTGATCCCTTGGTTATCCTCTACATGCTGTGTGATGGCACTCAAGGTGATCTGCTCCATCAGCTTCCCCAGTACCGAGGTCAGGCTGACAGGCCTGTAGTTCCCTGGATCCTCCTTCCGGCCCTTCTTGAAGATGGGTGTCACATTTGCTAATCTCCAGTCAACTGGGACCTCCCCAGTTAGCCAGGACTGCTGGTAAATGATGGAAAGGGGCTTGGTGAGCACTTCTGCCAGTTCTTTCAGTACCTCGGGTGGATCTCATCAGGCCCCATAGACTTGTGAGTGTCTAAGTGGTGTAGCAGGTCACTAGCCATTTCCCCCTGGATTATGGGGGCTCCATTCTGGTCCCCGTCCCTATCTTCCGACTCAGGGGGCTGGGTACCCAGAGAACAATTGGCCCTGCTATTAAAGACTGAGGCAAAGAAGACATTAAGTACCTCAGCCTTTTCCTCATCCTTGGTCACTGTGTTCCCTCCCCTGTCTACTAGGGGCTGGAGATTCTCCTTAGCTCTCCTTTTGCTGCTAATGTATTTAAAGAAGTATTTTTTGTTGTCTTTTATGGCAGTAGCCAGATTGAGCTCTAGCTCAGCTTTGGCCCTTCTAATTTTCTCCCTGCACAGCCTAGCTACACCTTTGTAGTCCTCCTGAGTTGCCTGCCCCTTCTTCCAGAGGTCGTAGACGCTCCTCTTTTTCCTGAGTTGTAGCCAAAGCTCTCTATTCAGCCAGGCTGGTCTTCCCCGCCGGATCCTCTTTCAACACCTGGGGACAGCCTGCTCCTGTGCCTTTAGGACTTCCTCCTTAAAGAATGTCCAGCCTTCCTGGACTCCTTTGCCCTTTAGGGCTGCCTCCCAGGGCACTCTGTGGACCAGTCTCCTAAACAGGCCAAAGTCTGCCCTCCGGAAGTCTAAGGTGGCAGTTCTGCTGACCCACCTCGCCGCTTCTCTAAGTATCAAAAACTCTATCATTTTGTGATCACCCTGCCCAAGATGGCCTCCAACCATCACATGGCTCACAAGTCCTTCTCTGTTCATGAACAAGAGGTCCAGCAGGGCACCTTCCCTAGTTGGCTCACTCACCAGCTTTGTCAGGAAGTTATCTGCCACACACTCCAGGAACCTCCTAGACTGTTTCTTCTCTGCTGTATTGTATTTCCAGCAGACATCTGGTAAGTTGAAGTCCCCCATTATATATCTCAATAATGAGGAATGAGCAACCTGTCCATGTACTAACAAACAAGAACATCAGTTATAGCAGAATATATTTTTTTCATGCAGAAGTTCCCAAATTGTGGCTCCTGAACCTATGGTGGCAACCTGTTTGCTGCTCCATTTTTTGGAACTTCTTCTCACTTCCAATGGCCAAGTTACACCAAAGGTTACACAGGAAGCTTAAAAATAGCATTTATTTTATAAGGGATGAGAATTTCATAAAGTCCAAGAACTAAACTCTGGGTGTAGTGACATTTTTGACACTTAAGAGTATCCTGGCCTGGCCTCCAGCATTCACTTGCAAAGGGCACAGGTTACCCACAGGAGCAGATGCCTCAGATACTGTTGGGCAAATAAGACAGAACTAAACACTTCTGTCTTTGTGTGTGAACTGGTCCAGAGATCTCTCTGAATTCCCTTAAAACCTTAGCATATGGAAGATAAGATGTTTTTCTCATTTCCATCTGGGTTACAGTGTCGAGCTCATGAGGCTGATTTACGCCACAGTAAATGAAAAGAGCACTGGTCATACAGTCCTATAAAGCACACTGATGTCTTTTATCATTTGTGTGCTCTGCCACTCTTGGAAGTCCCATCTCTAAAAGGCATGTGATATCTCCATCTTTGCTTCTCCTGATAATGTATTTGCTTATATTTTTTTTTGTTACAACTGTGGATATTATCAAGTGTAGTTGTATGCTAATAAACCTTAAATGGATGTAAATAACAGAGACTAGAGATGTAAATGCAACCGATACCTTTATTTTACCATTCACAACATACAATAAAGTGTTTGTAATTCAATAAGGTTTTAGAAGTAGTAGAGATTGAAGGAAAGATGTAATTTGCGCTGTATAGGTAGGAAATTGCAGTGCACTTTGCACCTGTATGGAACAGCAGAAGCGCCGTGCCAACTGAACACTTTATCTGCTCTAACTAACCGGCCTGGAGAGTGCTAATGGCTGTGTCTACTTCAATGATTTTGTTCAGAGCGGAAGTACAGTTTTGAAGCTAATCCCCTGCTTGTCTTCATTTGCCATGTGTTGCTTCACTGCTGAGAGCAGTTTTGGTGTTCATGAAATAGATTTTTTTCAGAGGAAACTAAATCAGAAGCTCTGCTCTCTAAGTGCTTCAATGCTAATGGGAACATTATGCTCTGAACCAATGTGCAGGTTGTACCACCACAAGATCTTCCACCATGTACTTAACATTTTTTCCTCACAAAAAGAGTCCAACCACATGAGTAGCTGAAACACTGAACCCAATGAATGGGTTGAATCACTCAATCCAGACTGAATTTAAACTGAAATAACCCCTGCATTATCATATGATGGGAGTGGGAGTAGCCTTAGCTTCAGTCACTTCTGTTTACAGATGCTTTCCCATTGTGCTGCATTGCCTACTATATTAAGTTTAATTTTTTGGCACTTAAATAAACTTTGATGATTTTAGAAACCCAGGTGCAGGCACCCCTATGGCTTTCTCTTTTTAGCAGTGGCAGGAACTTTGACAGGAAACCCAGCAGTTCCTTTCCTCATTCCATCTTGCAATAGATAGCCAAAACTAATCCTATCCTTGCTGTTACAGCTAAATAGCATATTTCAAAAACATCTGGAAACAAAATGGAGTAAATTATTAACACTATTTGCTCAGATATGTTTCAAATGTTTCTGATTTCTGACAAACAGAAATAAAGTTTTTTTCAGTGTCTCTGACTTCTTATGAAATAAAGATGAGGAAGCTAAGGCTGCCATGCACTGTGGCACAGACAGTTTCTTATAAACACACTGAGAAGTGCCTTCAATAGTGCTTTAAGAAATCATTCTGAGAGTGGATACTTGGAAAACAATGGCTATCGCTGATCCAGAAGTCTGATTACAAGATATTGGATTTATAGAAGTATTGAGCTGCAAGGGGCTCAACAAAGCCAATATCTTTCTATTGATGCACCAGTAAGATCCTACACTGGTAATTGTTAGGAATCGGGAAATATAAACATGAAAGCAACTCCTCCAAGGTTAAGTTCACTGCATAGCATCTTCTGTAAGTTCTGGCATATGTATATACAAGGTTACCTAAAAAGTAAAGCAGCTGTTAGCTTCAGATCTTGAAAAGTGTTGGCGTTACTAGTGATACTGATATAATTCAGATTCAGGAAAAAAATTTATCATTTCTATAACAATTTTAAAATAAAAGATTATTTTAATTCATATGATATTCTGTTTGTTGTGAATTTGCATACTTGTTTTTTTTCCTATAGCTTATTACATTTTATTCTTCCTCAGAATGAAAGAAAAAACTCCTTTTTAAGAGGCTAGTCTTTTGTTATAAAAAATATTTCAAATCGATAAAAAAACCCTTACAAAATGAAGAGAAGACAGATAATTTCATGACCAGTAGCTAAATCTTCTCTTCTGCTAGCCCAGCCAGTATTGCTTAGATAAGGATTGCCTAAGTTCATGCTCTCATTAAAGTCACTAGGAATTAGCAGTTGAAGTTGATTAGTCCATCTTAGCAAATGCAAGTCATCGGTCCCTCTGAGCAGCAAATCTGCCTGGCAGAGGTATGCAGCCACACGAAACAGCCACAGCTCTTGTATTGCTGGGGGCTGCTGAGAATTAACTAGCAAGTGTTGCCCGGGTGAGAGACATGCCTTGAACATCCTCTCCTCTGCCACGGCAAGTATGACAGAAATGTAAAGCAAGCAGTGGAGTGCTTTCACACAGGCAGACCAAGTCCATTCGCAGCTGAGATAGAAGATTGAGCTTGCAAGAATTTCATCATAACTCCTTTGAGTCATGAAATATCTTTTTTTTTTTCTATTCACAAGCGTTGCACAATAATAGATGCACTGTAAAGGGATTTATTGTCCTCTGGAACATCTGATGGCCACTTCTGTAGTTAATAGTGAGACCTAGTTTTAGTCAGAGCTTTTCAATGATAACTCTGAATCCTTTACAAATGAGGCCTCATTATCTCCATTTTATAAACAGAGAAATGGATGTACAAAAATGACTTGTTCAAGTCATCACTGTCAAAGCTGGGAAGGGATATAAAATAGAAAATTTTCCCCTTTTGCTTTATTCAGAAGAATGGCTACATAATACGTGCAATACATGCATCTGAGGGCTAAGCCAGCAAAACAATCGTTAGTAGATTTTGCCTTAAATTTCATGGGAAGAATGGGCTTTCCCCCTGCACGTTTTATGCTTGTTTGGAAGTGGGTATTTCGCAGCAGTAGGGGATGAAGGTTTTGTTGAAGACATAATAGCAGGCTGATGGTAGGCACAGTATGGTCCTTCTCTGGTCTGCATTCAGCCCAGTAGGAGCACCAGAACTGCAGTGTTCGCTCACTCATAACTGTGTGTTAAAATATTAGTTAAAGTCTTTAAAATACTTTATTCATATTACTATTTTCAATTGGTTTTCAATGCATGGGGCTGTCAGCTGCATGCAAACTCTTTCAGAAAACAGTTTTTCCATCTCTGTCTCTTCATACACTAAATATTGAAATTTTGTAAAATGCAGGGTACAATATCTTCTAGACTTGAAAAACAAGAGTTCTTTTTCATTGTATTTGCGTGCCATCATTATAGCATTCAAATGATGTTCAGCAAACGAAAAGTAGGTGGCAAAGTAATGTTTCAATTCTGGAACCTGAGGTCCTTGTGTATTGTACATTTGCTCTGTGTTATCTCTATTTTTTTTCTTTTCCTTATGAGCTGTCACTACTTCAAGACAATTTTAATTAAAACCCAGTGCATGTGCAAAACTAAGATACTTGATAAAGGACAGAGGGCTCTGCCATTTGTAGGCTCAGTCCTCAAGATATTGCAACAGTCCTTGCAAATACTAATTACTTTGCAGCTGTCAGTACTCAAATAATGTTTATTTATTAATAATGAGGAGTTTTTAGTTGTGTGTCTCTATAGTATTCTGGAAGCTGTCATGCTTCCAGTCTAATATGCTGCTCCATGTTTTCATAGTTTATAAACCTTGTCATTTATGTATAAGGAGAAAATAAGAATAACACTTATCATGGCATTTGCTTTACATTAATCTCCATTCACTGTTATTCCAAAATATCTGAGAAGACATATTCATGGCTGTGTCTGCTGCTTTCTTACTTAAGACAGTTACCTTCTTATTTTATGGTCCCTCTCAATCTTTCAGATGGAGTTTTAAGAAATATTTTACTTGCACCTGACGCTCTTAAATTTCTTCTTAGAAACTTTAAGATTCTAGCATTTGTAGTTTAAAAGTATACCCATTAATTCAAATGGTAGACATAGTGAAACATTGTCATAACAAAATAACAGCTCTCCCACTAACATCAGCAGAAAATGTTTTTGAAGTATTTATTCAAAAAGGAAATACCTGAGAGAGAACGAGGGACATGCAGGCATTAATGCCTGGCATAAAAAAACATTTTAAATTCTTTAATTGACTTATTAACAGTGTGATTTTTTTTTTTCCCCTCTGATAAATATTGTGGGTGACAAGTAACTGGAAGTTATAGCACTCCTAACCAAGGAAGAAAGCACTTATCCTCGAGAGTATGTACAGGGTGCGTAAAGTGTTGTGGGATATTTAAAGTGTAAAGCCATTCAGACACACAGAAGATGTAATGTTTTCTTGGAACTGAGCGCTCAGTGAATCACACAATTAATTTTGATAATGGAATAGAGTGTCCGTAAAATTCTACAGGGAATTAACCAATATGAAGTATTTCCAAGAGACCACGTTTTCCTGCTGATTTATATACTCAACCTTTGGAGAATTATTAGGTCTAATAGTATCAGTCAGTATTACTTTATTTCTAATAAATAAAATTGCTGATTGCAGCACAGAAATATTAGAAACTGTGAACTATAACTGCTAGATTGACTACTACAAGTGGTGGCTGTCAGCCAGTCAAAACACATATGTTTGGTTATTATTTAATACAATAACCTAAGGCAGAACTCCAGCAGAAAGCATAATGCATATTGCCTAATTAAAGAATATCAAAGTGTATCATCGTGGAGAAAATGACTTACTGTTAGGACAATAAACATACTCTTGCCGTTAATATTGCTTAACTTCCGAGTGCTTCACTTTGCAGGATTAATACTACAGTAGAACCATTTTCAAGACCGAATTTCCTGTCAAGGTCTGAATGCAAATTGCCATACCCGATGAGACCAGTGAGCCTCTAATCCACGATGGTGCTCCAGGACCTGCAAGATCCACCTGAACAGCAGGGCTGTGCTCCAAAACAGACAGCTGCTGAGCAACACACACCTTCCCCAATCCAGTACTCCAAGGCTGGAAAATGTCACGACACATTTCTCTCTGCATCTCTTCTAACTTTTGACTAATGTCTTTGGACACTAAATTTGCTATCCTTACAAATTCAACGTCCTGCCTTTATTACAGTTCTGTTAAGCTCTGTACTTAATGCTCTTGTATAGCTATCGCTACACCAGTCCTTGTTTCCCCTATGACTGACACTACCTAATCACTGCAATTCCAGAACCCTGCTGTTTTGTTTATAACTTTCTCTGCATAAATTTCAAAATTACAGGTCAATCCTTTGATGATTTCACATGCCATTTAAGAGAACTGAACTAAACAACATCTCTCTGTAAGGCACAGAGGGCCTAAAGTCTCTTTTCCACTTTCTCTTTGTGGCACATTTGAAGGTGTGCAGTTCAGAAGTGTACTTTCATGAGTGGGGACGTCAAAGGCAAATTCATCACTTAAGTCCTAATGCAGTATCAGTGTTACATGCTATTGGTTAGTAAACATTTTAAATGGATTTTGTTTCAAACCATACCTTTTTAAACCTGCTAGAAAGCTATGTCCATTTAGTGAAGTTGCTAACAAAATTAGAGGATACGGGGACAAAATCCTCACATTTGAGGAAGTTTCTTTAGTCTTCTGAAATAATAAACTTTAGTAGTTATTGTACAATGAAAATTATCTGTGGAAATTTATATATATATAGGAAGGAAAGACATTACTCACGTTTTCTTTCAGTTAACAAATCAGTAAGTCCCATTCTTGAAAAAGTGTTATGAAGCCCCCCTCTAATGGGGCTTAAGTCTTATTGTACATCTTCCACTTCCCCTTTTCCCTGTTTTATAACATGTATCTGCAGTCTGCAGTTCTCGGAGTAGTACGTGCTGATGCTGCTTGTGGACCCTGTCACTCTGACCTTGTAATGTTCAGTCTTTTTGAAAAAATTCCAGGAATTCTGAGGAAGTGAGAAAAAGGAACTGGCTGCTTTGTGTCACTTGTAATTGCTACTTAGACTGAGACAAATCTGCATGTAAGTTTATGTTATAAGTTGTAACAACTACAGGTTAGTTACTAACCAGTTACTACTGGTTAGTGTAAAAAAACCCTGCATGCTGATACTGGAATGAAGAGCAACCTTTACAATGAAAATTGTTAGGGATTGTAGATTAGTAGCTTCTCTTCGAATATCTAGTAATTCTCAACACTACATTTTATTAAGTTATCTGAAACACATAATGTGTGTTAAGTATTTTAGGTGAAATGTCTAGCATGTCAGGCATTTAACTGACTTTGTACTACATGGCAAACACAGACACACCTATAAATATTAGACCTGAAAAATCTTGTTATCGGGGTAGAGAAAATATACAGGTAGCTCAAAGACTGTAAAAAGTGCAATGGTACTATAAAATACAAAAGCAAAAAGCAAAAGAACACATAAACAAAATATGTTTGTCAAATACAGGTATTTTTTCTTGTGAGAATACCGTATCTGGCTCGCCAGCAGTGAGCTATGCTCTCATAATGAAGCAGTGTCACAATGCTACTGGAACCACAGCCTCAGAAGACATCCAGAAAACAAGTAATAAAAAAATGAAGAAATAATTGCAATACCTAAGTGTATACTTATGATTGGATTGTAAGAGATTATTAGGGGTTGCCACAACCAGATGAACAGCCACCTTCTGAAAATAAGTATGTTTCAGTAGCATATTGGCCACCCTGAATTTGTAATGCTTGTTTCCTATTTCTTTTCTTAGAAAACCTGATTCATAGTGATTTTCTGTAATGACGGAATCTGTAAATGACGGATCCCTAAAGAAAAGTATGCTGGTTTAACCTTAAACCATAAATTTCTTATATGGCAGCTACCATTTTATTGACTATGGCTGCGGTTTGGTTTTACTGTGGCATCTGTGTTCCTTTAAAACAATAGCAAGCTTGTTCAATGCGAACAGTGGCTACAAAACACATTGTTAAAATTTCCTCTTCCAGTAGGATAGTTTTGCTTTTCAGGATTTCTACTTTCTCTCTGAGACCAGTGACATGATTTTCAGCTGGTGGAAATCAGCAGAATTCTGTGGCCTTCCTCCAGAGCTGTAAATCAAAGCTATCTGGACAAATATTAAAACTTGTTTGTTTTGCCGTTCAACATCTACAGGGGTTATTACATCACTAGTAAACAAGATTTCTGCTTCAAGATGTTTTCGAAATACTTCCATAAAGAAACAATGAAAAGAACCATGAACTTAGAAGAGAGAAAAATACTTAGGGTTTCCTTCCAAGAATTCATACAGTTGACTGAAACACACTTTTTAACGTTTCAATCAAGTGCTTCTTATGTGCACTTCTACAAGAGTCTCTGCAGAATAACGATGTTGTCTTGTATATGTCAGATGTCAGTGTGCATGGAAGCAACTACTGCTCTGGCGTTCATGAGAAGTGAAGTGGCAGAAGGCGAATGATTTGTATTGGCAGAAGTGCTTTTGGTGTCCTCTAGTATGTCAGTGCTTGTTGACCTACTCTGTTGCTTTCTGGAGTAAAATCCAATAAAATGGTGCCAGTCAGTGCCTCCTGTTATTCTTAATTAAGCCATGCATACTGTAGAAATGAACGGTAAAACAGAAAAAAAAAATAATCCAAGCTTCATTCTGATTTCAGACTGGTGTTACATCAGTGTATCTCCAGGAGATGCAAGAGAAGAGGACCTTGTTATTAAGCACTGAGATATGACTCAGAAAATGTGGGTGAAATTTCCAGTTTGGCAGATTTTTTGTGACCTTGAGAAAGACATGCAATCCTAATGTATCTCAACTTCTTCAACTTATTACAGAAATAATACTGTAACTTGTTAAAAAAACCTTATGTGGGGATAAACTCACTGACTTTTCAAGAGCTTCTGTACAACAACTAAGGTATTTACTGTTGTATGTCATTAGGATAAGACCTCCTCTGAGCTAGTCTGAAGTATCTGTACTTTTGGTGGCTTCAGTTTAGACTGAACGTGTAGAAACTGAATGTGCAATGATGTGCAGTAGAAATGGGAGGATCGGAAAAATGTTGGAACCCAAGGAAAGAGTAAAAAGAGGATGGACTTTGCTGTATTGTATGCTGAAAATTTAGTTATGTTTGACCGTTCTGACAGAATTTTTAAGCATATAGGTTTCCCAGTGGCTTGCCAGCCCCAAATCACTATTAGAATTGAAGCAAAGTCACACATTTTAGGGTAAGTGTAGAAATTGAGGTAAAAATGGACACCTCCACTTTGGAGAAGGAGGGAACCCATGAGACACTCTAATCCCAACGCCAAGTAGGACAGAGGATTTTATATCCACATTGCTCAAAGCCAACACTCTTCTAAAGAAGATGGTAACACCCCCACCCCAAAACACCTGGAGACTGCCTTGGCTGAGTACATACCCCACAGCCCTTCGAGCTTGCTCATGCCCCATATACTTCTCTAATACATCTGTCCCCTGTGCAACATGTAGCGTCATGATCTTCATGAAAAAAAAGGCTGCAGCCCTACATATCTTTGGAGTCTCTGCTCATCCCTCTCCAAAGCCTGATGTTGCCTATTGTCATGAACATAGAGATCACTGCTACTGCAAGGCACATTTGTCATCTCTTCAGGTGTTAACCATGGATAAGGCAGAAAATATTTGATGCAGTTTTCGACCCAACCATGAGTCTATCATTCTCTGCAGAATGGTACCCTTCTTCCTGTTACAAACATTTTGTGGGATGACAGAGGTTAGATTCGGGGCCCAGGAGTCCAATGCTCAGCAGTGGGCCAACATATTCTGTATACATAGGATACACATAAGTTTTGGGTGCACCTGTGAGGCTCTGCAGGGAGCCGGTGGCTACTGGGCAGCAGCAGAGTGGCAGCATCGCTTTGCAGTCCTGGTGCATAACTATGGGCAAAAGGAGACAAGCAGATAACTTCTTGCAGTACAAGCAAGATTCAGGCCACAGGTAACTCAGAAATCAGGAAATCTTACTTTGTGAACAGCAGAAAATATTTATTCAAGGGACATATTAGGAACAAATCAATGTTTCCAGTACTATCAAAAAATGTTGATTAATGACTGCATTTTCTACAGCTCATAGGCTTTCCTACAGCTTTTTGCCGTAATAAATGTGGACCTTTATCAGATGTTTCACTGTTATGAGATTAAGAATGAGAAACATGCCAAAGATGTGTTTTTTATCTTAGATTCACTTCAGTGAAGAGTATAGGTTTATCTAAACATGTGGTCTCTATCTAAATATATAGATCTTTCTCTCAAAAGGACATTTAGAATTATCTTAACTTATCTGAATTATAGTCTTAACAGATATCTTTGTTATTTAGTGAATTGTTTTTGCAAAGTGAAAAAACATTAATTTTCTTCTGGTGTCTTTGTCTTGAGACTAGCTTTTAAATAGAAGGAGAATATGAATTGGTTTTAATTTGCAAAAAGACCTCACCAGTGTGATGAATGAGAAACTCCAGTGTATCCTTCTTAAACAATTTAGGCATGACTATAAATATTTTCTCAAGTGCATATGAAATTTTCTTAGGTGTCTGGGTTTTTTTTTTAGATGATGATGATATGGGGAAAGGGTGGGAGAAGAAGAAAGAGAAAATTCCTGGGATCTCTAGGCTACTTCCCTGGAAATACCTGAAATTTGATCTTTTCTGTGTTTGACGGTTTATGTAAATTATTTCTGTTCCTTGATTAGATGGGTGTGATTTTTTTCACATTGACAAGTAGTGGCTCCTAGGAGAATTTCAGCTGATGTCCCCTGATAGAAAATCTGTCAGGATGGAAAGATGAAAAGCCTTAAAGTTGTAAATATTCCTTTCAGATAGAACGAACTGTCTATTGTGCAAGATGAGGGAAATTCAGAATAATTTTAATAATGATATATTTAGCTTTTACTCTAGGTAGTCCTTATTCATTTTCTTAGAAAAACTAAATCACATCAAGTTTTATCAATAAGTTGTAAAGAATAAAGGTTAGCTTTTTACATGGGAAAATATTTAACATACACAAATTGCCCCCAAATGGATGCTATTCTTTACAGTTGAGGTGGGAGTCTTTTCTTTGACTTTAAGGAAGTTGTAATCAGTTTCCCAATGGAGACCTTGGAAGAGTCTTTCTTTATATCCACGCCTGGTAAGATTTCCCCAGGATTGCACCGGTCTCTGTTTCTCTGAGATCTAGTTCCACAGCATACAATTTCATGCCATTGTTTCAGGAAATTTTGTGCAGCAACTGCTTCCAAAGGCTGCAGTGCTGTTTCAGACTTCATTCATTTTTTACAATCTCTTTAATGTAATAAGCTATGGGGGTCTTCCTTTGACATCATGTAGTCTCATGCAAGTCATGGACCCCATTCCTGTAACAGAAGCACTCTGCTTTCTTTGCCACCTGCCCTTTAAATCTGAACTAGGACTATGCCTCTTCCATTCTATTAAAACAAATAGAAAACTCTTACCATGAGTGAAAATGGGGACAATAAATGATATGGCATAATACACATTATTGGATTTTTTTCCCAGTCATGGTCAGGAAATAATATGACAACTATAACAAGAAAAAAACAGCATGGAAGTAAAATGAAGAAAAGTCTATAAAGGAACATTTCAGTATAGATTTTATTTTACAGTTTGTATTAGAGTACCAAGTATATAAAAACTAAAGCAACTTTCCTTCTCATTTCTCCTTTAGGACAGAAGTCCTATTTGAGACTTAGCAGAAGCTCATACTTTCCATTTTTCCCCACCAGTTCTGTATCTGTGATCACTGCTGTGGGAAAGGATATAATAAACTGCAAGACAGCTCTTTCCCCTTGCTTGTCATGGTTAAATCTTAGATTCACCCTTTGAACCTTAAATGTGCCCAGGTTAAATGTTTCTTTCTGAAGAAAGAATATTTTGTGTTAGAGAACAGGTGGAGTGTCAATAATACATTTATTTGGAATAGCACTGCATATTGTATCTGTTCCCAGATGTTTGTGTCATTTTGTATAGGGGCAAATATGAAACATAAGTATGATTTATTACCTAGGGTTTTCAGAATACATTTGGAACAAGGACAGTAAATGGACTGAGAGAGATTGTTCACAGACTGCTTGTCATGCAGCTATTGTCAGGTAACAGACAAAGGGGGATGTTTTCAACATCACAAACTCATCATAAATCAAAATTAAAAGTTAAATCAGTCAATCAATTAAAACTCATGTAATTTTTACACCCCTTAAAATGAACATATTCATTCTTAATTCCTTCCAGGTGTGCACAGTCTTGCTTAACTGTAAACCTCAGGGAGAGTCAAAGTTCTCAATGCTTTTTGAGCTAGATTCTTTATTTCTCAGCTGAAATTGAGCAAGACAAAATGCAAGTTCCTATTTCTGGAAAATAAAATCTAGATTTTTTAATGTCAGGAGCTCAGCTGGATCTAAGCAGAAATACAACAAAGAAGTAATAGCTGATTACAAGATGATTTTGGGCCATGAAAGTAACAATACCCTCATGAGATCTCAATTCTATGTATAATTCTGTTCAAGAAAGATCTTAGAATTGCATAGGAATAGAAAAAGATTGCTAAGCTGATAGGAAGAATGAAATGTTTTCTATACAGAGACTAAAAAAAGCTTAAGTTCTTTGCTTTATCAAATGAAGGTTGAAAGGACATACCACCATTGCATAAAACCAAAATGAAAAAAAAAACAACCAACAATGGGAAGAGAAGAAAATTTTTGCACTAAGAGCCAGGACTAGCACAAAAGGAAAATGGCAACAAATTAACCACAAACAAATTTCTCCATAAATTAGAAAAAGAAAACCAAAATACCTCATTTTTGGAACACACTGAAAATGGAAGTCATGGGCCCTAAAACCGTCATTGTTTTGTGAAAGAATGTGATACAGCCCTGCTGCCTCTGAGAGCAAGGTGCTGGACTCAGTGACTCAGGAGGGTCATTCTTCTTTCCAGCCTCACCAAACTGCTAAAAGACATTAGCTTTTGGCATTTGTTTTGGGTTTTTTTGTTTTGGTTTGGTTTGGTTTTTTTTCCCATCCTATGTCTTCTTTCAAGGTCTGTCTGTCTGAACACAATAGTAACTCTCGATTCTAGTGAATTAGGACAAAACTTAATCATAGAGTTTATAAATTTATTTACTTACAACCAGATTAATCCTGGTGTGTGAGGAGGACAGCTGTTAATAAGGTAAAATTTGCAACCATGTGCATGCATGTGCACATGCGCACACATATACAAACACTTTTCTGCATAGTTGCCCAATTCAATATTAAATAATTCTTCAGTTGATTTTCATTACCTATAAGCTATTTAAATATATATCATTGAGCAGTAAGCTCATGGAAGCAGCTGTCCCCAGAGATGTCTAAAATGAGGCAGACACTGTTACTAAATCACAGATAGGTCTCCTAATTTTCTTGTTTCAAAATAAAAAATAATTATCGGTAAAACCAATTGAGGGCTCTGAATAATAACTGCAAATATATTTGTCAGTCATTTACAAAGAAAGAAAATGCATAATTAAATCTATCATACAGAAATGAATCCACTAAAATTTTCTTAGCTATCAAAAATTAATTCATGTTTCACTGTAGAAACCTTTACTCTCAAATACAAAAGCCCCACCACCCTGGTTAGAAATCTCCCATCCAGAATAAGCATGCACAAGTCTTTGTGTATTAACACTCTCTAATTTACCATTCCATTTTGAAAAACAGCAGAAGTAACTGGACCGTGGAATAAATTATCAAGGGAAGTCATGGCAACATCACTTCAGAGAGTGAAGTCTGTGACATTAGCAAGGATGGCTTAATGAACTGCTGTGCCAAATGTAGGTTGAGTTCTATTGTACAGATAGTTGGATTATCTGACCCTGAAAGTGGAGACTTCAGTTTCTACCACCACCAGTCTGCGCTTTTCCTTTTCCCCAGCCTTCCTGTCTCATTCTCAGGCTTTTCCCAGCCAGAGGTGGCTGCCAGTGGTGGGGGATGGCTGTGTCTATGCCGTAGCCCCCACCCCAGGGGTACCCAGCGGTTGGGTTGCCTGATTGCCTCTGCTGCCTTCCATGCCCCTGGAGAATCCTTGTTTCTTGTTTTGCCCCAACGAGAAAGCCACGCACGAACCTCATGAGCACACCAGCCTGACAGCCTGCATCTGCCTGTGCAGTAAAGTAGATGAAGCAGGTGGCACAAGACAGCTCTTCTCCTCAAGAAAAAAAAAAAAAGGATTCCTTAAGGAAATAAACAGAAGAGGAAAATCCTTGACCTGTGCTGTCCCAGGGACTTGGTCCAGGCATTTCTCAGGCTACTTTTGGTTGCCACAGGCCAGAGCTGTGCCAGGGAGCATGTTAACAACTAAATAGTATAGATGATGTCGGAAAAATGACTGTGCCTACACCATAGCCCATTTCATTTGTGCAGATCTAGCTACACAAGGAATTAGCCTGGCAGGCAGGTGTGCTCTTCTGGTTTTGACACCATCACCTCACAGTTTTCGTTTCTCATTCTGGTTTTGTATTGTTGTTTCTAATGTCAGATTGATTGATGGGACTTTTTAACCTTTGTATATTTTGAGGAAGGAAAGGGTGTTTGCAGCTGTCAATGTGCAGAGATGAGTGCCATCTCAGTGCCTGGATGCACCACATGACATGACATGGGTGAATATATTCATCGTGAATCTAATTATTCCCTTGGCCCCCTTTCTAAAACCTTGTCTATCAGCCTATCTTTCTTTGGACCAAGAAGCTCCTCAAAGCAGAAATCTGTATAAGTGGTTTTTTTTTCTTTCCCT
This sequence comes from Ciconia boyciana, assembly GCF_034638445.1. Classification (NCBI taxonomy): domain Eukaryota; kingdom Metazoa; phylum Chordata; class Aves; order Ciconiiformes; family Ciconiidae; genus Ciconia; species Ciconia boyciana. The sequence continues at coordinate 45,915,977 of NC_132934.1, read as the reverse complement.
AAGTGTCCATTACTGACTAGAGCCAGAGACAAGATAGAGGCTGGGTCAAATTTTGGGTCCTGAGCCAGTACTGCCATTTTGTTCCATGGCCTTACCACAGGATCTTACCATAGGATTCAAGCAGAGTTTAGTTGCTTCATATTTCTTTAAATGGATGAAATTTTTTATAAAAATTACAGCATTACTGAAGCTGCAAAAGGGCTATTTTAGTGAAGTATAGCTTTAAAAAAAAGTCTTCACATGACATTTGCAATAACTTATTTTGTAGCTGAAAACTATAATTACTGCACCTCTTGTAGATCCTTAACAAAAAAATTAAATAACAAAAAAACCCCATGTCCTCAAGAACATGGAAGTGAAACTCACAGTTCACTGAAATGAAAAACTACCTTGACTATTTTCCTTCCAGACTATCTTCTTGTTTTAGTAACTCCACCCACAAGCTCTAGCTATGAAATGTGAAACATGAAAGGCCAGAGAGACTGAAACTTTCAATAAAAAAGCCATATTCACCACAACAACAGAATAGATTCATTCCACATGAAAGTGAAAAATTAAATCTATGCCTTCACATGTTGTGATAGGTCCGAATTAGGTACTATGTAAGAAGGACTGACTAGACTCAGATCACACGAATTCATATGAGTGGATGCCTGATGCATTTATTACAAATATAAACAAATCAAACTTCTACACCCTTTGTTACCTGAAATGCAGCCACAGCTGCAGAATGCAATTTACCTCCCAAATAGCCACAGAGTAGTATTCTGATTACTAAAGGACAACTAGGAAGAAAATATTTTTACTTTATTTTTCTTTTGTAATCAGTAACATCTTACTTTACTGCCCATTTCATGACCCTTTATTAGCTTAATGACTGGAACAGATTGCCCAGAGAGGCTATGATGTTTCCATCCTTAGAGGTTTTCAAGACCCACCTGGATAAAGCCCAGAGCAACCTGGTCTGATCTCAGAACTGACCCTGCTTTGAGCAGGAGGTTGGACTAGAGACCTCCTGAGGTCCTTTCCCACCTGAATTATCTTATGATCTTTTCAGTCATTCAAACTTCTAAACATGTATATTGCTTTTAAAATATGCTTAGATAACTGTTCTTCATTTTCCTGTTTGCCTTATTCTGCATTCATTACTTTCATACAATCTAAGAATGTACCGTATTTTGATTGTAATGAAATTTCAAATATATGTGGTTTCCTTACAGTTAATTTTAGGTTTTTACTTCTACATTGATTTGAAGTTTACTTACTACAAAACGATTTTCCTAACTCAGCTACACGATAGCTCATACTTTAAGGCCTTGTGATAAAATCTATTTTACTTCATAAATTTTTCCTAAATATAAACTTTAAAAATGTATGCCATTTTCATGTATAACAAAAGCTTACCCATTTATTAAACTGAAAACAGCATTTGACTGTAGTAGTTATCTCCCAAGCCATCTGTATCAGAAGTTTCATTTAGTGAGTAGTAATTTGCTCAAATATAATTCCAAACCTTATCCTCATTAGTTAATTCACAGGTATAGTACCATAAAAATATCTCTTTTGTGCTTATTAGCCTGTGATAAACTCTATTACTACTGTGATTTCTCTCCTGATTGGATTAGATATCTTTTCTCATGTCTAATAAGATTGCAGCAATTTGATCCAGAGGTTTGTAGATGTCCTACAAAAGAAATTCATCTTTTGCACAGTGATATAGAATCCAAACTGGCCCCAACTCCTCAAACCGTCTTTATCCATTGTTCAGAATCTTTTTTCCTTGTATAATTCAAGCTCATTTACTTTGTATCTTCCCTATTATTGCACTTAATATTTTTCATAGCTCTTACAGAGTTATTTTCGTTACCTGACCCAATCTCTTTGAAAGCACAGCTTGTCCTTCTCCCCAGGACAAGTGTCCTTCTGGGGAAGGAGTGCAAAACACCAGGTTTCTCCAGAAGAGACAGCTGAGATCAATGGATGATTTCTGTTTATATTGATAGCTAAAGTGATGACAGCCACATGTGTTGTACAGAAGATTTAGACAAAATGTGTTTTTATTCCTGTTTGAATAAAGAGGCACTTGGAATAAAATTTGAGAAACACACATGCACACACACATATCCACCAGATATATGGACCTCAAAAAGGCAAAGTCTGGTTTCTCATGTCAATGCTTGTGAACAAAAACTGAATCAAAACCTGAGCTTTTGCTCAAAGGAATGACAATAGTTTCCATACGCAATGCAATATAATGAACAAGCTGAGCTCTTCAGACCAGATTCTTGTTTCAGTAGTGAAACTCATGTGAATGGGCCTTTTTCCTGAATTGGAATCCAGGCTCCTTCCCAAAATCGCAGGGTGCAGGATTGCTAGTAGGTATAGTTAATAAGCACATTTATGCAGGGCATTCTATCAGAAGTCTTCTACTTTGTGTAGCCCCTATAGCCCAGGAATGCACACAACTGAAGAAGGACAGTGACTACTTTAAGCGTTGTATAGCTGTAGGGCAGGGAAGGCAAAATCTGGGCAAGAAATTATCAGTGAACTCTTAAGTGGAGGCTGTGTGATCTTTGTTATTTATAATAATAAGACTAATTCACAGTCCTTTTAGGTCTCTGCCAAAAGCAGCATATATTTAATGGCACAGCAGGTGGTTTGGCAGAGCAAGGAAAGATATGCTCAGTCACTCCTGCTAGGATTTAAATCTATGTTTTGAGATAATTTTGTCACTTTGCATTCATACATTATTATTTTTAAAGTTAAGTTACAATAGTTTGATTAACTATTTTTGCTACTTAGACCAAGTAACCATGAGCAGTGGACCTACTGAATCTTTATCTAAATTGGGAAAAGAGGAGTTCAAAGAAACTTTTTGATATATCAACAACCGACTGTGAACTTTTATTAATGTGAGATAGTACTTTCTAGTCCACACAACATGTTGTCTCCACACAACGTCCTTGTTGATAAATTGGAGAGATATGGGTTTGATGGACAGACTATTCAGTAGATGGCCACATCCAAAGAGTTGCAGTCAAGAGCTCATATCCAAATGGAGATGAGTAACAAGTGGTGTCCCTCAGGGGTCTGTATTGGAACTGGCACTGTTCGATATCTTTATTAATGACACTGACAGGGGGATTGAGTGCACCCTCAGCAAGTTTGCAGATGACACCAAGCTGTGTGGTGCAGTTGATCTGCTTGAGGGATGGGATGTCATCCAGAGGGACCTTGACAGGCTTGAGAAGTGGCCCAATGTGAACCCCATGAAGCTCAACAAAGCCAAGTGCAAGGTCCTGCACCTGGTCAGTGCAATCCCCAGTATCAGTACAGACCAGAGGATGGACAGATTGAGAGCAGCCCTGCAGAGCAGGACATGAGCATACTGGTGGATGAAAAACTGGACATGAGCCAATCGTATCCTGGACTGCATCAAAAGAAGTGTGGCCAGGAGGCTGAGGGAGGTGATTCTGCCACTCTACTCTGCTCTGGTGGGACCTCACCTGGAGTACTGCATCCAGCTCTGGAGCCCTCAGCACAGGAAAGACATGGAGCTGTTGGAGCGGGTCCAGAGGAGGGCCACAGAAATGATCAGAGAGACTGAACACCTCTCCTGTGAGGAAAGGCTGAGAGACTTGGGGTTGTTCAGCCTGGAGAAGGGAAGGCTCCAGGGGAACCTTATTACGGCCTTTCAATACTTAAAGAAAGATGGAGAAAGACTTTTTAGCAGGGCCTGTTGCGATAGGACAAGGGGCAATGGTTTTAAACTAAAAGAGGGTAGATTTAGATTGGATATAAGGAAGACATTTTTTACAGTGAGGGTGGTGAGGCACTGGAACAGGTTGCCCAGAGAAGTAGTGGATGCCCAAACCCTGGAAGTGTTCAAGGTCAGGTTGGACAGGGCTTTGAGCAATCTGATCTAGTTGAAGATGATTAGACCATCTTTAAAGGTCTCTTCCAACCTAAACCATTCCATAATTGTGTTTATGTCTATCCATTCATTTATCTATCCAAAACAGTTCAAAACATAGTAACATAATTACTTGTCCTATAGTTTGCTGGTGCCTCTAGAGTGAAAAAAGGCAGACAGAAAAAATGTAAAAGAGCATAGTTCAACTATATTTGCTTCTGGCACATAAATATTTTATTGAAGTAAGGCATTTGTGTAGGTCATCATTTTTCAGTCTAAAGCATTTTCTTTATCTTCGCTCTCATGCACTGGAGAGAATTAAATGGGAAACTCCAACATCCCAGTGAAGTATAATATAAATTTGTCTCTATTTTGAATGTGTATGAACTAACATCTCCATATTCTTGTCTTTAACAAAGCTGTACTAGTGCAGATTGAATAATGACACTATTCTTTGCTTTCTCATTTTCTTTTAGTATTGTTTCCTTATTATATTGAATTCTATGAATTTGAATTTTTCAAAAGAATAAAAAAGGAATATGATTCTTTGCATGCCTGCATCTCCTGTATTCATTTATACCATCATTGCAAAATGGTTGTAAAACGTTACTGAGATTCGCTAACTTTATACTCACACATTTTACTGTAAATGAAAACAAAAGCAGAAGAGCAGTGTAAATCAAACCATTTATGAGGGGTGCCTGCATGGTGAGAGCCACGTGCTGACAAACACCTGTCAGCAAACAGGTGACTCCAGGCCGATCTCTCTCTTGAAAGCAGCTCGTGTTCTTTTGGAAGCGATTTTAGGAAGTTTGAGATGGTTTTGAATCCTGACCACAGTGCTTAGAAAGATGCCTTCCAGCCTCTCAGGTCTTCAAGGCAACTCAGGGAAAGATACACACAGTCACTCCTGCTAGGATCTGAATTTGTGGTTTGGGAGAATTTTGCAACCTTGTACTCATACATTATCATTTCATAGTTTATTTAAATAACTTGGCTAATTAGACCAAAGCCATCCTCACCTTGTTCTTGGAGTAGTCAACATCTTTTGATACTGATATACTGATCCTGTAGGATTATGGCTTCCTTTCACAGCAAGGGAACTTGTGCAAACCAAAGAGCAACATTCTTCTCATCAGGAGAGGTGGTTCTGCATCCTGTAATAATTGAATAGTATGTCTCTAACCATTGTGCAGCTAACAGCTGCAATATTATTAGTGTGAAATGGCTCTATTAGTGCTTACTGACAAGCTATCTGTTTCTGTTTGTGTGATTTCAATAGAATATATCTTATTTACAAAAGCATGCAAATAGACTAACAGAACATGTTTCTCTTGCTTTTTCCCATTTATTATTAAATAACATGTACTTTATAACTAAAAAAATGTTTCTAATGCTAAAAGTAAAGAAACATTGCTTTAAAGAGTTTTTAAATGGGTTTACATAGAATCTTATGCGTGCATGATGAGAAATATAGAGAAATATAGAGAAAATTAAAGAAATATAAAAGTTCAAAGTGTTCTAGTGGTACAAATCAGCAACAGATTTGCTTTTTATGCTTATACAATAAAATTGTTTGTTACAGGTGGTGTAAGTAGTAAAGCCTGTACTTAAGGATGCCTACTAGTTTCCATTAAAAGACTCAGTCTGTAATTACTTTTAATCTTGTCAAACTTAATGTACCGCTCAGATTGGAATTTTCCATGCTATGCCTACTAAAGAGAGAATTTGCTGAGGAAATATCAGTTAAAATACTTTAGCCTTTGCCCAGGAAGAGATTAGGGAAAATATTTTGATTCTTTATATTAATAACACTCTTAAAGCAGAGATTTTTTTGCTTTTGAAATATGTCATGTTTCTTTATTTTATTAAGTATAATAAAATAACCATAATTTATTATTTTTGTTAATGTTCCCCCAAACTTGGCCAACTGATAAACCATGAACAAATTACAATATGCAGAAAGGGTTATCAAGCATTGGAACAGGCTGCCCAGTGAAGTGGTGGAGTCCCCATCCCTGGAGGTATTTAAAAGACGTTTGGATGAGGTGCTGAGGGACATGGTATAGTGGTGGTCTTGGTAGTGTTAGGTTTACGGTTGGACTCGATGATCTTAAAGGTCTTTTCCAACCTATACGATTCTGTGATTCTGTGATTCTGTGATGGCAATTAATGTTCTACTCTGCTTGCTGTGACCCATCCACTTTCAGCTCTTTTGTGTGTAGTAACTTGGACTGGGAATATAGAATATATCTAGGCTGTTGACACAGTAATTGGTAGCAACAGGGGGAATGCAAGAAGCATCTGATTCCAGGTTTGCAGGAAAGCAGGGCTGCTTGGCTTCACAGAGGCCACTGCTGACCACTGCTGGAAACCTGAGCATATTTGTTTGCTCCAGGGAAGTGGGAGGAGCTGTTGAGAGCTGAAGCTAGTGGGATGCAACAGTCCTGTCAAGTCACTAAGTGGGAAGGGAAGACACAGTTGCTGGTGAACATGTGTAAGGATAAGGATGGTCAAGTTCCATGAAGGGATAGCACTTGGTGCCTTTCCCTTTTATTAGCTGCCTGATGCCACCTCCTCCTCCTCCTTCCTCCAGGAGATGTGCTATGCGCATTTCTTCCTGGAAGGCTGTACTAACTAAACTGGCACTACAAATACAGAGTGTGAGGGATGGTGATCCAGGGGGAGGAGGACGTGGTTACAGGTGGCTGGAGTCAAGAAGGTGTATGAAAACATTTAAGACCTGACTAGGCTGCAATGTAGCCTCCTGAGAATTACCAACTCTGTTTGTCCCAGAAGTGCTTTGGAGTGCCATGGATCAGCAGGGTGCTGAGATGAGAGCTGGCACCCTCAGGAGGGAGGAGTGTGCTGAATGCCAAGAGCTTAGTCAGCCTGGGGAAAGGGAGAAGAGTTGGATAGCTAGGCAATGGAAGAAGGATTTTGAAGGAGAACAGAAGGTAGGAAAAAGTGCTGTGATGGTTTGGAGACTGAAGGAGGAAGAGCAGAAGGAACAGCTAAGAAGAAGGAACATGGCATTTATTATACAATACATAATTAAGTGATCATAAGCATGGTCACCCCTTTCCACAAGATCCTGATCTTATTAAGTATGAAGAACAAAAAGAAGTAAGGAATTAATGACCAGGGCAGTAGTAGGGCAAGAATAATAAGGGGTTAGTGGTCTGAGTATCTCTGTTACCCATTCAGAAGCTCAGTGAACAAGAAGAAAAAAAAAAAGAGATGCCCTAGAGGAGTGGAGGATGTCCTTGCTTCTGCCACTGAGTGCCTTTGTGAGAGGCTGGACAGTTCATTTAAACCTGACTGTTAGTATGTGATTTTGGATATCTCAAAGAACACACCTTAGCTCCCTTTTGCAGAAAAGAACAAGAAGCTCTGCTTTCAGCATATAAGGATATAAAATACATAGAAATGCTATCAAAGCACTAAGTATTCTGAAAAACTCACCTCTGTGTGTTTCAAATTAGCACCCTGAAGAATGGATACTTTGGATAATTTTGGCCTTAAGCTGTTTATGATAATTCCCCATGTGTGAAATGGAGTTACCTCACAGAAGGACTGTGTAGATAAATTCATTAGCATCTTTAAAAAATGCACTGGATGCACTGGCAAGCATTTAGAAAAGCTCATGAGAGAATTAACAATTCTGTGTTCAGAACTGGTTCAGTAAATAATGAATGGATCCATACACCTAGAATAATGAAGAATAAACAAAAAAAATAATATCAAGCTATCCTTTCAAGGAATACTCTTTATTCTTACACTTCAGCAGACAAAGTTCTATAAGTCTACCAGTTAAAACTGTGTCATGAGATATAGGAAGCCCAGTTAATGTAGCCTGAGCCAATTTTGCAATTTCAATGTGGATTTCAGGAGTGGGAGGAAATGTGTTATTATATAATACTAGAGATTTCAATCACTACTTAACTCTTTGCTGTGAATACAGCAAGTATGGTTCCAGAAAGTTTTTCCTTAGTAGACACTTTCATTAAAAGAAAATGTTTTCTTTTGGGCCTCCACCTAGGTGAAGGCAAAGCTCTCATTTAGTTTCAGAGATGGGAAGACTGAAGCTGTTTACTATGCTCCTAAATGTACAGTACTCATCTGAGTTTTTTATTATTATTATTATGACTATTTGATAAAAGTCAGACTTTGGAACTGTATTGTTGCATATACATTTTCTGGTGCTTTTTAAATGAATAATATCATTTGTGTATATCTTTGGCACACTTTCCAGTTTTTCTCTTTTAAAAAGCATTGCCTTTAGTTACTCCATCTCAAATAATAATCATATTTTGAGATATATTGCTGCTTTGGCATAATGAAAATAAGATAAACCTCAACCTGTTTTCTTATAATTTTTCTGAGCATTAGACACACAACTTTCTTCAACACAGATTTGACAGCATTTATATGTTTTTTTAAAGTTCCAACTAATGTAATAAATCTCTTGAGCTCAGCTTCTCTACTTGGCAGTTTCACCATGATTCCTTGTTACAAATAAAAGTTTATACTCTAATCTTTAAGGACAGCTTATGTAAAAGAAAACACTCTTGAAGCAAAATAGTGACGTAGTCAGCTGTATCATTAAAACCTTTCTGAACATAATGATCACTGTCAGGCACACAGGAATTACAGACTACTGTGCTTCTTTCAGTTTTAAATTACAGAAAGGCTCAGAATTGTAGCGGATTGATGCACGGACTCCAATCGAGGGGTAAATCGAAGACCCTTTATTGAACTATTACCTGGCTTATATACTTTCTAATTGTTTGTACATGTGCTACTGAGAGAACTCTTATTGGTTTATATGTCTTGTTCACGCGTCCTTCATGCTAATACAGCTTCAGCTAATACCTTCAGCTAATACAATTGGCTATCTTTTTGCAACTTTGCAGTTCCCTTCTTCAGAACAAAAAGTCACACGCTCACCTTATCTCTCTCCAGTGCCATCCACTCCTACTCCTGACACACAGCCTCCTTCCCTCAGGCATAACCCAAACTCTCAGTACTTCAATCTTGTTAACCCTTCCACTCCTGCTATGCCTAATTCCTCCTCACAGAATATGTTGTCTGAAAGTCATCACACTGAATCAGCAGTGACCACCTACTCCACAAACAGGGCATCATTTCATAATTCAAACAGTAGCACCAACCTGACAGTTCAGGTGGAAAGCGTGACAATTTTCAATATAAGAAGGTAATTTATTATTTGCTTTCCATGTCCTAATTCATTGTTAGTGTGAGCGAATGAGAGCTCAGAAAATGCAGATATGCTCACGCACCTTGCCTCAAGTGTCTTTTCAGTTTAGCCATGAGAGATGTCAGGAAAGTTTAACACTGACTACTGATTTGTTGTCACCTATTACTTGCTCATAGAAATGATTTAAACTCAGGTCTGTGTTTTGAATACTTTCATGGATATGGTTACAGAGACAATATGTACCTGTATACATTTCTTTTATACACTATGTTTATTTTTTGGGAGCATGTTACCCTCAAAAGTCCCAATGATTGCAGCTATATAAGAATTTTATAGTGTGTGAATAGCTGTGGCACGTATCTCAGTTTCACACAACATAGTGTGACATAACATAAAATAATGAACGGTTTCAGAGGAAGTGAGTGTTGTAAGCAGTAATGAAAATATCAATAGAAGATAATTTGTACAAACATCAATGTTCAACATTGACCTGATTATTATTAGCTTACAAATGATGCCACCCTAAATTCAAAATAATGAACTAAACCAAATAATCAAACTATGTTAGGTTGATATTGTACTGTTTGTAGGTTAAATATGGAAATCTATACAAGGAGTTTTGTAGGAATTCAAAACTGGGAAGATAAAACACCTAACAAGAAACCAGATTTTTCTTATTGGAAAAATTAAGATGAAATTACCCTTCATTCACCTGGCTGGTTAATTAATGGAAAATGATAAAAAATCTATGTAGCTTGGCCAATCGTTCCCACTTTTTATGAGGAAACCTCTGCAACGGTTCTATCAAATGATAGACCTTAAACATTTGGAACTAAATTCATATTATATCATTTTATAGTATGATCCTAAAGAGCTAGAGAAACTAAATTCTATCCCCTTTGTCAAATGATTGTCATTTAATAAACAGAATTATGTTAGTTGTGAATGAGAATGAAGAAAAGTACTCTGTTCCTTGCTTCCTCAAAGAGGGAATTCCCTCATTTAGCTGAAAAACCTGAAGCGAAAATCAAAAGGCAAAAAGTTTGTTAAAGTGAAATGCACAATGTTATTAATTGACCATATAATATATATTAATATAAATAGAGCATATGTTATCTAAGAATTCGTCAGTGGATTAAGTTATCAGGAAAACAGATTTAGAACAAAACAAAAGGGAATAACTTTTTTACACAACGTGTGTTAGATTAGATTGTGAAAATCACTGCCAAACAACATCGTGGAGCAGAAAACTAGAAATATGTTAAAAATGGGTAGACAAATTCATGGAAGTTATGTTCATTTGTGACTGTTTAACTTGAGAGTGTGCAAATACCCCTAGCTCAAGAAGGCATTAGTCTGCTGAATCTGGAAGAGGATTTCAGAAAAACTGTTTTTTATACTCTCCCATAAGCATCCACAATTCTGCACTATTTTAGACAATTTGTTATGTAACTGGGATCTTTGCTGCAACCCAGCATGTTTTATTCTTACAGTCACAACGAGGCTGGGTAAAGTTACTTTTGTCTCTACATATATATATTTATAGACACAGATAAGGCATTCATAGACAGTAAGTTTAGCTTAATCTGCTTTTGCACACTGCTGAGGACCTCCAAAGACTCCTTGGTATCTATCCGGGAACCTGTTGAGTGGTTTTAAGAAATAAGATTAATAAATGCACTGTTAGAGTTTAAACAGAATTTTTAAATACTCCTTGCTGTAAATTGTTAAAGAGACATAGTTTCTTACTGCTGTCTTATGTATTTTAAGCACTATCCACTGCCCTTTTCTAGGACCACATTCTTCATTAGGATAATCAGAGTTCTGCCTTATATTTTTAAATGAACTGGTACACTTCAGTCGGATACTCTGCAGCCAACAAATATGTTCTGGATAGTTCCTTGGCTGGAAGGAATCTCTGTTTTCTACTTTGAGAACAGTTCTCTCACTGAGGAAATATTCAGAGATATACTGAAATGAATGAGATACTGCTTACGGTCCTGTAGCACTGTACCCTCTTTTCGGACAATAAAATATCAGTTGAGGCCCCAAGAACACGTAAGTGCAATAAATCACAACCTAAACTGCATATTTGAAACAAAGGGAGCTTTTCTAAAACTAAATATATTTACATTATAATAAGATTTGTAATTCATATACACAGCATAAAGTGAAGAAGATTAATGTGGTCAGATTCATTACAGTCCTGAACTGGTTAGTGTGATGCTAATTATTCTTCCATTTAGAAATAGTTTTATATGGGGGCAAGTACGTGGAGGCTTCTTGGGCAATGTAATGTGACAACAACACTGCATGAATATTACAAGACATAGTTTTTAATGGTACTATACCATTTCATACTAGGAGACAGGTCACCTACCTCATGCCCTAAACACTTTATAGTCTTACGTAAGCAACAAACAGTTGGAGAAGAAAAATATTAATGTCTCTGAAGAACAGAGAACTCACATTCTTGTTTTCTTGTTGCTTAGTTGTCTGGCTTACAATAAGCTAAAAATACGAAAAAAAATCCTTAATAAAATACATAAGATTAGAAATGAAATATACAATTATGCTATAGTAAAATTTCATATCATTAATAATCTTTCAGGCATGGGAAAGAGTCAAACTTCCATATTCTAACAAAACCAAAATTATCCTGCCTTTGGAACTGAATGTTACAGTTGAAATATTAATGAAAATTCTGAGAAATGCCACCAGAAAAAGCACTAACTGCCTTAACCACAATGCAAAGCATGGAAACACAGAGTATGTAGAATGTCTGAAAAGGAGTAATCGAGTCAAGATACCCATGGACATAGCAATGAGCAGATTTTATGAGTGATCAGCTTCAGCCTAAGTTTGCTTTCACTGAAATCAGTAGCAAAATTCCAGCAAATTCCCTGGGAGCACTGCTAGTACAAAGCAGAGAGTCTTTGAAAATCATGCCCTGGAGATTAGAGAAGAATTCTTTGTAAACAATCCTTTTCATCTGCTTAGTATCTTCTCCTTGTTATTTTTGCATCTCTAAAATGTGGGATGCAAGCCTGCTTCTGACTCTGAAGCTGTGGTACGTTTTCTATCTGTATCCTCGCACCATGTCGGGTGCAGCTCAGCACTACACCAGTCTGCTCCGTGCTTTGCTTTCCAGGGAAAGGCAACGGCACTATGCAGACTAGAAGCAAGCTGCAGCAGTCCCTGGCAAGGATCTCATCACAGTGACTGATACCCTGAGGCCATTGGGCTCACCTGCCAGTCAGTTTAGATGCTGTTTAGGATGAGCCTCTGCCAAGTCAGACATACAAGTTAGAGGTAGGACATACAGAAGAAAGTAAAAATGCAGAAGCTTCACATAAACATGTCCATAGGTATACATTCATACACACACTCTTCTGAGTATCTCAGGAGAAAGTTTGCATTCTTTTAATTTTCATTGCTGGTTCCTGTTTCTATTTTACTTAAAGTGTATATAAGTAATTTCTGCCTCTCCAGATGCTATGGTTTCCTCTTGCAAACTGTTGCAGATTTAGGCAAGTCTAATGCAGCTGACTTTCCCTGTAATTACCGTTTATGTGGTGAATCAGGAAAAAGCTATTTAAATGTTACAGTCTTTCCAGGTTTTATTATCTTGTCTTTGTAGAAGGACTTTTCTGTCCAGTCTGGCCCTATCTGATCTCAATGCTTATATGGGCCCAGATCCAGTGTAGCTTTTAAACACTTACTTTGCTTCAAAAACAGAAAATTCATTCTACCCTTGCAATTTCAGTGTGATTACTTTTACATGCAAAATGTATGTATGTTAGCTTTTCATACAAAATGAAGCTTGTACCTAAATACTCTGCTCACTTAGGACAATAACTGTCCCATTGGTAGAACACAGTCCACCTGTGATAGCTTTATTGTCATAGACATGGAGCTAGTGCTTCAACTTCCTTCTGCTTTGGCTATGTGGTTTTGCTCTCCAAGCAACATCTCATGACTTACAGAGTCAAAAAATGGCTTTAAAATAATCCTGCATTCTGTCCTGTCTTTAAGCAAGCATCTTCCTTCACAGGTCTATCCAGCCCTTCAGTATGGCTACCATGGCAGCACCTCCATTTGAGCCTACAGAGTTCTAACAGAGCTCAGGTTCCCTTATTTCTGTGAAGTACAACCTTGGATAAACAAGCAACCTACCTGCTGTATTTCATAACCACCTTTATTTTTGCTCTACAGTAACTTGCTATATGGTATGCAATGAGGATAATTCTGGGAACACAACCTATAACCAGCTGTCAGCTCTGTGCTCTGTCAAAGCCATCTTAACCTCAGATTTCACCTTTTCCTTACTCCTTATAAAACTCTTTCAGGAATGGAAGTAAATAACTCCTAAAGTGTCTCCTGGAAATTACGTAGTGACTCTTCTTCCTAGTACTCCATGTCACCTGTTATTCCCACAGCGTTTCTGGATCCATGTTGATCCACATTCTAAATGTTGAAACTATATTGACACTTTTGCATGACAGTAGGGGTTGATTACACTATATGAAGCAGAAAGTGTTTCCCAAAGAGAAGACATAACGTACTGTTTAACAAGATAAAGGAAGTCTGACAAAAGATGGGGTATATTTTAACACCACCCTTAGATTTTGAAATGCAACTTTGAAAGCAAATTCCCATTAGGGTGGAAAGCTCCTCAATTCAAGCATTTTAAGAAATAATAGATAGCCCTCATGTTGTCAGGATTAAGTTCCAGAAATTAGGTTTTATCTTTAACCACCTGTCAGTTGAATTCTTTGGCAGCAATGAAATGGAATAGGAAGAGCTCTTTTTAAACCTAGGTGAAAAGGCTTCCTGCTACTGGCATGAAAATACAAATCCTCAGCATAGCTAAACAGCACACTTGGAAAGAATAAATATTAGAAACAACCTCAGTGGAATGGTGTGAAACTCAAATGAACAGTTACATTCACCACTGTTGCCACCTAAAAGTCCTATTTACACCAAAATGGGTGGAAAAAGAACTGAAAATTATATTCTGGCATAGACATGTGAAATTATCCAACTGCTAAGAAATTAAGTAGTATTCCTTCATCCACATTTGCAAACTCAATTAATTCTCTCAGAGTTAAAATTAATTTTAACCATTTGCTCATTAATCCAAAGAAATAAAGACACTGGTTTTATACACCATTAAGGTTTCTTTCATTATTTCTCTCAGATCTTCAGAACCATCATAGAGAACACAAATATCGGTAGCTTCATAAAGTAAAACTAAAAGTATAACCTGATGTTTTAGATTTCTGCAAACAAAAATTCCAACTTTTAATGCAAGCTTAAAAAATATGCCTACAATTTTAGTGCTTAAAAAGAGCCCAGGTGACTTCAGGTTCACCTACCTGTAAAATCACACAGTGGTTAGGTGGTAGTGGACAGCCAGCCTCTTAAAGGTCTTATGGAATCGATATGCTAACATGAGTCAGAAGATTAATGTGGTCTTTTGGTCAAGGAAATGGACTTGGAATTAAGACATCCAAGTGCAATTCCGGGGTCTTCTACATTGAGCTTAAACACATTTTCTGGCTGCCTATGAGTAATCCTTTCATTTCCATGTCCTTTTTCTGTCTTGTGTGGTTGTAAAATATTAAGGACAGAGCTTTTGTGAAGAGAGAAATTTCCTGCTTTCCCAGCAAGAGAGAGAAGTGATACCTATCACTCTGCAAAGGAGATGTCATGTGGCAAAGACTATTTGAAAACTATCAGTCATTAAAGAAGAGATTGATCTTGATATTGGTAAAGGAGGAGTGTGGGCATCAACAGAGGCCTTCCTATTCAGGCATTACAAACTCTGAAGTCAGTGAACTCAAAAGTAAAGAATTGGTGGTTACGGAAACATGTTATCTGAAACAGCTGTGCTTTTTCTAAGTGAGTGTGGCTTTTCGTCCACTTATTCTAGACTGAGCTACTAGCAGCTCAGAACTAGCCAAATCGCAGCCACAAATTAAGTTGTACCTTCTTCTACTTTGGGAATGTAGCTCTAAGTAACACAATCATAAATTCTTGTGATGTTATAAAATTGCAAGATTTCTAATTTTCTTATTTTCTAACAAACTTTAAGTTTAGATGATTTATATACTACAGGTCTATTTACAATATTGCTACAACAGGAAATGCCCATCCACCTTTGACCTTGCCAACAAAGGCATCACTGCTATTACCAATGAGCAGTGAAAGAGAAAGACATTCAAATAATCGAATTGTTGGAAAACAGCTTGTTGCTCACTGCACATAACCAGAATGAAAAGGAAAAGAAGTATTTGTGGAACTGAAATAGAGATAATGTTTCTCAGTGAGAACTGAGAAGTTGTTCAAAAATATCTATGGTTTAAAATTACATTAATCCTTTAAAATTGTTGTGGAGGACTTATAGTTCCACTGAAGTTATTCACATAAGCAACAGCTGAAGATTTAGGCCCACGGTATCTCTTAACCTTAAATGTTTCTACCTGCTACACCTGTTTGAGAGAACGATCTTACAAATGGCATACTATAAAAATTGCTAAGTGAGGCTTTGGATCATTTTTCCCCCTTTTTTTGTCATGTCCTCCGTTTTCTGAAGAGCAGATGTGAGAGTCTCTATTTTTTTCAAGACCATGATTCATAGTAAATAATAGCTAGTATGGTACTTTAGTTTCCAATGATTCTAAGGCTTAAAATAGAGGCTGTACCTGAAGTTGAGATCAGTCAATAGTGTTATCCAGCAGAAAAAAAGATACATGTTTTAAATGACCTAACTTTTCAAATGTTCTTGATGTATAAAAATAACATGATTGCTGTGTTCCATTTACAGTACTGACATGCTATAAACACAGATGTGTAATACAGAAAACAGATGTTTTCAAAAATAGGCCAGAAACAAAACATTCTGACAACCTCCAGCGATGACAAAATCTGACAAGACATAGGGTGCTCAATTCAATCAGCTAACCTGAGGTGTCTAGTGCCCTCTGAGACTCTCTTGTGTATCAGAAGCACTGTCCTGGTTTCAGCTGAGATAGAGTTAATTTTCTTTATAGTGGCTGGTATGGGGCTATGTTTTGGATTTGTGCTGAAATCAGTGTTGATAATACAGAGATGTTTTAGTTGTTGCTGCACTAGTCAAGGACTTTTCAGCTTCCTATGCTCTGCCAGGTGCAGGAGAAGCTGGGAGGGGACACAGCCAGGAGAGTTGATCCAAACTGACCAAAGGGCTATCCCACAGCATATGGCATCATGCTCAGCAATAAAAGCTGGGGGAAGAAGAAGGAAGGGGGGACGTTTGGAGTGATGGCGTTTGTCTTCCCAAGTAACCGTTATGCGTGATGGAGCCCTGCTTTCCTGGAGATGGCTGAACACCTGCCTGCCCATGGGAAGGAGTGAATGAATTCCTTGCTTTGCTTTGCTTGCATGCGCAGCTTTTGCTTTACCTATTAAACTGTCTTTATCTCAACCCACGAGTTTTCTTACTTTTGCTCTTCCGATTCTCTCCCCCATCCCACCGGGGGGGAGTGAGCGAGCGGCTGCATGGTGCTTAGCTGCCAGCTGGGGCTAAACCACGACAAGCACTCACCTGGGCCTGTCCTCCACACATCACCTAAAGGAGTCCCATAGACTTCTGGACTGGCAAAACTCAAGCACGATACCATAAATGGCACTAGATGCTCTGGGTTTACAATGGAAACTCACGGACTTGCACTTAGATCAGCATCTGCCCTGTGATTTCAGAGGCACTGTTAACAAATCAGAAGTTGAATCTGCCTCTCACTATCCAAAGACAGAGCAAACTAGACTAAATAGATTTCTCTAATCAAGGATGGGTTTCAACTTAGGTGAGAAGACGCAAGTCTCTGTCTTTGAAGCTGCATACCTTTGACTAAACAATGCTTGGTTTTGAAGGCATCAATTTGATTTGCCTGCATCCTAGGTGATTCTGGAGGAACGATATCAAATACATTCGGTCTGTCAGTGTTCCTTAGTCTGAGACTGGCAAAATGATGTGCTCCATGGAAAGGGAGGGGAAGGTAGTCAAACCTGTCCCCACAAGAAGGTACTTGTGCATGTGTAAAAGGACTCAAAAATACAACTCAAACTGCAACCACTGTACAGGTTGATTAGGGCAATTAGTTTCTAATTGTTTTCAAAGGAATGTTTCCAGTTTATGTGACATAATCAAGCATCTGTTGTTCTTTAAGCTGTGGCTCTCAAGATTTCTAAGACTTTTTTTGCCAACTCATCTGCAAAGTAGCGAACACTTTCTAGCATGCCTTCTGTGCATGTCTGCTGCTTCTTTTCTTTCTTTGTCAGGGCTTCCTTTGGTGTAAATTCAACTCTGAATAAATTTGTAGGTCACAGCAGAACTGAAGAGGTAAACCCATACAAAGTTGTAAAGAAACTTGAGAAACAAACTGTAAGGAAACTTGAGATATGCAAAGACATTTTTTGCACTACTAACTACATCCAAATAAGCAATGGCACAGACACACCATAGAAGCATATAACCAAGCAGCTACATTTATCTTTCTGTTCATTGGGAACCTATTCCATTAAAATATGTGGTGGCTTAATTCAGAGCTTTAGTCTTTTAATTTCTCTTAAGAGAATGCTTTGATGCCAGTTTATCTGGCAAGGCAATACTTTAATAAAGGAGGGAAAGAGCTTAGCAGACAGAAGTGTAATCAGTACACAGTGCAATTAGTCAAAGCTCTGTATCTGCTCAAAAAAGCAACTGATAATAATGCAAGAAATACTCATTTTCTTTTCTGTTTTATGCAACTCACACTTGAAAAACTTTACTTAATTATACAGAAAAAAAAAAACAACTCTGAAGTTTAAGTGAAATAACTTCCCCATCTAGATCACCTTTATTGAAGGATGGGCAGTGTTCTTAAATTGTACATATATGTATAAGTAAAAGATAGCTCTAAGATGGTATTAGACAGTAAGGATTTGATACACTTTAGGAAATAAGAAGAGATAGCAAAATAGAACAGATCATTTTTCTCATTCAAAACCACTTTGGAGGTAGATGTAAAAGGGACTTATCTGGACAGTGCTCTTGTAGAGCCCCAGGATTGGATATGAATATGAGTAACATTATTAGAGGTATCAATACTGCCAAGAATATTTTGTTATGAGAAACTAGCTTCTGCTAGTACAAAACCAATGTTAGGCTGTTCTGCAGTATGTATAATAATAGGTGTGATAGCCTACAGATTTTTCTACCATAGTCACTGAATTGAAAAGAGACTATCCTATTTTAAACATGGTTTTCTTAAATAATGAGGTCATTAAAAAAGAGCTAGAAGTAAAAGAGCAAACAGAAAAATCTTGGATTGCGTGACCATGGGTTGATTTAATTGAATAAAAGTATATCTATAAGTAAAGTTCTCCAGCCTGACTCATTTCGCATCAGACTTCTTTCCTCTAGGGAGAATGTCATTTTTCATTAAGAGTTAAATCACGATAGCTATTGGTAAGCAAGTGGGAAGGCAAAACAATGACTCAGAATAACATCCCACAGCAAGCATTTGAGGGTAGTTTGAAGATGAGTCACTGAAGAGGCTAGTTCAACCTCCTGAATTCACTGAATTATTTTTCAATGGACTGAGTAAAAAAAATACCACAAACCCAAAACCAGGCTGAGAAACAGAAATTCAGTCAAAAGCAAACCTCAAAATGGAAAAGGAATGGAAGGACTAGTCAAAGGACTGATAAAGAAGTCAAGAAGACAGATGTCTTTACCAAACAGTGACGTTCAGCTGTGACTGACCTTTGTATATGCAGTCTGGTGTTTTAAATACCTTTTTCTTCAATACAATGCTTGAACCTGTTATTTAGATTAAATAATGTTTTCATTTGAAGAAAACTCTCCATTTAGTCTGTTCATCACTGATTACAGCCTCCCAAAGGGAAGAACACAGTCATACCTGCTGGCTAAGAACAGTTGATCCAGAAAGTATTGTTAACCAGGGTTCTGCCTGAAAACAATAAGATTATGTAGCACAAGAGGTGGAGGATGAAAGATGGTAGCCAAGAAGCTGTCTTCATATTACTAAAAAAGGATTCTGTAGTGCTAAAAGGCCTAGGGATTGGTTTTAACACTGAGGCCAGACAGCACTGAGTGGTTGTATCCACATTACATAGTAGTTGGCTCGGGGTAATTTTTTTCCCCTGTGAAGAACCCCTGACTCTAGATGAGCATTTTTTGTTTGCTCTTTCCAGTGTATGTTGTATGCAACAATGTGAGGAATGTGTTGCAGTCCATCAGAATGGTGCTATTTCATATCATGAAACTGAATGCATCTATCACCTGCTCGGTGGTACGGCATGAGGGCACGAGAGTGTTTAGAGGTTGCAAAGCCTGGTGGGAGCATAATGCTGGAAGATGACATACAGTAGAAGGAGCTCAGCTTGGTGAAGTCTTGTCCAAGCGGCCTATTGGGAACAGGCTCTGGAATAAGCTATCTTCTGACCTCTGCCTGGTGTTGCCTCAGGGGATACCCACTGGAAAGGAAAATGGTAGCTGAGGCTGAACAGAAGACCCTGTGGGTTTCATTCACTATGCAGGAGTTGCACAGGGGAAGCAGGGCTGCCATCATCACCATCAGCAGCTATTGCCCTAGCCCCAGAATCAGAGGAAAATTATCCTGGGGTTTCTTGCAGCCCTATGGGATATATGATTAATTCTTCCTGGGAATACTGGAGATAAATACACTTTAGATTGAGAAGCACTCATCCACTTTGCTAGTACTTTGTTCGTCAGACCTTGCACCTGACTTGCTGGTAAGAAGTTGTGTCCCCTGTTCTTCAATTTCCACACAGAAGAACCAGTTTTTGGAGGCATGGTGCAAGCCAAAAGAAGCTTGAGCAATGGGACAAAAAAGGTAAGAGACAATTTCAGGAAATATTTTTAAGAAGTTATTAATACATTTTCAAAAACTGGTAAAAGAGAAATCACCATAGCCTTAGCAAAAAAGAGATAGCCAAAATATGCTGCTGTGCGAAATATGTGCCATGCAGCAAATTGCCATTGTATTGACAAAGTAAAACAGAAATGAATACAATGGAGATAACCCATAGAAATGTTTATTATAATTCTGTATATTTCATTACACTTAAAATCACATGTCAAGGATATAAAGGCTTAATGAACTGGAAACTGGTTGTCCTACCCCAGGGCACTGGAATCCCATGCTAGGAATTCTCATATGTAACTTAAATTTCTACTGACAACTAGAAAGAAATCATAAGAATAGCTAATCAGAAAGAAGTAATTTTACATGATGATTCTTTTGTTCAATGTGCACCCGCAGGGAGGAAAAAGACCTGATGCTGATGAGTCACGCAGGTTCTCAGGAAGGACGGCTGTTGGATGGCTTCTCTCTGTCATCCAGGTAGAGTCTGAAGTGGAAAGACTAAGTCAGGAAATGAAGAACCACAAAACTATAGGCAGAGTATAGAGAAAAACAAGAAGGTGAAAAAAAGCCCAAAAGTAAAAAATGGGACAAAATCAACTAAATACAGTGGAAATAAAGCATTAACCCACTTCATGTATGGAAGAGTATGTTACATGTATGTGAAATAAGTGGGAGATCAAAAATTATAATGAGACATATGCAATAAGTCAGGCTCAGCTTGTTCTTCACTAACAGCATCTCTTTCCTATCCAGCTGTTTTCATGAAACTTGTAGGAACTTAATATATTCGATATATCTTCCCTCCAGGGGAAACAAACAGACATACCACATACAGTGTGTAATCATGAAATGTATTATTCTATTTAAAATGAAATATATTTCATTATCTCAGCAGTGAAATCTTGTTGATGTAGTTAACACAATGAATTATGGCTGAAGTTTTTGACTAAAACAATCAGGATTAGCTAGCAATGATGGTTTATAGTAGTTAGGAAAGAAATCATAGAATCATAGAATCATACAATAGCGTCAGTTGGAAGGAACCCATAAGGATCAAATCCAGCTAGGATTTACAGAATTCTTCTGATTCTGCTTTTTTTTTCCTCTTTTAAAATAAAATAATATTCTAAATAAACAATCTAATACAGAAATACTTCAACTCTATAGATAATAAAGCCAGTTCAGTGCATTATCAGTGCAACTTTTTCATTTATAAAAGTCCAAAGATGAAAAAATGAAAGATCATGCTTTGCAGAATTGGAAAGAACTGGATTTAGACAAGACACGTGGAAGTAAGTGATTTGAACAATCTCATTTTCATAAAAACTTCAGTTACCAGATTTGCTTAAATTACTTGGCAATTAGTGAGAAAATCAGCTGGTAGCTCTGTGAAGCTAATGATCAAGAAATTAATTTGAAGTCTACTGATGTCATGAAAAATCAAAGCAAAAATAACCTTCCTTGAACCTTTACATTTATTAATGCCTCCAGGGAGGGACTGTATTATTCATATCTTCTTAATTCCAAACAAATATTTCTCTGGATTCCTTCACATCTACTAAGAAGAGAGCTTATTAGCAGTTTTCTCCATGGGAACACTAATAAGAAATCTTGTCTCTATACAACTATCTATTTTAATAAATATCATAAATCATATATTTCCAATATCCTGAAGTGCCAAATTTGGTTGAAACTGGCCAATGTGATCAGAATGTACTGGGTGAAGGCAGAGGAGGTGTCTCACACACTCAGGCATATACAAAGCTAGGACAAAAAAACCTTGGGTACAGTGTCTTCACTCAGCTATGCATTCTGGCTTCTGGCCTTACACCATATTTTCAAGTCCATTCAACCAAAATCTGAGTGAAAGATCAGAAATGCAATCACACTATAAAATTTCACACATCTCTACCCTCAAGGGGACATGTGGGAAATAACTGTAGTTTATCAAAGACAGGAAGAGGGAGAATGATAAAAGACCGATGCTGGGCAAGGAATCCAATAGGGTATTCCTCAGAAAAGAACAGGAAATATTGGAATTTTAGTTTCTCAATAGATGCTCACTGAGATCAGGCTAATGAAAACAACTTGCAAAGTGAATTTAGTAGTTAGAAAACTGTATCTGTTTTAAATAAAATAATTTCCTCTCAACTTGTCCAGTCATATTGCAACACAAATACACATATATAATTTCTGTAAAAAGGTGCAGTTATAGTGGGGCTGAGGACTTTTGCTATGTATCCAAAAGACTGAGTACAAGTCTCACCTCACACTCATGTCAAAGCTGACCTTCAGTGGCCCAACTCTAAGGGATGCAGGTTATCAGGTGGGGAAACAAAGCTGCCGGGAATGTTGCTCATATACTGCCAGCTATAAAAACTCTTATCATTTAACTATTCTTACCCAACAAACTGCCTAGGTTTAAGACAGATAATTTGTCTGTATGTTAGGAATACCAGTGATGTCATTTTAACCATTATTTTAGAAATTTCTAACTGTTAGATAACGGCTTACAATACCTTTATGAAATGATTCATGCTGCCATCATACTGCCCTTCCAAGTCTTCTGGAAAATATTATTTTTGTAGCATATAGAGCACACAGCACATAGAGATCCCAGTCATACATCAATGCCTTACTAAGCCTTCTGTGTTGCAATATACAAGATATTCTAAAAACATACAAAAAAGAGGTACCCTGCCTCAACAGATCTTGCAGTTGACTTTGATATGATCCAATCTTGCCTTTGTAGCAGTTTTTAGCACTTTTTGTGCTGTTTTGTAACATTGCATGAGAGAAAGTGCTGCATACTCAGTTGGATCTGTATTGAAGGGAGTGTCCCATGCTAGAGAATATGTGAACATCTGCCACTAGTGTCAATGAAGTTGCATAATTAATTAATTAATGTTTAAAGTACTTTAAAGGTGAACAGTGTTGTGTGCTATTATTGCTTGTTGATGGCTTATGATGAGTGTATTAAATGGAAGTCTTTCTGCTAATTCATGAAATCTCAGAATGAATCTTTTGCTGAACCATTAAGATATTGGAACACTTATTCTACAGGTAAACAGAAAAGAAAAGCAGGTTATTTGTTTCCAGCATATCATCTGTAAAATGAATGGATTTTTTCTTTAAATTAAAAAGAAGAAACATGAGTTGAAACAAAATTAAATGCTTAGGAATTTTACTTATTATGTGACACAAATTTTTACATTTTTTTACTTCTAACAAATATCTTCCATTACCAAATAGTGAATCACTTTTCATTGATAACTAAATGCACTGTCGACAGTTTTCAGTTGAGTTAATTGGTACCAGGGTCAAATATTCTGTGTGACTCTCTGTCAAATGGCATGGGTAACAAAACCGTGAATGGTTTAACTACCTGAAATACACAGAACGTGCCGGTAATCTCAAGTGCTAGTGCAATTATTTGTTGGATTTCAACAGAAAATAATTGACTATCAGACCAGAGACAGTCTCTTGCTTCCTCAGATGAGACCTACATTTGAGAAAAGAGCAACTCAGTTTCTCTGTTTTCCATCACTGAAGGATCATTTAGTTTTAGAATTTCTAGTTATTAAAAATGGTTATCAGGTTTACTGTAAGGTGTATTGATTTTGAATATATGTGAGAATAATGTATATACACAAAAGATGCAAAAGAATTTTGATAATTTAATAATTTTTTTTAAAATAGGCTTAATTTCATAACCTCACTGTTAGCAACATTGAGAAGGGGAAGCAGGGAGTCAAATATTTTTTCATTCTAGGACAGGACTGAGCATTAATTTCTCCAAGGAGCCTCCTCAGAAGTAATTTCTAGTAATTTTAACAGTTGCCCACATTTCAGAATGTATTAGCTATGCTGATTTGTATGTTTGTTTGCGTATTATCCTACTAAGGTTATTGATGAAGATCTTTAATTTTTTTTCTAGATTTTCTAAGCTTTTGTCTTTTCAAAATTCTAATTTTAAAATTCCTCCAATTCCTTTTCATAGAAGCATCCAAGTCCTACTCCTGGAAATACACGGGAAGAAACAAATGTCTCTGTTTTCAAATTAATTTGGTTCTGTCTTGCCATGAGAAATTTTGTGAGTACCTTTACATTTCATACCTACAAATGTGAAATATTTGAGAGTGGAGTTTAGGTACTGTTTGGCAAATAGGGCTTTTTGCCTGTCACATTTTTATTTTGTTTCCCAAGTAGATCAAGCAGCCTAGTAAAACCTGTTTCTTATTTTACATGAGGCATGAATTCTCTGGGGCTTGAGGCATGCTCTCCCTAAATGCACTGACGGCAGTGACTGCACACTGTTGCACGCACACACACTCAACGCCAGCCTGCTGTGTGAAGAAATGGCTGAGCAATAACAGATTTGCAGAGGGCATAAATCTGCTAATGGTGATTTCATGTTCTGCTTCCTTCTTTTAAGAGACTAATAGGTTGGGAGGAAAGGGAGGGCGTGTGGCAGCAGGGAAGACATTTGGAAAGGAGATGGTCAGAGAGTCAGGTTCCCTGCGGAGACGGGGAACCTGAGTTGTCGAACACAGAGTTGTCGCAGGTAGGTGGTTGAGAGCACTCTGGCACCTGCCAGAAGGCAAAGACAGCAGCTTAACTGGTGGCCTAAGCAGATGCACTGTGCATGTAACTACAGAAATTTCTGCACGGGGAGGTTACAGGCAATCATTCAGTAACCACATAAATTGAACTGATGGTAACAATTATGTAAGTGCCCACATTAGGAAGTGGTAGAGAATTTTTCCACCAGAACTTCCTTCCAACAGAAAATTAAGTTTTCTTAACTAAGCAGTACTACCGCTTCTCTCAAAAGCATTGTACTTGTCCTAGACTAATAACTATTTCCCAAATAGTCTTAACTGACATATTAATTCTGGTATGCAAAACTAAATACCCAACCTATGTAAAGGAGAACCTTTTAAATAAATTGGTATTTTTAAAAATGTGACTATGTAGTGAAGTCATGATGTCACTTCTTACAATACTTGAACAAGTGGAAATACAGAAATTCACCTCCCTGTAGAGATATTATTTTACAGAAAAATGTTATTAATAGCAGCAGAACTAAGACCAGAATAACTAATAGTTCTCTATACTGTTATTGATAGTTATTCTCTATATTGATAGTATTGAATTGTAGATTGATGTGTCACTGTGATAACTAATTATAGTTTAAATAGCAGAAGTAAAACTCCCAAAGGTTCTTTTAGAGAAGGCAAGTGGACCTACCAGGAGTAGAAAGAGTCTTAACTGGTTATTATAAAATAACATTATTTGAATGTAAAAAAAAAAAAAAAAAAAAAAAAAAAATTTAAATAATGAAGTGAAAAGCCTTACTGACATATTAATAGGGAAAAGTTCAGAAGTATTTTGAAGATTTTTCCCCTATTAGATTGATTGCTGAGAGGAAAATCCTGGGTTTACAAGTGCATTATTCTTAGAAAGGAATGCTAAACATGATGGGAACTCAGGTGTTCAGTTTGAAAAAAATAATGACTTTTAAAAATAACGCCTTTCAATTCCAATCTCCCTGTTTACATTCCTTTTAAATTTTGAAAGATAAAAAATTGCATTATTAATGGTAAAAACAATAAAAGAACCTGGTTTTGGTCCTGAAAGGGACAATTAAAATATTTCTGATGAAGAAACTGGATCGCTCAAAAGTAATTTATTTAAGAAGAATATATACCATAACATATTAACAAATGATTGATGTAGTATATGAAAATAGCTTATTTATATCATACAACATCTTAATAAGTGTCTTTAGCAGAGAAAATAACCATTGCAGTAGTCACTACATGTCAGTCTTCTTGCAAGTTGAACTGCAGAGCAATTCTAAAACTTCACTGGAAATCAAAAAGTCATTACCTCCTCAAATAACTTTTCAAGACAACTCCCCCTATGTCCCTTGTCTGGTTTGGAAAAAAAATGCCTTTGCTGAAGCAGCTCTTCCTATAGTAGTATGATTATTATAATAGCAGTGACATAGTTTTCTGAAGTGTAAGCCTCTCTTTTCAAAAATTATTCTCTCTTAGCCCATCCTACCTCTGTTCTGATGGTAACAAACACAAAATACTATGGCCATACAATAAGCCTGTGTAAAACTGCCCTCAGCTCAGTATTCTTAGGATCTGAGTATATACCTAAGATCATGCTAACCCTTCATATGGGAGGCATAAGTACAGCCTAAAAAGATATACCTAATATAGCTTAAATTTAGCAGGTTAAAGCAGTCAAAAGTTAGCAGCTCAGGTTTCAGTATGGGCCTATGAGAACGTACTCTCAGAAACTTAACTACAGGTAGGACTTTTGTGGAATGAATGCTTCAGCTAGCTGTATGAAAGCAAGTTTAAGTATAGTTATAGTTTCTGCAATCATGCTCCCAGTTGCAATGTAGACATAACAAAAGACCTCCTGTGCAGAGATAAATCAAACTCTGAAAGTCAAATACATATGGTTTCTCAGATATGTTTCAGGTAATTTAAAATTATGAAATTTGCACAGTAGGACTGCTGCTTCAACATGATATAAGCTCGTCTGCTGTGCTACACCAGTTCTCTCTGCAAAAGGGAAAACAAGGATAAGAAGTTATTTTACATTAGAAAAAGAGATGTTAAAACAAGAAACTAATCTAAAACAGCACTTTCAGACAGCCACAGATCAAATAATCTGTGCAATTTTAAACTTCATCTTGAAAAGAGAGCTAAGGAAAAGTGCTTTTTCTTTCCTTGCTTTTTGTCCTCAGCAGAAATCTGAATGATTTGACTCAATGATTTTTCACACTACAAAATGCATAAAAACATCTGCCACTATGATTAGGTTTATAGTTGCATTAATTTGTACAGTTATACTTATTACTGGTACTAATACAATAATTTTTACATTTCCTTTCTCTAAGTACTCAGCAATACAACACGTGCAAAAAATCCTTCTATAATAAATATAAGAATTTACAATGGAATATAATAGATTTCTTCACTGTTTTCAGTGACAGGTTATAAAATGATATAATAATTTCATGTTTCACACATTTTTCTCATCCTTATTACAGACACAAATATGAGGTTAGTAAAATACACTTGAGAAGTTCAAAGAACAAAAACTAAGTTGATAACATCCTGCTCCTAATTTTTAACTTATATTTAATACAACTGCACAACAGACATATATAGTAAGATATATATATATATGTTACCCTTTCAACAGATTAAGCTAGAACACCCTATTCAAAACTGGATGGTATAGGGCATAAAAGCCTTGTGACCTCTTTTGTGAGACAGCACTTCAGGCTAAAAGTAGTCTAAAGCATTCGTTCATGCCACTTAAAATCTAAAATACACTCTCTATGTGACAGTCCCTTCCCCCTGATTGCAAAAGCTCAGTAATTAGGCATCCAGATCCACTGAAAAGGACGTATGTTTTAACACACACTAATGGACACAGGATGATAAGGTGATAAGAAATAATGAATAACCTAAACAAGACAAAAATATTCCTTGCACATGCCCAAGGTGACAGATATTGTTACGTCATGTTTAGCAGGGGTCCGATCCGTTAACTTTTGAAGTCAGTGGAAATTATCCAGCTTTACTGAGACTGACAGAGACTCACAGAGCACTATGGATATTTTAATATTATATTAGGTCACTTTGCTTGGTAGTTAAATTCATAAACAGTCCTATCACTGGCAGAAAAAAGTAATTGGTAAGAAGCATTCTGCTATTTGAAAGAAATTAGCTCCCTACAGTTATTCAAAGCCGTTTATAAGCAATTTTGTGTAGTTCCATGTTCTTTCAAACACCAGCTAAGGCCATGTAGGTGTTGGCATCATTATCTTGCACTGGTAAAATATTGTTTTTCACTGTCAATCCTTTTAGAAATGTCAATTCTTTTAAAAATGCTGGTGCTTAATCTAAGTACCAGCAGCAAACACAGCACCCCAGGAAGAAGCACTGAGATGGATATTAGCAAGAGTTGTAGATATATTAACATTGATACCAAAGTATCATCTGTCTGTAGCTTCCTTAGGATCACCTGGGTGTTTTGTGAAGAAACCAGATTTCCACAGAGGACATGACTAGGTCCTCTGTAAAATTATCATAATTTAGTAAAAGAAAGAACTTAGGGTGAATGAACAGCACGGATATTCTGTGTTGGTTTCAATTTAACGGTATGTGTCTATGCAGGTAGACGTAGAACACAATGGGCTCATCGCCTGCATGCTCTGAGCCAGCTGGACCTCACCAGCAAGGTCTGGAAGCCATGAAGACCTGACAGCACAGACCCGTACCTGAGTCAATGAGCTCAACCTAAGTAACTAAAGAGGATAAAGTGGGGAGGGGGATCTACAAGGAGGACAGGAGGAGTATATGCATATCCTCACCCCCAGATCCCATGCAGGTTCTGTAGTAGCTTCCAGTACTTCCTGCCTCAGGGGCCTCCAGCTCTCCCAGAACTTCAGGCCTTCTGCTCCAGAGCTTACTCCCAAGTTTTTCCTTCCTACGACTTTCAAATCCCAGTTTCCTCTATGCTAATGCCTCCCTCATTCAACTTAATGCACATAGTGCCCTACTACTTTTGTTCAAGAATCCCGAGGCTTATTTATCCTATTTGAGAGCTACTCAGCTGTCACCCACCCTTCTCTTACAACTTGTCCTCACAATGAACCATCCTATGAAAGACTTCTTTCCATATTTGTCTGATCCAAGCCTTTCCATTGAGAACCTCATGTATCTTCCATTCACATCTATGATCCTGGAGCTAATTCACAGAATTACATTAAATATTATCACGAACTTTTTGTCCTAAGTAGAGAATTGTGTGTCCTAATAATACTGAGATTCCTGAAGAAATGTAAGTGTCAGTGACTTACCAAAATATATGGGTCCCAAAACGTATTTGATGATCTGGGCTTCAGTGATTTCCAAAGGTGACAGAGGAAGTTAATGGCAGAGACAGAAATTACAGAAGAATACAAACTGCAAAATTATCTTTGTTTTTGTATATAAGTGCCCTAGCTTTAATAATGCACTGCAGAAAATTTCTTATATTCCTGGATATACTGCACTGAATTCTAAATTCTTCCAATTCCTCAGATCCTTTCCTCCAGACGATGCCTCCTCATTCATTCACCTTCTTCTCCTTGATTGAATGTCTGTGTTCTCTTTAGCCACTCATCAAACTACAGCCCTTAGCCCTGCAAAAATTTGCTTTTATGACTTGTGGACAGTAACAGGGCTCAATGCTACAGCATTTCTTCCAAACAGCCTCTGATTTACAGCACTTGGAGAAAGGAATTAAAAGTAACAGATCTCCACGTGTATATACCCTTACTGTTGGCTTTCCTTCAAGCCCTTACATAGACAGAATTCATTTTGATGTTTCCAGTTGTCATCCAGAAAAAATGATAGCCTTTTTGTTACAGGCTAAATATTATACTGGGACAGCTGTTGGTCCTCTTCCTTTTTTTGTAGGTTGAATCTTTTTTCCCATTGATGCTTTTGGTCTGCAGATTCTTATTCTGAGCAAAAGAAAATGTAACACTGGGGTTCTGCTGCTTATCAAAGCCATTCTTTCACCTTTCCTGTTAATAGCCTTTCATGATCTCTACAGTAATTTAGCTTAAATAACAAGCATGGCTGTTCAAAGTAATATAGATATTTTCTGTTATTCACAATGGTCTTCTCATTTAGGGTAGTGTTATGATTTTTAAGCAATGTTTCTGAATTTGGGGTTAGACTAAGAATAGATTAAAATATCATAAAGTGTCATGTTTGCACTTTATTTTTGTTTTACTGATGAATACAATGACCAAACTCTCTTGTCTTCTTTTAGGTTGCCATTTAAACTTTTTTAGTTATGACTCATACATTAAAAATAAACGATCAATATTTATGTGTATCCTGAGTGTGCTCTTATAAGGAAAGACAAAGATGTTCTCTCAGAAAATCTAAACCATTCTGTAGGCAAGTTATTTTTACAAAATGACATATATTTGAGTACGTGGAGATCCTGCTACTGTGGGAATATTTGACTGCATGCAATCTTGGCACTGATTCCACCCACCTCAGGCAGAGTTATTTATTATAATGCTTATTGGTGCACTATAGCTAGTTGAGGCCATCGTTTCTTTTTTTTTTGCCTAATGCAGCAGAAACCTTTACATCTTCATTTTTGTGTTAATATAGCAATCAGATTACTAAAGAAACTATGCTTCAGTTCTGGAAGCTATAGAAGTACATGGACAGGCTTGCGATGTAGATTCCAACCAAGGCATTTTCTGTCCTGCTACTGAGCACTCTAAACTCAGCTGGAATATAACAGTAATTTTTATGTATATGAAACAAAACTGACACTAGGCAATGAGTCATCTTTCAAACTGATGAAATATATTATACGCAATCCTTTATGAATAGTATATACCAATTTGTAAAGATATCAGTCTAATCTGCTCCTTCCACATTAGCAGCAGCAGTTAAAAATTGCATAGGTTTTGTACTGCAATCCAAATGATATGAGAAGAGAAATAAATGCAAGTAGTACTTTTTCTAGTAGTGGATCTATATGCTGTTTGTTTTAACTTGTGGCTGGCAAGACATAAAACATATAAAATGGGATCTTTGATGCTATGATAACCTTATTTTGGTTTCTGCCCTGTCTGCTGGTAAGGACACACCCACACAGTTTGGTTCACTACCTCTAAGCATGACTGATTCATTTTTGATGGAAAAAATGGCACAACACTACAAATTAGTCAACTGGAGCTATAATTGAGAGAAAGCAGAGCACATGAAAGACTTGCTTTGAATGCCCAGATAAATCCACTTGACTTTCACTACTAGCATCTGACAAAGCTGGCAAACACCGCTGGTGCTATAAAAGCTTAAGACATGCACGAGCCTTTGATGCCTTATTTGTCACGACAAGTAGTGGAAAATATTATCTATTTCAGAGTGGGAGGATGGACTGCATGAAATGTGATGAGTTTGGTTTGCATGGGGTTATATCTGACTTTTAGTTAGTGAATTACAGTAAATACAAGCTCCAGAAATTTTTCTTGACTTCAACCTAGCACTACCATTTCTATCCACCACAGGATCCTGGAAAATAGTCTGTATCTACATTGAATATATTAATTAAGCAACCTCTTAGAATTTACTGTGGTACTTTATTTTTTGATTCAGCGTTACAACAGGAAGGTTGTTGAGGACCTGACTCACACAAGTGAGACAAAAGGTTGGGAAATAAAATAAATTTTGGTACAAAATCGTGACAACACAAAAGCACAATAACACTTGACAGAGGAAAAGAATTAATATAAATTGTCAGTATCTGCAGATGCACTACAATCTTGCCATCTCAGATGGGAACTAACACAGGTACTTTCTCACCAGAATTAGAGATGACTGCTCCATGAAGGTATCGATCCATTTTGCCTGAGTTCCCAGTCAATGGAGAGAAACAAGCACCTCTGAGGACCTACAGAGGCAGATCCAGTCCATCTAACATAGCCTCTTTCTTTTTTTTGACTACACTGCAGGTGCAGTCAACATGTTTTTTGCTTAAATCTCAATCTCAGCAGAACTCTACTTGTGAGACATGCGATCACTCTGTCCAAAGCAACCACATTTAAGTATCAACAACTAATGTAAAGTGCCAAGGGAACTATTAAAAAACTAGGGAGAGTCCTGGAAAGTAGATGGACTGTATTGCTATTTAGAATGAAGAGAATTTTGAAATGGACTTAATTTGTAATTTAGGCAGGATTTAGCACATGACTAAATCCCAATATACACTACTTAGACAATCCTTACGAGGAATCCTGAGAAAGAAAGGCGAGATGGTGGTAAACAGCATTCTGAAGAATTTTCCTCCCAATGACACTATGCTAAGACATTTTCTTTTCAGAGTTACTTCTATCTGCACTTGTTCTCTCATTACAAATTTCAGAAGCATTGCCTTTGATTAGATGTACTTATATATTATACCTATGCTAACTATATATGTTAATTACGCAAATAAAAAATGTTAAAATTTATTACAAAAATCTACGATGTTACTGTGAGAGTATTTTTACTGGGATTTACATTTCTTCCATTAGCAGTTCATAATTTTTCACAATGTCTTAACAAGTTTTCTAAATTATTCAGCATTGCAGTAGTAATACTAACTTGTATAATATGGAGTCATTGTTAGGTATCTTGCAAACTTGGATTGAACTTCCATCTAATACAGGTCTTCAGGCCTGTTTGTTCCCTGCTTACCATTCAGCCTGGCTGTCAGTCTGTAACTAGCTGTGGATATGATTTAAAATCTGGTTTCCTAAATATCAGCAAAAGCAAGCCAAGATTCAGGCTTTGTCATAAAGGTTTAGTACCTTTGACTGGAAAATGTTTGCTATTAAAGAAACTTACAGCTTATACTTAAGCACTGAAATAAATGCAATTATTGCAATTCTGAGTACCATGATCTCAAACCTGCCATCTCACAGAACTGCGATCTCTGATTTAAGTGTGCAGGCCTGACAAACCATGGAACAACATGCCTAAAGGGAAAATCTGGAAGTAATGATTTATCTGCCTAAGCCAATCATGAATTGAAATGCTGAAAAACTGAGAGGAACTTAAGCATCTACTCTTTATTAAAGATCAATGTCTAAATCTAGCCAGGTAGGCAATTCTTTCTGACTGAGATACCTTGATAGGAATCCTCTCCTATTAATTGTCCAGAGATTAGTTTTCTGTTAAGAAGAAAACAACATTATATGTAACAGAATAGCCAATAGCTTAGCAGTTAAAGCTCCTCAGGTAAGTAATGTGAAAGTCAGTGTCAAAATCCCGTTTTATCCAATTTGAAGCAAGGACTTAATAACCAAAATTAGTGCTAAAATCATCAGAGGTCAGAATAGCACAACCCTCTTTCAGAGGTCTTTCTTCTTGTACTCCTCTAGTGTTTTTAAATACCTATATCCAAAAAAGGTATTTCAGTAACAGTTACATACACCACAGGTGAGGACTCTAGCCTCTAAGGTATAGTTCTGGCCCAAAGAACACTTTGTTGGTGTATTGGGTTTGCGTGGCAAGGGTTTGGTAGCAGGGGTCTACAGGGGTGGCTTCTTTGAGAAGCTGCTAGAAGCTTCCCCCATGTCCGACAGAGCCAATGCCAGTTGGCTCCAAGATGGACCCACCGCTGGCCGAGCCCATCAGCAACAGTGGTAGTGCCTCTGTGATAACGTATTTAAGAAGGGGGAAAAAACCCTGTGAATTTTGCAGCCGGAGAGAGGAGTGAGAATATGTGAGAGAAACAACTCTGCAGACACCAAGGGCAGTGAAGAAGGAGGGAGAGGAGGTGCTCCAGGCGCCACAGCAGAGACTCCCCTGCAGCCCGTGGTGAAGATCATGGTGAGGCAGGCTGTCCACCTGCAGCCCACGGAGGTCCACGTTGGAGCAGATATCCACCTGCAGCCCATGGAGGACCCCACGCCAGAGCAGGTGGATGTGCCTGAAGGAGGCTGTGACCCTGTGGAGAGCCTGTGCTGGAGCAGGCTCCTGGTGGGACCTGTGGACCCATGGAGAGAGGAGCCCAGGCTGGAGCAGGTTTGCTGGCAGGACTTGTGACCTCATGGGGGACCCGTGCTGGAGCAGTCTGTTCCTGACGGACTGCACCCTGTGGAAAGGACCCACGCTGGAGCAGTTCATGAAGAACTGCAGCCCATGGGAAGAACTCACATTGGAGAAGTTCATGGAGGACTGTCTCCCGTGGGAGGGACCCCACGCTGGAGCAGGGGAAGAGTGTGAGGAGGAAGGAGCGGCAGGGACGTGTGATGAACTGACCGCATCCCCCATTCTCCATCCCCCTGCACCACTGGAGGGGAGGAGGTAGAGAAAATTGGGAGTGAAGTTGAGCCTGGGAAGAAGCGAGGAGTAGGGGGAAGGTGTTTTAAGATTTAGGTTTTATTTCTCATTATCCTACTCGGATTTGATTGGTAATAAATTAAACTAATTTCCCCAAGTTGAGTCTGTTTTG
Organism: Ciconia boyciana; assembly: GCF_034638445.1. NCBI lineage: Eukaryota > Metazoa > Chordata > Aves > Ciconiiformes > Ciconiidae > Ciconia > Ciconia boyciana. The sequence goes on along the minus strand of NC_132934.1, from coordinate 45,881,860 downwards.
CCCATGACAGTAATTGGTGAGTGATCTCTCCCTGCCCTTCTCTCAACGCATGAGCCTTTCGTTATGTTTCCTCTCCCCTGTCCAGCTGAGGAGGGGAGTGACAGAGCAGCTTTGGCGGGCACCTGGCGTCCAGCCAGAGTCAACCTGCCACAGCTGGTTACAGAAAATGGAAGAATTTCAACATGAAGAACTGAGATTCTCCACCTTCCAACTGATGTTCAACTTAGGGCATTTGCCAAAAACACAAGTTCAGGTCACTACCTTACCTCAAACAGACTAGGAATCTGATCCAAAATGTCTCATGTCAAAAGAGCTCACAACTGATGTAGGCTTTTGCCCAGCAGCTTTCTGTTGTATATGTTACATTTCACAAATAAAGAGTTCCGACATAAAGTCCTGACAGGACAGGGTTCTGGTCCTCAGAGGTTCATGAGCTATGCCATCAATTTGATTTAATTGACTGTGGGACAGCATCAGTGTTTAGATATCTTTCCGTCTGCTCACTGTCATATAGCCACTGGTGCATACGTCACTGGTGGAGCTAGGGATTTTGAAAGGTAAATTAGATCTTAAGTATTTTGTAAATCTCATCCATAAATTGAAATTATTCCTGGGCTTGCAGAGGACGGGGATTTAAGAAGACTTTTTTCCATATCTTCATCTCTGTTTAGAGTTTGATGAAAACAATATGAAATACACTTTTAATTAATGTGAATGGTGTTGCCCCACTAGAATATATTAGAACATATATAAAACATAATACATAGTTCAAGTAAGTTAATACATAGTTTAAGTTAAGTTAATATATAGAGGACATATTATGCCCTTCCACTTACTGGACACTTTCTTTACTTGATCCTCAAATGTTCTGCAGGTATCATAGAATCATAGAATCATAGAATGGTTTGGGTTGGAAGGGACCTTTACAGGTCATCTAGGCTACCCCCCCCTGCAATGAGCAGGGACATCTGTAATTAGATCAGGTTGCTCAGAGCCCCATCCAACCTGACCTGGAATGTTTCCAGGAATGGGGCATCTACCACCTCTCTGGGCAACCTGTTCCAGTGCCTCACCACCCTCACTGTAAAAAATGTCTTCCTTATATCCAATCTAAATCTACCCTCTTTTAGTTTAAAACCATTGCCCCTTGTCCTATTGCAACAGGCCCTGGTAAAAAGCCTGTCCCCATCTTTATTAGCCCCCTTTAAGTACTGAAAGGCTGCAATAAGGTCTCCCCAGAGCCTTCTCTTCTCCAGGCTGAATAACCCCAAGTCTCTCGGCCTTTCCTCACAGGAGAGGTGTTCCATCCCTCTGATCATTTCTGTGGCCCTCCTCTGGACCCGCTCCAACAGCTCCATGTCTTTCCTGTGCTGAGGGCTCCAGAGCTGGATGCAGTACTCCAGGTGAGGTCTCACCAGAGCAGAGCAGAGGGGCAGAATCACCTCCCTTGACTTGTTGGCCACGCTGCTTTTGATGCATCCCAGGATACCGTTGGCCTTCTGGGCTGCGAGAGCACATTGCCATTGTATGGCCCTGCATGCAACATTCCCCTTAAACACTGTAATATAAATTTAGAAAAATTATTTTTTTTTTTAGTTTTATGCCTTTTTGTATGGGAGAGTTGCAGAACTAATTTAATTGGAACTGGATTTTTGAATTCCTGTCCACAAAATTGACTTGTCTAAGTAGAATTTATCACCTTCTCCCAATACAATGAAATAATAATAATGGGAGATTTCTTAAAACTTCTGCAAATTATAAAAGGAGGTTTTTCCAGCTCTGCTACCATCCACTGTTCACATTCCCCAAAGCAACAGAAAATTACAACCAAACACATCAAAATAAAACCATTTGTACAATTCATGAAACACTGTAGAAAGCAACTTGCTCTTGAAATAAATAACAGTTGTCCTGTGATTAAAAAATCTACTAAGCAGTTCTGATTTCTATTCCAGATCACTCCCACACACTTATAAGTAGCCTGCTGTATTTTTTGAACTGCAGAAGATACTGGGATTTATATTTCTTCCAGCTGCACATGAGCATAAACCACAGGGAGCCAAACTTCTTTTTATTGCAACTCTTGCAATACTGAATAAAATGTCCATTCCTGGTTCCAATTCTAAAGTATACCAACATGACTAAGAGAATAATTTACTTCAGCATATAATGAGTAATGAAACTTACTTAAACCTAAAAGTTTCTCTCATAACACATCAATTTAACATACAGATTTTTTTTTGTTTCTGAAGCCATGAAAAAAGTCTGAATTATAGAGTTTAAACATGGAAACATTTTCCCCCTTTAATCCAGGTATAGTTCCTTCTTTGTTTCAGATTGCTTTCAAAATTTATTCCTAGATTCAGTCTTGTTACAGCCACAAGTATTAAGAGCCCTTCATATGATCTCATTTTTTATTTGGTTCAGCTGAAGATATAAGATATAATTGTAGTTAAAACAGTGCAAATTTTATATCTAGACAAGGCCTGTATTCCAACTGTTAAATATCTTTATTGGTAATAATATGACTCAAGGAGATACCATTGCTTGCTTATAATTTCAAGTGAGAACATTCATGATTTCTTGTCCTCCTTCCAGCCATATCTAACACTTCCTAGTTTTCAAGCATTGCTCATTTGACATGGGATATTAAGGAGTGACAAGAAATGTAATATCCATAATGCTATTTTTACAGAGGTATTTCTGAGACCATTGGTGTTGTGGTTTAACCCCAACTGGCAACTAAGCACTCTACCCCAGCCAAACCCAGCGCATTCTCCACCCCTTACGCCATACCATTTATATCATGCTCAGGTCTCACATTATCTAATACATTCTCATTATCCACCACCATGCTTCCCATCCTTTGATATAATACACAGGTATCATTCCCTTAGTCTATGGATCACCCCTGTGAAATGTCTGTAAAATGTCCATAAATGTCCACAAAATGTCCACTGAGTTCATTTAGTCCATGACTTTGGGCTCCATCTGTTATGGTGGTCACTCAGGACAGGAGAGGTGGTGTGTTGCGTGGAGTTACTGGGCACCAAAGCCAGCTCAGGTCGGGTCACTGCTGCACTTGCACTGCTTCTTGTAAGGCTTGTCCTCCATTGGTTCAGGTTGTTCCGGCTATAGTAATTCCTATAACATGCAACTCAAATAATGGGTTACAACAATCTAAAGGTATATCCATTACAATCTCCATCCCTGGTCCCTTTGGACCAGACCATCGGGTTTAACATTGTAATGAACTCCTCCCCTTGCTCCTAGCGTGGCTAGCAACAAGGGGTTCCCACTGTAGTAACTCCCATAACATGCAACTCAAATCCCGGGTTACAACAATTTAAAAGTATTTCCATTACAATCTCCACTCCTGGTCCCTTTGGAACAGACCTTTGGGTTTAACATTGCAATGAACTCCTCCCCTTGCCTCTGCTGCAGCTTGGACTTATCCACAGACTGCAGTCCCTTAGGGGAGTACCTGCTCCAAGTGGAGCCTTATCTATAAGCCACAGTCTCAACCTGCTGTGGCGTAGACTTATCCACAGCCACAGACACTTCGAGGTGCACCTTCTCCAGCGTGGACTTATCCTTGGGCCACAATCCCTTCAGAGGTACACCTGCTGCGGCACAGACATAACCGTGGCCACAGACACTTCAAGTTGTACCTGCTGTGGCATCAGCTTATCCACGGCCACAGACGCTTCGGGGTGTCCTGCTCCCATGTGGACTCATCCACGGGTCACAGTCCCTTCAACTCAAATTCATACTGGAGATCCAGCCCGTCCAGTACAGCAGCACAGAAACAGCAGCAATGCCATGGTAATCTGCCAGCCCAGGCGCATGGCCATTGCCATTATCAAAATGTTCCCAGGCACAGTGGAGTAAGATGATCAGCACTACAGCAGTACAGCAAGCAGCAAAAGCAAAACGCAGCCACTAACGAGCACTAGACTCTAATATACAGTAAGGCAAGCAAGCCCCATGGCAAGCATGGAAGCCTGCCCATTAATAGCTGAACAGCAATAACAGCTATAAATTCCATCTAGCACATTCCAATCAAATCTGTCGTTATCTCAAGCCCTTGCAGCCCCATGTTGGGCACCAAAAAGGACTGTTGTGGTTTAACCCTAGCCAGCAATTAAGCCCCACACAGCTGCTCGCTCACTCCCGTCACAGAGGGATGGGGGAGGGCATCGGAAGAGTAAAAGGGAGAAAACTCGTGGGCTGAGATGAAGACAGTTTAATAGGTAAAGCAAAAGCCACGCACGCAAGCAAAGCAAAACAAGGAATTAATTTGCTACTTCCCATGGGCAGGCAGGTGTTCAGCCACCTCCAGGAAAGCAGGGCTCTATCAATCACACGTAACGGTTACTTGGGCAGACAAACGCCATCACTCCGAATGTCCCCCCCTTCCTTCTTCTTCCCCGGCTTTATATGCTGAGCGTGACGCCATATGGTGTGGGATAGCCCTTTGGGCAGCTGGGGTCAGCTGTCCCAGCCGTGTCCCCTCCCAGCTTCTTGTGCACCCCCAGCCTCCTCGCTGGTGGGGTGGGGTGAGAGGCAGAAAAGGCCTTGACTCTGTGTGAGCACTGCTCAGCAGTAACTGAAACATCCCTGTGTTACCCACACTGTTTCCAGCACCAATCCAAAACACAGCCCCATACTAGCTGCTGTGAAGAAAATTAACTCTACCCCAGCCAAAACCAGCACAACTGGTCATTTCTTAACAGGTCACAAAATTTGGATGAATTACAGGTTATTAGATCATGTATTTATTTCTAACAATTTCATTTGCTTTTACATTTCCTTTTATTGTTCTTGCTAGAATGACACTATTTTTGAGAAACTTTTTTTTCATGAGGCTCTTTTAGTTTTACTGCAATTTGTGTTTGCTATTCTGAATCTATCTTTTTGCAGCTTTGCTGGTGTAAATTCAATTTTTCCTCAAGGAAGTTACAGCCAGGAAATATTTACACAGATATTCCAAAGATGGAACCTTTCCTGTAGCTCTCTTTCCAAATTTTCTTCAGAGCCTGAGATCAAATGTCTCCCTGCGTGCACAGAGTAGAAAAATAAATTAAAAAGTCTGTCGATATTTGATTGATGTTGGGTTTAAATATGAACAGCATTCTTCACACATCCAACCTAAAGATCTGTCTTCCTAAGGGAATGAAACATCACATAGCAACAGAGGCTGTACTCTTCAGTGGCCACAATGATAACTAGAAAGCTTTTCTTTGGTGTGTAGGGAAAAGAAGTTCCATTTTGGGATGTAAATACTTCATTCATATTAGACTACAGAAAATAAGTAAGCCTAAAATACCCCAGACAGAACTGCTTTTACCTTTCCTATATATGTCCAAATTATCTTGTCTAAAGATTTATGGTTTTAAAAAGAATGAGCTGATATGTTCCTGAAGTAAAATATCTTAGTTCAGTGCTCACAACACTTTTATTGCTAGGCTGCATTAGGAACCAGGCCTTCTCATGTTGTCCCACTTGCTTCTTCTTTCCTTTGTTAGAGCTTCTTCCACTTTTCTTTCTTTTGTCCGTTCTTATTTCATGCCCTTCTCAGCTGTGCAATTCACTTCTATATTTTTCATATTGTAATGATTATCTTTTTTTGCATCCTGCTTTTATTCTTCAGTTCTGTTCTCAGTCCATCCTCTAGTTCACCAGAAAGCAACATAGAGCTGGTGTCATCCAAAGCTGAGTTCTCCAGATGCAGCAACAAGAAAGGTGACACTGTTGTCTCCACAGCCCAAGTCAGTACTCATACAACTCAATATATACCAGCAAAAAACAGGGGCTAGAAAAAAAGGTAGAAATATTCACACTAGACAGAAAACGTGTTTGCTTTTTTTTGCAGACTTGATAAGGATGGATTTGGATTGTTTGTGATCATTTGAAATCAGTTTTCCCAATCCATACTAAAATTTTTCTATTCAGTATGTAATCTTCTCTCACAAAAGAGAGGACATCATTTTGCAAATTGTTAAATTTCATTATAAAGTTAGAGAAAGTTAAAAACATCACGAAGTGGAAATCTCTACAAGCTTGTCTTACTGACTTGGTGGTTTTCAGGTGATCAAAATAACTCTAGTGTTATGCTCTAGTACAGTGCACAACAACACTCATTAAAGCATGCTGAATAAAGTTTTTAATTAATTGTAATTAAATTTGTAATGCTACTTTAGAAAAATGAAAAGGATTAGACACATACGTATTTCTCACAGGTATAGCAGCACTCCTCAATTGTCCAAAAACTCTTTTTGGACAAGTCTGAAATCACTCTTTTGAGGGGCTTGATCATTCAAGTTTTTTGAGATGAGGAATCTGCTCCTTGTATAGCATGTTATCTTTATCTGTGTTGGGAACTGTTTGGGTTTTTTGTTTGGGTTTTTTTTGTGTGTGTCTTGGTGTACTGCATAAACTACTTCATAGGGAAAAACATGGTATCATGTAAAAATTAGAAGTGATAATGAATGTTCTGTTTTCCTCTGCATAAAAACCCCTAAACAGACCAACCTACTCCCAAACTTCACACAGCTACAACAAGTTGTTTCTAAAGGACTGAATTCTGATACCACTACATGTTCTGAACATGCCATTAATCCACAATTAGACTCATCATCCCCAAGAGGGGTGCCACAGTAGTTACTGAAAAAGGATGTCCAAGCGCAGTCCAAGAAAGAGGGAAGTGTGACATAAGAGTACATGCAAATGAAATTCAAGCCCTGTAGCTGTAAATGTCACCCTGTGTTCAGAAAATTTGAATATGAAAGATTTTGTTTTCTGCTCTATTTGCTGTCTTGGTGTCTTGGATATTAACATACTGGGAAGAGATGATTAATTTGTTTTGAGAAGTACATCCGATGCTTTATTTGCTGACCATCTAGAATCATATTCTGACACATTTAAACTCCTGCTGATTAGTATTTTACTTTGAGAACAGTTTCATTAATTTTTGGTCTGGCCGGGAGTCCAGGGAGAAAAGTGCCTAGTATGTGTTCTGATTTGGTTTTGGTTTATATCAGATGCAGAAGGAAGGACAACTGATATGTCATTTAAAAAGAAGTGATGTCAAGTCAGCATGTTTCTTTCTGCTCTTCTCCCACTTGCTGAAGAGTCACAAGGCCATATGTAGACTTTTGAAGTTTGAGAACTCTTTCTTGAACTCTTTTTCTCAAAAGAAGACCATAGCTAGGTATCGGAATGATCTATCTCTCCCCCTCCCTCTCTCGGTCTCTCTCTCTTTCTAAATACCAGAGCAACTACTTGAGATGCTGGATACATGCCTACAATGAAGGACACAACAAAAATGAAAAGAAATTCACAGTGATGCAGTTACAATTTATTTCCACTGTAACCATGGTTTCATCAGTGAGTACTTCTATTGTTAGTACACCATTTTAAAGGCAAAGAGGAAAACAGCAGGTCTTTCTGATAGCAAGATAGACTTGAATCCAACATGACAATGTTCTACATAAGGAAGACACAAGACTTCGGGGAGTATATTATAGCTCTCATTATTGCCAGGACATTCCTGAATTACTGAAAAAAATCACATGCTTGAAAACACTATATGCCTTATTCCTATGCCTGATTTCCTAATACTTTGTAGAATATTCTGAAATTATGAAGACTGCATCATGCAGTGAAAAGCTAAAATAGGACAATATACGCAGATATTTTCTAGTATGATCATTAGTATTGTATATGCTCATCAAATATTTTCTTTCAGTCATTCGTTCTAACAAGCAGTTTTGGATTAATTTAATGAATTCCAACTACATTCACTCACAAATAGACGATATTTCTGTTCCTCTTGAAATTTTATCTGAACCTTGGAAAACTACATCTTTAATCCCCACAGTTGGTATCTACTTTAAATATAATGGCAAGGATTAATGCAACATAGAATGAAAAGTAAAAACCAATGAGGCAAGTTGTCAGAAGAAAAATAAACACACATGAAGGCATTTCTATTTCCTAGAAATACTGACTACAAAATAATTAAACTTAATCTAGTAAGAAGGCTGAAAATTCAAGCACTCAGATGGCAAGAAATTCCAAACATAAAGGAAAAAAAACATGGGGAGTATTAGCATAGCTATATTTTACTATTCTGTATTTTTAAAATCCCCTTTATGAGTTACCTATAAATATAATGGGTCAATGACTCTCTGAAATGGAGTCAGAGTAGTAACTTAGTAAGAAAGTTTTACCCCTTTATGCACATACCAGTGAAAGCCATGGCAGACTCTACCAAAGTAATGCATTTAGAAATTCTGTCATAGGAGTTTCTGTTTGTCATCTGCAAAAGAGATCTGGGCTGCAGGACAAGCAGCTTACATGAGCCTCAGAACCGCTGACAGACAGACAGACAGTGGTGTCTCTCTTGATTTTAACACTTGCATTTTGGAGGTGATGTTTACCAACACATAGATGGTGTGTCTTTAGGCCAGTCTACCTGCTGTGGAGTTTACTGTCCGTATGGCGAAGTTAGGACAAAGGCTTAACTATTTCTCATGCTGTTTTTACTTTCTTCCCTAATTCTCCCAGGTTGAGATCGCAATTTCAATCTCCTTGGAACTGTTTCATCCAGGTTCAGAAGCACTGACCCATGTTTTAAAGGAAAAGAAAACAATATGAAAGAAGACACTTAAGCACTCAACGACTTTTTTTACAAGCGTGACACTAGTTGTCCTTATTCTGTCTCTTTCCTCCTCTCTACTCAGAAGTCCTAGTTAAACTACAGGTTTGACATGCCTATCACTTCAAATCCCAGAGTCATAAGATTGCATGCAAGTAAGCTTATTTAAAAAAAAAAAAAAGAAACTCTCAGTTTCAATTATGTTGCAAAAGTAGTCTTGAAAAAGCAACCAAATGTAACAAATACAGCAACATGTGCAGAAAACCTGAAACCCAAGTTCTGAAACCTGTCACAGTCAGATACAGCCAGAGAGGAGAGCGTGGACCTCGCAGCCCTGTCCCTTCTGCCATGCCACTCCTGTGATAGTGCTCCTGAGAGCTGGAGGCGAGAGGCTTCCTCATCCCACCTCCTCCCGCGTGTACCATGGACGTGCCTCCCTTCACCTCAGTATATTGCTAGCGCTATGATGTCCTGCACGGCAGCTTAGCGACAAGCGGCAGCAGTGACAGGAGAAGATAAGGTGCCTCTCTGGAGGTGAAAGGCACAGAAACGTCCCCAGGTGAATTCCCGGCTTGCCCTGAGAGGGGTCCTTCAAGAGCCATTGATTTGCGTTGCATGTCAAGGCCACAGAGGTAGCCGTGGCACAGCACCAGGCGCTGGCTGCAAGGATCAGTGCTGGGATCACAGGCTGACACACGCCTTCGGTGACGCCTCACACGCTGCAACATACCGACGTACGCTTCTCCCTGACAAAGCTCAGTCACCTCAAATGCACCCTCACTTAAAAACAACAACAACAAAAAAGCAAGAAAGCTGCGTGTACTTCAGTCTCTTATTCTTTCGTTTGTTCCCCATTTGTGTGGCTCACTATTTAAAGCATTCAGTCTTTGTGTACAGTCAGTATGAAGTTATTTGTAAAAATAATGTGTGGTAAATTGGCAGACAAGTACAGTTTAAAATATAGACAATCTGTTGAGTGCTTTAGGAGAGCTGCCATAAAATTTCATTTCTTACATTATAATATGTTTAACATTTTATGCAACATAGTACTTCAAGAAAAATGATAAAATTAAACAGTAAAGATTCTTTGAAAATGCCTTGTAAGGAAGATCGCACAGAGCGACTGTCAGGGCACAGCGGGGGCCGGGGCTGGGGTGGCAGGGACTCCCCGGGGTGGCAGGGACTCCCTGGGGTGGCAGGGCCTGGTGCCAGGCCCCGTCCCAGCCCCAGCCAGCAGCAGGGCAGCCGAGGGGCACCGGGGCAGCCCCGGCCCCGGGCATCGGGCATCTCCCTGGGGCTGAGGCCAGGCTGGGATGTGGGCCTGAGGATGGGCCCAGCATGGCAGGGCCCATGGCCTGGCAGGGCAGGGCTGTGGGGAGCTGGAGACCGGCCCTGCTGCCATGTCGCTGGGGCAGGGGCTGGCGGCCTGGGGGCTGCCATGGGGCACTGGGGGGTGGGCAGGGTGGGGGGAGCCTGGGGAGGGGTCAGGGACAGTCAGGGCTGGTGGCACGCCTGAGGCCCTGGTTTATTGAGCTTTCAAGGGAGAGAGAAATATCTACAAACAGTGCCATGTTAACCTTTAAGAAAAGAAAATCTATAACTGATATTCTTTAATCCACAGAGAGAAATCTTCAGTGTATTTCACAAAGGGTGGAGTTGATAGTATTGTTGTCTGGTGAGTTTATGAAATAATAAGATTCCACTGCTTGCACTGGGCTACAGAAGATTGCAAATATCTTGTAATATATTGGGGGCCTAAGGGCCCTGACAGCAGCTATTAACAAATGCTGGTAACTTTCTACTTAGATTCACCACCTGTTAAAATTCCATAAAGACTCAGAAAACTATCATCATTTTCTACAGTCAGAAATCAATATGGGAGTCAACATACCAAGTTGTTCAAACACAAGAAGAAAAGAGAATACCAATTGGTTTTGTAATTGTGATTGAAAAAAATAAATGGACATAACAAATGATTCATTTGAACATCTAACCACTGTGAAATCCAAAGTCCATTGAGGCTAAATCCCATGCCTACGTAGAGCCAGAATTTCATCCCAGTTCTTTACACCAACATCTAGCACACAATGTAGTCTCTTTGTTTTGTTGTCGTTCTGTATTAAAAACTATCTCAAGAAAAGTAGCAAGTCTACAAAACATTCTTACTTTATTTAGTTAAACTCAATAGGTCTGATTTTTAAGGAAAGTAATTTTTTTGTTGTTGTTCAGATGTTTATTAGTTAGACCTTAAATAACAAATGCAGGGGGAAGAGAGTTGTTGGGGAGCTTTCACTACCTGGAAACTGTTTGGCAAAACGCTCAACATATTTTTAAGTTCATGATCTGCAGAAACTTTCTCCATATTTAAGTATATGATTTACTATCCTTAGCATTACAACTCTACTGTTTTTTGTGTTCCACATGTTAGGTTTTCCTTTATCAGTAAAATATTTTATATGCCAAATTCAGAGTTTTCTTTAATCTTTTTCCTGGCAAGAGTAAACTTGAATGTGGGTTTTTTTTCCCCCATATTCATCTGTAGCATTGAAGATCCATAGCAGGGAAGTTCTCAGCTTTGTAAGGCCTAATTGGCCCCACCATACTCTTTAGCTCTGAGTTAACTGTTAGGCGATGAGGTATCCTATTGCTTCTGAAGAGATTCACACAAGAAATGAGTTTGTCTATGCCAAACAGTAGGAGATGCTTTGAAGGAAAACAGAATTTAGTCTAGTATTCTAAGAAGGGGGCCATACAGCATCCTGAGGTGAGGCCTGTCAATAAATATTTATTAAATCAGGGGATGGGACAAGAGCATCCCGTACTTTGTCAGCGCTTTGACCACTGAACTCTGACACTAGTTGTAGTCATAGTCTTTACTCTTCTCTCTCTCTCTCTATCAAAATGAGTATTATGACAGTCATCTTTTTAACACAGCTGCAATTTAACTGGAAAATAACTGACTAATTTTATTAATCAGCCTATGAGTGATAACAGTTGTTTTTTCTTTATGAGAAATCTAGGTAAGATGTTCTCAATGGTTAACTACATCTCTCTCTTACTTTCCTTTCTGGTGTTTGAAACAATTCCTATTTGTGCAGAGTTTATTTTTTACTTTAAACTGCATATTTTTCCACTTTGCAAATTTCAGATAGTCTTTTTCCTATCATTTGAAAGATTTTTATCTTTTCTAATAGTTATCTACGTGTATTAGATTTGATTTGCTTTTATCTCAACAAACGAAGATAGTTAGAAATGGACTACCTGGAAGCAAAAGGTAGAGTTGCTTTTTAAAAAAAATATTAATAATCAATAATAGCTGCTTTAAAAAATATTAATAATCAATAATAGCTGTTAATGGTCATCTTCAGCTTTCCAGTAATAAACTGGAAAATTATTCTTACCAAAAGGAAAAAAATGCTAAAAAAGTAGGAACAAAAATACTCCCAGGATATAAAGGAGACATGGAGAAGTACAATGTGAACAAAAGATAATTTCTTAGGGTATGTAATAATTTCATTCTAAAATGGAACTTCTATTGGTCACATTTTATAGTAAGATTTGCTCATTTTCATGTGATTAATATTGAAAAAACACTTAAATAATATTTGGGGTTTTGATAAATTTATCTGGTAATTTTATGGAGAATTCTTACTGCACTGAGATTTTGTAGGTATGATTTTTTTTTTAAATTCTCTTGGGGATCTGTTGGTAGGTGTGTACGCAAGTATATGTCTGTGCATAAAATGTGACAAGTCTCCTTCAGCTGGGATCTTGAGTTCTGCAAACAATGACTTTTTGTTCATCTCTGCTCTCCTGCTTGCCTTTCCTTTCCTTCTTCTGTTAACTAATGGTAGGAGAAGTGTGAAGCTTGTCATGCATACAGATGTTAAGAAATCTTTGCCATGACTGAAAATAGTTTGAAAGTAACAAAATAAATTGCTAGCAGCAATGCACATAATTAGCAGAAAATATGACTCACTTACTTAAAGGGTAAAACTTACAAATATTGCAAATACATGTATTTCTCCCTACTATTGAATTTCTAGTCCATTACTATTTTCTACTGTGAATTTTTATTCAGATAATTGAAAAAAGTAGAATTAACATTTTTATATTTTTCATTCAATACAATGGGCATTAAATAGCACTAAAAATTATAAGCAAAAGTAACATAATTGACAATAATATGCCAAGTGTGCTCTAGAATAGCTTACCTTTTGTCCAACATAATCCATAACAATCTAACATATAGACAGCAAAATAAAGAGTAGGCTCAACATTACTGAGTTTTATGTAAATTTGAATTTGTACTGCTTCATGTTTAATGATACAACAAGCACTCATAGTTCTCTGTTCATGGACGGCTGATTAGTCATGTTACTGTATAAGTGTACAGAGAAGGACGGAAAAGAGCAAACCGAAGAGCCCTGTGTTGGTGTGCAGTCTGACAAGGGGAGAGGCTGAAAACTACCAACCCTGTCGCAATGTAGTTAATGCTGTTTGGGCCACATTGTGAAATACACTTTTCTGCTTGCAAGAACAGTAGCACACAAGCCACTTTAATTTCTCTCTCTCTTTTTCTCTTTTTTTGTTCCTTTCTGTCATTTGTTTTATTACTATTTGAGAGTCTTTGTCAGGTATATTTTGTGGGCAGCAAACTCAACAGGTACACAATAAAATGGTTCGTGTATGAAAATGCATGTGAGTACATGACCTTCCAAAACAAGGCAGTAGTTTTGCCTTTGTGTAGTCCCGCACATTCCACTGTTTTTCTCTTATTGATGACTGTGAACCTAAGCTTGTGCCATAAAGATGTATGGTTCATATACTGGCTTCTCTTTCTCAGTTTTACATCAATTAAGAAAATACTTTGTACAGATGGAACTCCTGCAGTCAGTCTCCTTTTTCTGGAAACAAAACTGGAAACGTCTCTAAAGTACCTGGCTGTTAACGGGACTGTTAGACACCACAGTGAATAAAGAATACAGTTTCTTTTTCTTCTCTCTTTTTTTGTTTTTTAAAGGCCTGATTTCATAATTGGATCCATGTACTAAACAAAATGAATCTACATTGTCCAGAAAGCAATCAAAGTACTTTCTTTTGCTTTAATGTAATTTCTTTAACCAACAATTTGCACAAAAAAAGAAGGAAAAAAACCCCAACCCAAACCTTACAACAGTAAGAAAGAGCGAGTACATGTATATGGTAAAGCTAAAAAAATACCTTAGTAGAGAAAAATTTAAAATTGTATTGCTAATTTTTTTACTGTAAGCATATGAATTATTTATTTTTTTAAAAAATTAAAATGTTATTTTGCACGTCTGTGATGGAGATTCCCCAGCCATAACACAGCCCCATAAACAACTCAGCATTCTTTGAAACTTTTTACACACAGTAGGAATGAACAACAGCAGATATAGGAATGCAGTGCTGGAATCTCCTAAACTATTGACTTTGTCTATTGACAAAGCAAGGCTTTATTCTGTTGGCAACCAATTATCTTATGAAGTTCCTTCCTAGCACCAGAAGTTACCATTCTTTTAACTGCACCAAAGTAGAAGTGGACATGCTGTGGCTACACACGAAAGTGAATGGTTGAAAGGTAGGGAAACATTTTTAAAGTAAAGATAAACAGATCATTTTTTGTGAAAATCTGTTTAACATTCCAGGTAAGGCATTTAACCTGTATGGTTCCTTACATCCCATCCTCTAGCATAATATTCATATACTTTTGAAGTAATTCACAAAGCATTTTCACTAACATCTGTTTTAATGAGCATTTCTTGTGCATTTTTTTTCTTTATCTTTTCACAGGCAGAAGGTGTACAATGAAGTGTCTTACTTCAGCATGTTTTCTTGTGTCTTTGTTTTGGCATGTTTATACACTGCTACATTGAGCCCAGCAGCTAAGAAAATCCTATGAGGGTCCTTCATTTTATTATTTTTGCTGAGCAGATGAGATCTTTCCCAATAATGAAACATTGCGTTATAATAAAAGAACATAACTGTCAAACCCCAAACTTTAATTAATCTAAAATACAGACATCCAAAAAGCCCATGGAATATTTGAAAGTATTGAGAATCAGAACTTGTTTTAAAATTTCATATCGCTGTGCTTAAAATCTAGAATGAGGAGTGGAGTGTGTATTTTGGCTTTCTCTGAGTAACCTGTCTAGCTGAGGAGCCATATTGCACCACAGAGCAGTACTTGCAGTTTCCTGATCATAGAAGGATTTTTATCCAGATGAATAGCACCTTTGTAGCAAAGCTGAGAGATTATGGAAGTCTAATTATGGAAGTCTAAGTAGCTGAAGCTACCTCAGTGACATTACACTGAGAGTTTACTGGCAACCTAGTGATAGAAATTTTAATTTGAATACTGCTTTGCATGGGTTTAGTGTAAACAGGTTTGTAAACAGGTTTGATTTATTTGTGTGTGGAGGAGGCATGACCTGAAACACCTGTGAGATGCCTCAATGTCTTGCCATTTTCAGATGGAGAGGTCATTGGTCTTTACCACCTTACCTTTTTCAGGTTTGTGATGGAGCAAGAATCCTGGGGTGGAAAGGTAGACTGATGGTGTTAGTTAGTTTGTCGTGATCTTGACTATGATGGCTGTTTTATTGCCAATGGTGGTATATATTGGATTGTTTCTTAACGATAAGATCTTTCATCAGCATCAGTTATAGCTCAGGTTATTCTTTGCTGATTCCTCTGGTCAACATCTACTTTGTGATCCTCACACTTGGCTTTGGAATTAGTTCCTCCTTCTTTAACTGACACTATGTGATGAAGTGGAATATTAATTGAATGACCTTTAACAAATGCATTATGACCACAAATGTTAAAATGTTTAAAGTTTTTTTACAATCATGATACGTTATTTCTTGATCACAGTTGCTATTTTGAGAGTCTGCATATTTTTACATTTCCATGTATGAAAAGGAAGTTCCTTAGCTGAGCAACGACACGAATTTCTCTCTCATTTGCCTGGATTTCAGTGTCTTTTAAAAGCATCACTGGTATCCACTCAGATCTATTCCATGCCATTGGCAAAGACCAATTCAGAGCAATTTGTAAAAAAATTGAAACTAGACAAAAGGAAAAATTATGCCAGAAATGGGAGAATTTTTTCCTTGCCTTCATGCAGTTTGTTGCTTGCACCTATATATTAATTAAAAAATAATTAAATTGTAGTCTGAGAATCCGATAGCACAGCTAGCTACTCTCCATACAGCTGAATGCCATTTTTCATTTTTTATGGTAACCATGGTAGAGTGAAATTTTCTATTACACCTTAAGTATTTCAATAGCAGACAATTAAAATGTTTACTCACAACTTATGCCACTTCAGTTGCAAGCAACACTTCAGCTGAGTAACATTAGACACAATGGAAAAAGAGCAGAATGACTGCTCTTAGACAATGTTCCAAATCTCAGATCACAAAAAAAAAAGTTCCCTTTCAGTTTTCAGGTCTCATATACAACAGAACGTGAGTAACTGGTCTTTAAAAGCAGGTCTTTAAAACTGGTCTTTCAAGCAGGTCTTTAGCAGCCCTTAAATCACGTCACCAGAAAAAGCATCCTGAAGGAGTGTAGTAAGATCAGAAGATTCTGGTCCAATCAACCATTCCATAGCCAGGAACTAGAGCCTGCTCTGCAGATCAGACTAACTGAGACAGAGATAAAACGTGTCCTTTCCCAGCTGAGGACTTTCAGCGCTACTGAAAGGTGCTAACTATGCTATCAAACTCTCAGGCTTGTATTTTATTGGTCTTTAGTTGGCTTTGAACAATTCACATCTAAGCGAAGGGTATGTCCCTGTTCCAAACTTTCTCTCCCCTATCAAATGTCTTCAATGAGAGATTTTTGAGGTTACCATGATGATTTTTGAGGCCACACGTGGAATGTTTTTTTGTGTGAGAAAACCAGGTTTATGACAGTCTTCTAGTGAAACACAGCAACCAACTTATGGAAGGTAAAACCCACAGCTGAAATAGGTGAGAAATTTGAAGTGAGGAACTACAGAGAAACCCTTAAAGCTATAATAATATGCAGAGAACCTTTGGGAAATAAGCACGAATGTAATTGTAAAGTACAATTGGATTATAACTCCAATTACATTGGAATGTAATTTATTCACACAATATTACATTTCTTTTTTCCAGCCTCAGCCAAGATCCACTGAACTTTACTTTTGCACTCCTTTCTCAGTCTCTAATGGCTTCTTTATCAAGTGAAGACTAGCTCTAAATATTGCTTTTTTTTTTCTTCCTAGGTAACATTTCTAAGACAGGTTCTCCTTTCTCCATCTTCATCTAAAAATCTTATGCAGGCCTTCATCATGCTGTAGTAGCCGTTAGCAGGCTTTAACAAATGAAGTGCTGCATCATCAATATTATTCTAAACAGGGCTACAGGAATCACTTTCCCTTCTTACTGCTTTGACTACATCACATATCTTTGCAACTATTACCTGCTCCTCAGTTTGCACTCTATGTCTTGAAAGTAAAAGAAAATCTTTTCCAAGTTGGTTCTTCACCTCCCTGTATGATCAGTTATTCCTTGAGAGTACAGTGGTCAGTTCCCTCTTTTACCCTGCTCATAGCAAAAGATTTCATAAGTCTCCACTTTATCTTTGTTGGAGACAGCATGTGAGAAAGATCCATGGCGAGACTTACACAGTGGAGGAAGCCAGCTTTCAGATATGTCTTTAAGGTATTCTTTCTGACAAAAGATTATATTTTCTTTTTCAAAGTAACCTGGCAAATGGTAAGGAGGACTTCCTATGGTAATAAAGAGTACAGCCTCACTGGACTCTTCCTACCTGTCTTTATCCACTTAATTTATCTCCTGTAAGTTCCATGTGCTGAAATACCAGATGAAACAGAGCCAGTTGATAGAGAGACTGGGCATTTCATACTTTTGGGGTAATTAATAGATTTGGTTGGCACACTTGAAGCTTAGATAAGCAAAACTATGTTCTGGAGGTCTGATGGTCAAATTCCATTCAAGGGAAGCTTAAGCTTATAATTAAATTGTGCATTTAATTATGTAATTATTTAATTACAGTACCTTTCACTAGTAAAGTTTCCATAAGATATATCATTATGTTCTTATGCTCTTGATCAAAATTATCCATGCAGTTAAGTTTTACCAAAAGATGCCCTCCACTGTAGGGAACATTCCCTTATTATGACAAAGCCCAAAGGACTTGCTCCATCCGTTTTTGTGGTTCTTCCATAGTTCTTCATTTTCCATTCTTTAGAGTTTTTCCTTCTTCTTCCATCTCATTGACCTCAAAAGCCAACATGCTTGAATAGGAGGAGGCTCCTGTTTAAATTGGTACCACAAAGGACAGGTACTAATTGGCAGCTTCTGCACTATGCAGTAACCTCAGCACTGTGAAACACGGTACTTCAGACACTTACTTATCTATGAATCTGGCAACAGAGAAGCTAAGGGCAGCAGGTCAACTAGGACAATACTATGAGTAGCAATAATAGTCTTTCTGTGCTGGGTTTTTGCTTTAATTATTGAAAGGCAGTAGAGAGGATGGGCATGAGGAGCTGAGGGGCCAACAGACTTCCCAAAGTATTCCACAAATGTTTATATATCAAATGACTATGAAGGAGGCCTGTCTGCTATAGAGCTTTGCAAATAATTTGACTCCTCCAGTCCACGGAACACAGAGTGGAATCTTTTCCAAGGTAAGTGCTGAAAACAGCCACCTTGGGTGAACATGGACAGTGAGCTCAGATCTCCCACATGCCTGGCAAATGCTTTAGTCAGTAAGTCGCTGTTTGAAAGAGGGGAAGAAGGAAGGACGTCATCAATGACACTCATCCTTATCAATACTTAGAAAAGAGTGATACTTCCATGCTGTTATAAAAAAAAAAATACAGTGCTGAGTTCTAGAGAGTTTGAAGCTGCAAATCCTGATCTTACCTACATACCTTATTGTTCAGAGAGTAATGTGCTTTAACTCCAAAGAAAGGAAGAAAAACCACATACAAATAATGGAAAAAACCCCATCAGATATGCCCTTCTTTGAAGAAGTTCATACTAGCCAGCCTATGTGGCTGCTTGCGGAACATGCTTGCTCTCATGAGTGCTTTCTGAGCTGCTCAGTTTTTCCTCACTCACCTAACTCAAAGCTCAGATTTGTTGTGATAGCCATGTGTTTAAGCCTCTGATGGATGATGGATCTTGCCCTCAGCTACAGTGTGATTGTCACGCAACTGCTCTAATGGTTTGTACGCTGAAGATAAACTAAGTCAGGATAAGGATCTGGGATGGCCAAGAAAAGTGACAAAGAGCCACTTGGAATAGTGGCACGGTTGGAGGTGAAGAGTTATTTTATTTTGGCTCTTTTAACCCATGCTGAAAGGCCAAACTCTGGCAACAAACTCTGGCATGGCACCAGTACTTTCTTTGCACTTGTTTTTAAAATGTCCGTGTTGGCAACTCTTCTCAGCTATTTGCCTTCTACTGTCCACATGCAGCCTCTGTGCATTTACATTTTCCACAATACAGTGTCAGGAACGAGCAAAATAATGGGCCAAACCTACCGTGAAGCCACCACAGCAGCAAGCATCACTGAGCCTGGACCCGCTGCTGGCCATGGCTTCCCCGCCTCTCCAGCACCTTTCTAAAGCGGATGAAGGGACTTCGGGCTTCTGAAGCAACACAGTCAGTCCTGCATGGGCGAAACATTTTTTGGTATGTGGAAGAAATATAAACAAATACTGAAATGTTTCTTGCAAGAGCAAAGTTTGCGTAGTTGATACCCGCACATCATCCTCCAACTGGGATGAACTTAATTACCAATGAACAAACACTCTGAAAACCCCGACTTGCTGGGACTCATTTATCCACGACACCCAGTTCCTCCGAGAACCCCCGCCAGTGTCCTGTCTCCACGTCCCTTTTCTACCCGCCCGCCGCGGGCCGCGTGGGCCGGCACCGACGGGCGAGGAGGCCGCAGGACGGGCGGCTGCCGGGGCACCTCGGGGGGCAGCAGGCCCCCGCCGCCAGGCCAGGCGGAGGCGGCGTTAGGGGCTGAGGGTCCGCAATGCCCCGCTCCCCCAGCCCCCTCCGCGCTGCCGGCGTGGCGGGGCTTGCTTGAGCCGCCCGCCGGGCTCCCCCCGCACACAGCCGATGGGACGGGAGGGGTGGGGGGTAGCGGGGTCCCCACGCCGAGCCGGGCGGGGGGGGAGCGCCGGGGTCACCCGGGGGCGGAGGGCGCCAACGGACGGGCCCGCACCCACCCACCCGCCCGCCCGCCCTTTCTAACGGCCGGAGCGGAGCGGTCGCGGTGAGGAGAGGGAGGGAAGCGGCGCTGTCCGCTTGGGATGAGGCCCTGGTGTCCCTTCTTTATTTTTTTTGTCCTTAAGGAGTGGGCGTGAGGGAATTAGCGCCGTGCGAGCCGCGAAGCAGCAGTAGCAGCTGCATCTGGGGCGCCGTGTGCGTGAGGCAGGGGGAGCAGACGTGATTACTTCAGAATTTATTTAAGGACTGGTGGAAACCACTGCAGCGGCTTCCAGGGGAAGTCCCCGCCGACGCGGAGCGCGCCGAGCCCGGCAGCGCCCGTAGCCGCTCCCTCCGCCTCCACCCCCGCCTCTGCCTCGCCCGCTGCCGCCCGCCCGCCAGCCCCCGGCCGTGCCGCCCGCCCAGGCTTCGGACCCGGCGGGAGGGCGCTTGCCCACGCCTGGCGTTCCAAATGCGTAGTATTAATTACACGCCTGGACTATTCAGATTATAGCAGATTTTAGCACTGCTTTGTCACGGTCGGATTACAGCAGATGATACGTTTTATTACGCTATCTATCCGATTAGATGAGATGTTACTGGCGTTTGCCCGAACTCTTTAAATGAGAGAACACAGCAGTTCAGGGCTCTCGTACCGCTTGCAGCACAGGCATCGCCGAGTAGTTAGCCAGGACTAGGGCAGCACGGCGCCCGGCAGCCGATGGGGACGGCAGGCCCGGGCCCGCGGAGGGAGCTGCCCGCCGTGCCCCGGGCGTAGCGGGTTCTGCCCCGCGGAGCGGAGCCGCCTGGGACGCGCGGCTGAGCCGCCGCGGCTCCCGCTGCCGCCACTCCGTCGGCACGGCTCCTGCTCTGTACCCCTGAGATCGGGCTCTATCCGGTGCCTGCCAGGCAGCGATGAGCTGTGGGCAGAGGATTCCTTGCCGTACAGCAGAAAACCGCGTTTGCTTTTGATCATGCAGGCAGTCGTGCGTGCGTGTGGGCTTCGATCACGCACAGAGGCATAATTAGCCTGGGAGGTATTGCAGAACCGGATATCGCTCAGTTAAGTTTAACAAAAGATGAGAAATAAAAGCAAGATGCTTTCGCCCTGGCCCCTCCCCCTGTAATCGCTTGCCTCCAGCTGCAAAGATGCTGCTGCTCGAAAGGGGCTGCTGGAGCTTTAAGAGCCGCTCCCCCCCCCCGCTCCCGACAATGGTCTGAGCCGAGCTCTGCTTCCCAAAGCAAAATTTGTAATATGCCATTTTTCCCATGGATGCTTCTCCTCTTGGCTGCTGACGAAGTGACCGAAGAAAATGCTGAGGTGCCAAGCAGCCAGTCTTGCCGGAGGACGGGTGCGGGGGCTTGGGGTTCCTCGGAGCAACGCCTGTGTCACCATTGCTAGGAAGATGGTCCAGGAGTGCTCGGCTGTGTGAGTCCCCGCTCGAAGCCGGTGGAGACTGCGGTTGTTATTGATCAAGTGAAATAGCAGACGCCGAAATAAAAGCCACTAGGTACTGAACCTTCTATTTCTGAGTTAGACATTCCCTCCTTAGGCCCGATACCCTCCGGGAGGTGAGGTGCAAAGGCAAAATCTTGCCGTCTGCCTCTTGCTGTAGTACTTGTGTGGTATTATTTAAATGCATTTCTGTAATGGGAGTTGGGAGTTGGGGAATTTCAGAATAAAAAACGTGGAGCCAACTTCTTTTTTTTTGGTGCGGTTGAGGGAGATACGAGGCCGGAGGGATGACATAAAGCACAAATAGTTGGAATGAGTCCTTTTTTTAACGTACTGTGTTGATCACTCCTCCTGTGTGGAAGGAGTGCAGGATGCTTCTGTTAAAGGTGATATCATAGTTTAGTGGAGACTGGCAGGTAAGGAGTTAACTAGGAGGAGGAATATGCATGTAATGCAACTCAGACAATAGGAAGGATTTTCCTTATGGAATTACACCGTGCTGCCTAAGAGCGATCTTGCTGAGAACATCTGAAGAGACATAATTGCAGTAAGAACTGGTTTTATCAGCCACTATATCTATTTAACGATTTGGAAAAAACCAGCTTGTAAATGCAAAATATCCGGAATGATCCAATGAAATGAGTTTTCAAGCTGATGTCACTGTGGACAGGCTAGAATGTATGGTAGTTAGATTTCTACTTCTTTTTCCTGCAGCAAAATTACAAGTAACTTGAAATGACTCCTCAACCTTGGTGTGCAAATCAAACATCTGAGTATACAGAAAACAAGCTTTTAAAACCAGTTATGGACAGAAAGGTGAGGGAATAAAATCAGATGCACATCTAAGGTGGTAGCCTTCAAGGTGAGCAAAATGAATGCGTGTCTAAGAGCCTTTGTCAGGCACAAGCCAAGTAGTATTCCGTCTTCTCATTCCCAGAGTTTACCCAAGTGAAAGAAGTCCAGCTGGTAAATTATTCCCGGGCTACATGAGATTGCAGAGGTGTTTGCTAGAGCATTCCTTTAAAAAAATAAATAATTCCAAGACTCTTGGACAATCGAGATAACAGAAGATGTCAAATAGGGTGGGGTCCAATGAGAAGAAAGATGACAACTTTTTCATTTTCTACCTTTATAGCGTATGTTCCACAGAAATTTCAAGTAGTTTTAGCAGAAGTCAGTATTGAGGATGCACTTTCACACCTGCTCCATACATGATTATCAGCATCTGTAGATAGAAGATATATAAGATAATTGCTATCAATTTAGTTGTTAATGGAGTAGCTCCTGAAAAGGAGCTTTATATAACTCTTAACCAAGGGTGGGCATATCCTGTGCTGTTTGTTGCAGTTTTTGTCCATCCACTCATCTGGATGTCTAAACTGAGCTGCAGAATTCCTAATTGACCTAATATTGAGTTTACTCTTGATGGGAGACATAATGCAGCTAACGCTATAAATTTGCTGTGACATTTTTTCACACAACCTGAAACATCTTTAACGCAATGACAAAGAACCACGTTCTTTCCCCCTGTCGTAGAACAGATCACTTCAAACAGTCATTGCTTTTGGCCAGTCAAATGTTGTGTGTTTAGAAGGGAAACCTGTTCATGGTATCTCATAATATTGTAGGCAATGGTCACATAACATCCAGGGTGCTCCGTAGTCATGCATAACATACATTTGTGATTTTTATGCTCCTGTTTGGAGGTAGTAAAATGACAGGAGGTTGATGGCTTGCCTATGTTAGTGACTTTTCCAGCCATCTACACTGATCCAAACCCAGTGAAGTCCGTGGTAGAATTTCCATGAATTTAAGCAGTTGTTGGATTAGGCTCCATGCAGATGATTGGAGAAAACACTGAACTAGGAACCAATCAACCTGGAATAGATTTTGTAATAGATGGTGTAGTAGACACACAATGGACAAGGGAGAGAATGTATTTAGAGAACTATAATGTGCTGCTTCACAGGCTGCCATTGTGTATGGCTATGATACCTGAGCACTTCAGGTCTAGAACTACAATTAAAATAAGTGCTTAGGCTTTGTTTCAAATTAGAAGAATTCTGAAGTTATTACTTTGCCTAAAAGTCTTTTGCTGGGGAGCATGTATGTGCTACATGGATTTTAAGGGAAGCAGTAATTTGTCAGTGTCCTGCTCCCCCCTTCAAAACCTCTCAGAGGGTTTGGGGTAGTTATAAGGTGCTACACAAGTTCAGTATCCATTGCAGTCTTTGAGAGTTTTGGGCACTTCGTGTGCTCCCTGAGCAAGGGAATTGTAATGTCTGCTTTGTGGCTCCTGATGAATCTAAGAAACAGTGTTCATGTATTAAGAGTAAAATGCTGGTGGCTTAAAGTAAATGGATATTGCATTGAGGGATTGCTTTACTTACGTTCAGAATACTGGGTAAAGTGGTAAACTTTTTACCGCAGAGAAACTAAGTTCAGTATCAATGGAGCTTCTGTTTTTCTTTTTAAAGAAAGAGAAACACATTTAAAAAGTCTTATTTTTGTTGACTTAGATCAGTCAAGCATAGCTTTAATTAAGTTGTATTACTACAGGGCAAGTGATCCTTTTTCTGGCAAAGGAACACAAAATTTCTCTTTTTTTCCTTTGAGTAAAGAGGTATATAATGCATGTTTAGGTATTAATAAAGCATATGTCACCTTGTTAAGCCCGTTCCCTCCGCTCCCTCCTCTTCTTTGCAGTCCTGGCTGTATGGGAAGTATTGCACAGAACAATGTACATGAGGGCTTATTCTGTTTTCCTGGACCTCTGTGGCCTTGAAGATATGGGACAGAGGTGTTTAATCCACCACTTGCAGTTCCTACCACTGAAAGAAATTCCAGCTCCCTCAATGTTCTTTCTTGGATGCCTGTGTTCCCTCACGTATAACTCAGCGTGCTTTCGGTCATACCCTGACAGAGCAAGACAGCGGCCACTTAGTAGTGGGTTGCTGCTACTGTAATTACCTGGCCTGTTCCTCACCTGCTCCTGAGGAACAGGATGGTTACTGAAGGTCTTCATTATCTTTTCTGTCTCCTCTTCCATTCCTCCCCCAACTCCTTTTCTGACTCAGTTTTCTGGGGGCAACAGCCTGCAGTTCTCCTCTAGTAGAACAAAGAACTGCATGGACTTGCTAGATGCATGGTTGGGCACCACTGGTATAATTAAGTAGGATTTGAGGTATCAAATTAGGAAACCAAGTTGGATGCCTGACGTAGTCCTCCTTCATCTTTTTCTCCTCTTCATCATTTTCATGTGACCGGAGTCTCAGTACCGAAATCCTTAGTAAATTACTTCAGTGGGAATTTCCTCAGACTCTGCAAAGCTGACTCCTGACAGCTGGTTACAGATTTCTGAGTTTATTCCATTCACCACCATACATCTTTCTGTTGAGAAGAAAGCAAGTCTGTGTTTCTTGGTTCTTGAGTTTGTTTGTGGGTTTGTTTGTTTATTTGCTTGTTTGTTTTTTGAGAGAATGGTGTTAGGAAAGCTTTTTATTTTTTCCTGATGAGAATATGATGTATTAATATTTTTATTTCTCATTGATGGCATAGTGAGAAAACTTCCTAAATGTGCCAAGCACATCGTGCCTTTATGTATATTGTAAACATTGACTTGATAACAGGTTATCACCTTGAATAGGACCAACTTCAACGTTGGAATTTTGGGGAACGATATTTATATTTACTGTTTCTTCTCTTGTGATTCTAGAGGAAGCATATACCACTTAACTACTGTCATACCATACATATGTGTTCCCCTGCCAAGCTAGGCTTCAACAGTTTTTCATCTTTATTCTAAAAATATTTTTTCATTATTTGCTTTACTGTGATTCACAGGGTAGGTGAAAAACTTTAAAGCATTAAAATCTTTCTTCAAACCTTTCTTTTGTTTAAACCATTTGAATGATAAGTAAAGACAGAAAATAAGCAAGGCCATACAAGTTAAGTTACAAGACTTCTCAAACTTTTAAATTTAAAATGTTCTAAGATGTGGCATTTTATCATCCAATATAATATTTTTGGGTTGTTTTTGTGTGTGAATATTTTCTGTCAAAGAGTAATTGCGTACATTTCCAAAAATAAGCACAGATTTTTGTTTACAATTTGGATGTCTAAAATGTACGTGTTCATTTCCCATCATCATGTGGTTGTGTTTTCAGATTTCTCTGCTTTGTAGGTTTTTTGGGCTGTTTGTTTTCTTTTTTGAAACATCACTCAGAAATTGTGACATTTAGTGTAAATAGCAGTACCTGAAAATGTGTCCATACTTGTACTCAAGCATAACTGAAGCTTATTTTATTTTTTAATGACAATTTTATTTACTTTTTGTAGAGGCCTTCCAAGTGTATAGAGCCCCAGATTCTCCATAAGGCAGGCCATCCTAATAAAATCAACTTTTTTTTGGTATGAATGCAATGAGATGAGCCACAATGGGGGGTTTGTCTTGGTTTTTTTTTATTTCAAATTTCCCTCCAGCCTTATTTAAATGTATATTAAATTTCAGAACCTCTGTGGTAAATGAGTGAATTCTTTGAACTTAAAGCTCTCTCCAGACACATGTAATTATTCAATGTTTAGTTCAGGTCCCTCAGTTCAGGGACCTTTGGAGGTCATCTGTGCCAATGCCTTGCTCAATGCAGGGCCAACATCAAAATAAGATCAGGTTCCTCAGTGGTGGAGATTCTTCTTCTAAAAGGAAGACTCAGTGATCATTGTAAATTTCTGAAGTTTAAGGCAGATATTTATATACTCCAATTTTGCTTATTTTTCATCACATTACCTGAAAATTGTAAGAGAAGTTACTTTGCCATTTAGAATTGTGGCAATGCAATTCAAGTTTTTCGTTGTAAGCTTCAGAGAAGGGATTCTGATGCTTCATGCACATTGTTTGTCTTTGCTCCTCCTTTACTGTTACTGTCAGCTCTGAATTTTTTTTTCCCAATAGGACTCATCAAAGATGCATAACTGTAATTGCCTCGTAGTAGTTGATAGGAATGTATTACAATGGAATGGAAAGGAATACTACCCTGGGATAACAAAAATCTCAACATTGGAGCTGGTATGTGCAGACCAAATGGGGAAGTTAAAATATATGCACAGACTGGATGAACATACTTTGGCATCTGAATTTCAGTGTGCACGTGGAGTTGAATGAGGAGCTAACAGCCTATTACACTGTAGAAAACCAATTCAGAAGAGTAGAGGGCTGGGAAACTTCATCCTGGTCTTTGATCTTTTGGGGCTGTCTCTGGTTATATAGTTATATACTGTCAATTGTGTGACAGGGGAGCAGGATCTCAAATCGGTGGCTGATAAACACAATTAGAAAACACGGAATATCCAGATGTCGGTTTATGACTGTATTTAGTCTATACAAAAATTACAGTTTAGCAAATCAAGTCCTGTCAGCCTAAACAGTCTTTGAAACAGTAAGAGTGGAGGATAAAAAAGAAGTTTAAAGATGGTCCGTTATTTATCCTGCTACGTTCTGTTCTGAGTAGAATTGATACCTACATGAATTAATAAAAACTGTATACTTGCGACAAGTATCTGACACATATGCATGGACCTGTTATTCCTGAAGTATATGCATATCCAATAAGTAGTCCAGGATGCATCTGATGTGTCTATATGAAAACTGATTCATGCGTGTATAGTGAAATGTATCTGAGATGTATAAAAATTTCTGTAAACTCACAGATCAGCCACAAAATGCATGTGTCATGGTAGGTCTAAAATGTAATAAAGTGGGCCTGCCAATAGCCTTATTCTGAGCCTTTTAGAACTGCAGCATTGAACGTGGCTGTGTCTCCCCTAGAAATACAGTTGAAAAAGGCATATATTTTTCACAGAAAGAATGACTAATTCTGGTTGTTTTACTAGAGAGATCTCTTTAAGTGTTTAATGGTTGAAATCCTCCCTGTATGAAATATACTTTAGCTTAACACAGATTTATGGTCTGTGATTAGTGGGTCAAGAGTAGGTAGTTACAGTGACTCCTTCCAATTTCAGTGTATGAAATATTTCAGTTGATTATATTATGAAACCAGAATAAAAATTGTTGGGGTTTTGGTGTTTTTTAATAACCAAAATTAGGTTTAAAATTCAAAGTTACATAGAAGGAAAATCAGAAGTTGCTTTCTTCCGCCACTGGAAATTTAAAAATATAATTAAAATTACTGAAGGTATGACCACATTAGCAATCAGACCTAACTGTTCATAGCCATACTATTTTTATTTTATGTTTTTCCTCAGTTGTTTCCATCTGCATTGTGTTGGCTTGGATCTCTATGTGCTTTTGGTGTGTGCAAACTAACTTCCTTTCAGCTATAATTAAACTGGAAGCTTGCTCTTAAATCTAATGTCCTGACCCCATGCGTGAACCACATCATCATGTGGTTAACCAAGGGTTGTCTAATACATGCACGCCATCAGAAGGCTCTGGAAACTTCAAGAACTCTTGTAACTCCCCAACATGATTCACTTGCTATATAAAGAACCAAATGCGTTATGTGCCCTCCTATTTGTCCTCAGCTGCCAATCTTCTACTACTAAACTTCTGCTACTGAATTGTGATCGGTCTGTTTGCTGACACTTCTTCCTCTATTTACTTTCGTTGGTGTGAAGTCCTTTCTCTGCTTTACCTGCCCTAGCTTTTGTTGCAGCCCCTCTTGATGAACATCCCTTTTCTTTTTTTCTTTTTTTTCTTCATTTTAAAATTCTTCAGATATTCTCAGTATTTTGATTCCTTCCTGCTATCAAGCAGAAAATTCATAAAGGGTGCAATAAGGTCCTGGGGAAGTGGCTTTATTCTTGAACATGTGCTGGAAGAAGGCCAGCATTTCCTGGGAACGGTGTTAAATGGTGGCAGCCTCGGGACATTGAAAGCATCCCATCTGCTGGCAGGTATAAAAGTGATAAATGCCAGATAAAGTTTAAAAAAAGAAAAAAAGAAAAAGAATGCTTTTCTAAAGGCAAGAAGGCACAAATCATAGTAAATCAGAACAGCATGGCATACATGTCTTTCATGAAAAGCTACAAGAAATCTTTATTTGGGAACCCCACAATAAACCTGCAGTTGATTGAAATTTTGTTCCTTTTTTCTGGGTTGATGACTCGGGAACATCCTGAGAAGCTGGGTTCCCTTCAGAGTTGTTCCAGGGTCCTCATTGTTGGCTCCCACGAAAGATCCATGTAGGTACGCAAGATCCATGCATCCTGATCCATGGCCCAGGATTCCCCTTTCCCCTGCTCCTCACGTTTCGAGTATCAATGCATCCCTTTCTGGCATGCCCTACCAGCACTTCTGATCTGGCCCAGGCTAGCATACTGCTTTTTTATATTTGTTTCTAAGCTGAGGGTGGGGAAAGGGAGAGGATGCGTGTGGTTCCAATGGAATAATGGCATTGATCTGTGAACTGCTGGACAGCAATGCACATCACCAGTCTGACTGCAAGAACAGCTGTACCTTTTAAAGATTCTCCTGGGGCTCTGAGCTGTGGGAGAAGACTTCCAAATAGCAACTGCCTATATCAGGAACTGCCCACCCATTCCCTGCCTTCTCTGCGGTCTTACTCATAGCCCAAGTTTGTTACTTGTGCCATGTCAGGATAATGCAGCCCAGGCTTTCAAAATAAGCACACTGCATGGTTTGCTCCCCTCCCTGAATGCAGCAGCTTAGAGGGAGGAGATGTGTTAATACTGCCATGAGCATTCAACCCATGGATTCCGTTGCTGCCCCACAACCACTTGTATATATGGCTTCCCACATCCCCATAATGACTACAGGAGGAGATTTTCTATCTCGTTTGAATACAAGGTGCTAAGGCAGCAACAGAAGTTTCCCTACCTGTTCCCACACACACACCAGCATGCATGAAAAATTGCACTGCTCTCACTCTGCCACTGCATGTGAGCAGTGGTAGTGTATGCTGTGCCGTTCAGACTGTAAACTTGATCTGCATGTGCAGGACATTGGAGGTAATTTCTTGAATGATGAAGGTTCACCGGCGAGAATCCCCTGAGGCAGGAAGCGTGCCCTGTGAGATGTTGATGATCATGAGGCAGGAAAGGTTCAGTGACAAACTGAATTGTTTTCTTTGGTCTTGAAGAATGGGCATGCAGAGACCTTGGTCTCTGGCCACCTGCTGCATACTGAAAAGTTATGATTAAACTGAGCAAGTGGCAGATGGCCTTGGATGTTTTAGTTATCCCTTTGCTCACTGTGAACTTGACAATCCCAAACTCGTTAGCCACAGATGGGACCTGGGTGGAGACGCTCCACAGAGTGATGGCCACTTTTCGAGTGAAATGTACTCCCACAACATTGTGAGAAGATTGTGGAGGCAAGACAGTGGCTCCCCCCTGCTGGTAATCCCACACCTCAAGACATCTGTGGACAGCGGACAAAGCAGTTACGTCAGCAAGAACTCCCCAAAAGCTGTTCTGCCTCTGCAGGGAAATTGAAGTCTAGGAGGATGGGTACTATTTTATCCAAACTGTCCTTCTGCTGGTGCAGCTGCAGAGTTTAGTCACTCCCCATCTACGGTGCCTCACAGTACACACTGTCCATACTCAGAAGAGGAAGTGGTAGGTACCATGAAGATTGGTTGGTAATGGTGCAAATATTTTAAAACTTGGCATTTTTTATGACAATGGAGGCACTGATGTATTAACATCATCTCAATATGAAAGGACATTGTGGTGCTTCCTAGTGGAGCCTATAGTTCAGGAGAGGCAAAGGTTTCTGGAACAGAAACGTTTGAACCTCATGAGTGATGGAGATACGCAGCATTGAATCACATAATCCTGAGTAAATATACCTGACCTAAATATATCAGAGATTTGAGGAACTTTTTAGTATCTATCACTTCAAGCTATTAACTGCTTCTCTTGCACCTAATTAATTACTAAGTGGATAATAGCCACAAACAACCTTTACCTTGCCTCCAGTCCAGACACTTTAAAAACAGGATCAAGATCTACCTGAAACCTCAGCAGTGACACTATTGCTTCTGAAAGCTACACGGTAGTAGTAGCTGAAATACCAATGTTTGGTGCCAATTTTGCTAGTTATCACATCTGCTGAAAAAGTGAGAATTAAGAATACTAAATTCTGCATGAACATTCAGAATATGATTGAGGCCAGCTAATCTTAGTGAAGCTATGTCATTTTCCCAGTAAATCTTAGCAGCAAGCAGTGTTAGCACAAGGATTGCTTGTGACTTAGTGATGGTAGGAGGAGTTGATTTTAATGAATTAAGTACAGGTGTCTTAGCTCTTTTGTTCCCTGGTGTATGGCCTGTCTTTAAGTTACATTCTGTAACAGTTAGATCTTCCATTTTTCATAAATTCCACTTTCACAAGTTCCATTTTCCTACTTTGGAAAGCAGAGCAGATTTAAGAATATGTAGAGCTAATCCATCATAGTATTGAGACTGAAATGGTGAGATGTTTTGATTTGGTTACATGATAGTTACATGGTTACATGATGGCACACTTAACAGTGGAAGTGTGTCAACCACGTGTACTGTAGACGAAGTTCACATCCAGAAGGTCCACAGAAAACTCCTAGGTAAAATACTTTAATTTCCAGTAGATGAACCAAAAGCACCTTGATCCCACTTGCTGAGATAAAAAGCTTCCAACAGTTACTACAATAAGAGAATTTCCAGAAATTAACCCTTAACTATGTATCAAGTTATGTCTGCTGTACTTCTTCAGTCATACTAGAAAAACACTTTCTGATTCTTTGGGTGACTTTCATTGGGTAGATATCATGTATTATTAACACAGTCTTTTTTTTTTTTTTTTTTTTAATCTGATCTTTAGAACTGTCATATCTTTGTGGTTTTTTTTTTCCATCTGCTGAACCCAGTGTCTCATAGCATAAGCTTCTCCCCATACACAAAGTGAAGTTTTGAGGTTTATGTAAGAAGCTTTATAATTGAAGAATGGGACTAGGTGATATTATTTGCTATGCTCAGGACTGTTTTTAGGAAACAAACAACAGTGATTCTTCTGTCCCTGGTAATTCAATTTGTACAAGAGATCACAGGGATGGTAATTAGCAGAAAGTTTCTAGTTCTTGACCTCTTACTGAACGAGCTCACTGGAGAATAATTTCCCCTAAGGCTGGGAATAACTAGATAGAAAAATAGATTAACCTGGCATTGTTAAGGCAGCATGATACTGGATCAATGGTTAGCCTGAGCTGTACTGTAGAAATGCCTAGAGCAGGACAAAATCTGGCAATTAATGGCAGCTATTGGCATCAATACCAACAATTCAACAATGACATTAAGTAAGAGAGGGGAGAAAATCGACGATAAAGGAGACTACAGTTGCAGAGGAAGTGTTTTCTGTCATTTTAAGAGAGCATTATTTGCAAAACTATTAATAATTTAAAATATTCTGTTACCCTCCATCTCCTTCCAGTAATTCTTCTTTCAGTTTAGGAAGCACATTCAAAGTCTTTGCTGGATGGAATTAGTCACTGTATTTAATCCCTGTCTATCGACCATCTGATTAACATTGAAAGCACAAAGTTGAAAGAGGGAACAATGCAATAATCTACTAACTGTGTCCATGTGACAGAGATAATTCCTCTTATGAAATCCCCTCAAATGTTTTTCTACTGAAGAGCTTTTCCTTGATTTGTGTTTTTTTAAAGAAATGATGTGTGAAGTGATGCCAACGATAAACGAGGACACCCCGATGAGTCAACGGGGGTCCCAAAGCAGCGGCTCAGACTCGGATTCTCACTTTGAGCAGCTGATGGTGAACATGCTGGATGAAAGGGACCG
Source organism: Ciconia boyciana (assembly GCF_034638445.1). Taxonomy (NCBI): domain Eukaryota; kingdom Metazoa; phylum Chordata; class Aves; order Ciconiiformes; family Ciconiidae; genus Ciconia; species Ciconia boyciana. The sequence goes on along the minus strand of NC_132934.1, from coordinate 45,849,682 downwards.
TCTCCTTGATACTCTTCGGGAGACACAGGAAAGCTTGTCACTTGCACAGCAACGCCTACAGGATGTCATCTATGACAGAGACTCCCTCCAGCGACAGCTTAACTCAGCACTGCCTCAGGTATGTAGTTTATAAAGGTTTTTTTTTTAGGTTCATGAATTTTCTACTTAATGCCACTTACGTTAACCCTAATCAGTATTTATTCTTTGAGGCCCAAATCCTGCTCCTGTTGAGGTCAGCTGCAGAACTCCTATCAATTTAATAGTACCTGGTTTGACCTATTTTGGACCTGTCTTCTCTTCAAAGTTACAAGTAGGAGTAATGCTGTTGACTTCAAGGAGAGCAAGATGAAGGCCTGTAGCTACTGGTTCTTTTGGCTGTTGCTCTAGCATTTACAACAGATGAGGGATCATTTAAATTAAAGCTCTAATGGTGGGAATGAAGAAAAAAGAATGAGGACATTTCCTACAGCCTCTATTCCAGATAAGAGTTTCTAAATAGCATTACAACAAATAAAACTAGCTTATGTAGGTTAAATAATGAACTACACACAAAACCAAAAACAACTGATATCTTAATATATTAATTTTTAAAAATAATTATATAGATTTCATTATATAAAATTACTTTGGTCTTTTCTTAGGAACTGAAGAATGCATTACTTCAGTTAATAATATGCTATTATATTTCAAAAGTATATAACATTATTTTTCAATATACTAGAATTAAAAGCAAAGAAACATCTTAGTTCAGTCTGTATATTTGTCCAGGGATTTGAAATATACCATGAGTCAAAACACAGTTTTTCTCCATGTTATTTTCTTTGCATCTCCCAGCTGTCACTTGCAAGAGAATTTGATTGTAAGCGTGAGTGCTTGGGCATACTTGTCTGGGCAAAGTTGTATACCTATTAGACAGTGGCTAGCGAGGAAGGAAGACAGATTCATCTGTGTGATTGGAAGAAGGAGGTGGTAAGGATTAATCAAATCTGTGAGAAGGTTTTTGAAGACAAAAGGAAAAAGGCACCCACTGGAGCAGGGAACAGAAGCAGTTGCATAAGGGCTAACCCCAACAGGTTATTGGAATATCTTGGGATAGGGCTGAAAAAGAGAGAGAGACTGTAATCATTTGAAGAGTAGCATTAGCAACTTCAGCATTAGCTCCAGCCAGTAAGAGTGACTACTCTTGGCTTGGGTCAAACAAAAAGGAGTAGCAATGATCTTGATATACAGTAAAATCAAGGATATTTTTTTGTTTTTCTCTAATTTGTGGGCAGTTGAGCTTATTTTCCACTGGTGTCTCTTCATAGAAGGTGTAAAAGAATAAGTGAAAGACAGCATAGATCCTTTATTCAAAGATTTATTGCTAGAAATCTGAAGAAGAGAGGAGGTTTTGCATCTGTGAACCCCATTCGTTGTGCCGCTTAGTACAGGGGCACTCTCCACTCAGCTCATAGTGAGGTATTTCTATTGAGCACTAGCAGGTGTCTAAGCCTTAATGTTTCTGTGTCTCACGTAAGCAAAACTCCTGCTAAACTGCAGGAGACTAGCTAAGGAAAATAATATTCAGCATAAACGTGATACAGAGCCTAAAAGAAACAGAAATTCTAAGGAACTGGATCATTATATGATTTTAATTTTTATTTCTTCTAATAAATGTTGGTGTTGTGTGTTTTTGGATGATAGCCGTACACCCCCTAAAAGTAATTGATCTGTCAGGTGAACACTTTGCACTACCATGTACCATTAAGAATGCGTATTTCAGGTAACATTCATCCATATGTCTAAGTAGAGATGTGGGTTTCCCATAAGAGAAACGTGTGACATACTGCTTACACTTTAAAGCAGAACCAGATTTTTTTCACATCAATTAGGTTGTCTAGATCTTCATGTAAGTAATTCAATTCTGTAAAAATCGGTTTCTATGAGTACAGAACACTAGCCTAATAACGTAACATTCTAGTAATACAGCCTTCCAAGAAAATAACTTTCATATGACTACCATACTATTTAGCTTCCTTTCTGGACTTGAGATATTCTACATAGTACTTTTATCATTTTCGTTTTTGTTTATGGTTTTATGAACGTCAAGCTTGCATTGCTAGCTGCCTGACATAGCCCTATGACAAAATGCTACTCAGTACTTTCATCGTGGGGGGGAAGAATTCTGTGTTCACTCAATTTAGGAGAAGAATACATAAATATATAACTATACGATGATTATTATTTAGTTATAATGTGACATCTAATAAGTCTTGCTTTACCAGCATATATTTCTTTTAGCTCTTGATTTCTTGAGTGGTTTTCAAAATTCAATTATTTCTTAGCATTTACATAGTGCTTTGCATGTAGAAAGTGTGTATTGACACAGTTACATTCCAAAGCATTTTTGTTAAGACACTGTTTTTGTTTATTGTCTCAAACAGTTAAAAATATGATCTGGAAGAATCTTTGCACTTTTCATAAATAGAATCTGAACAAAAAGAACCTGCAAGAAAACTGGGGTAATGAATGAGTCATTGAAAAATCTTGTCTGATTTGAAATAGGAAATAATTAATAACATTAAATATGAAGCTCGATATATTAGTTAATGGTGTTACAGCTACAGCTGTTAATGCTGTAACCAAAATGGGAAGTATGACTGTAGATGGCTCTAAGTTTTTATATTGATCTATACTGCAACAGAACAATGTATAGTTAATTACATCTTTCAAATTTGAGTTACAGAAATATAGTTTTCTTTTTAATTGCTATCATTGAAGTAATTTTTATTTCCATTAGATTAGCAGTCTTAACTTTATGAACATCTTATGAACTTAACTTTATGAACTATTTTTAAGGAAGGAGGAGAAAAGTAAGCAGGCAATTACAGACCAGTTAGACTAAATGTAATAACAGAGAAGACTTTAAAACTTATTTTGGAGGAAAAACTAATAAGAAGTTAAAAAGTTAACTTATAAATATGACAAGAGTTTACCAAAATTATCTTTATACAGAGTAACTCAAGATCACTCTTTGGTACCAGAATTGTTAGACTAGGGAACTATGATATCCTTAAAATAGATACCTTTTGAAGTGGCCCCATTTAAATTACTAGTAGATGGGAAGTGAGTAAGAAAAAGTAAGATAATTAGTAAGGTAAGTAATAAAAGAGAGAGAGGAAAAATCTTCACTTACAGTAGACATTGACAGGATGGAAGGAGGCTAGTAGTAGTAGTTCATTAAGAATGTGTTTCGGGATAATTTTTTGTTAATTTGAGCACATGAAGAAGGAGCATGCTAGTGGAAATTTTAGATTACAAAAATTGAGTTAAACAGTCAACTAAGGGAATGAGTATGATATTACACAAGAACAAGAATGACAGAGGTGGGATGGTATTGCATGGTACAAAGATGAGGGCCCTATATCTAGTAGTTAATAACAAAAAATTATGTTCTGACCTTTTAGGTAGCAGTAGTAGAGAGGGAAAATATATGTTATAGAACGGTTGTAGGCAGCCAATGGGAGGCGGGTGTAAAAAAGACGAATATCATTCTGAAGTGTATTATGTAAGAGATTTCTATTAGAAATAGGTAAGTATTAATGCAGTTAAACCAAGGGGTGGTTTGAACTTTATTGTCTGGGTTTTGGCTCAGTAGTGATTGAGAGCGCCACCCTCAAGTTGGAAGAGATTCAGAAAAAGATTGCTAGAGCAAAGAGGCAATAACATCTTCTGCATGAAAAGACTAATTGAAGTTTTCTTACTTCTGGGGAAAACTGACTTGAGAGGGAATATGAGTGATTTCGTAAATTTTCTCGGAGAGGCAGGAAGATGGAGCGACTAGGTAAAGATGAAAGAAATGGTTTAAGCCAAAAATAATGTTGATGGAGGAAACAATGAATATAAGGTACCATGAATAAAGATATATCATTCATCAGAAGAATTTCATTCCTGAATTATTAAGGAATGACATTCAGGATCCGTCTGTCTTAGACAAAGACAGGGTGAAAACCCCAAGCTGTTTTCAAGATGAAGCTGGTGTGAAAGACATTATATATCATAGTACCGTTGGTTAACCTCTGAACTTGACCCAGAACACACCTTCCTGTTCTTTATTTCAGACTTTACTGTGGAGAGATTACACTTTGTGTGGGATCCTTCACACAAAGAATGAAACATCAGTCTGAATATTTTTACTAAAACTATTAGAGTTACGTGGTAGTACAGTTAAGTTGGGAAGTGTTCTGTCCGTAATAGGTCTTCTGATATTAAGAATCTAGTTCACAAGTGGTCTTGTTTATTCTTCCCAAAGCTGCCTGTTGACAGCGGAAGCCTCTAAGGAAGGTGTATTTGGGTCTGCACTGCATGTTCCCTTACGACAGGAATTTATTGTATTTAGGTGATGACTCCTGAGTCCAGCAAAAAAATAATAATTGTTATATACAATACAACTCTACTGTAGTGGGGAAGCCTACTTAACAGTATGTTTTTGTTTTATTGGAGTAAAATTAAGTCTTTTTCTGTAGCATAAAAGAGTGCTCTACTAAAAAGGTTAGTAACTGTAGCTAGAAACTGTAACTCCTATTTTGAGTGGTAGAAAGAGGAAAATGTTCAGTTACAACTTCCTCAAGCAAATTTCACCATAATCTTCTCTAAGCTAAATTGTCTAGAAATTGTCACCTGTCTTAGTTGCCTTGTAAACAAACGTTGAAAAAATACAATTCATGTCATTGTGAGACTTATAATGAATCATAAGAGTCATAAGAGTTATAATAATTACAAATATGCTCTGATAAACAATGCTGAACTAGGCTTATTTTGTGGTTGTTTTATTGTTTCTTTTAGTCTTTTAAAAATAAGTTTTAAGGTATGGAAGATGCTGAGGTATTATTTATATGGAGATGTTCATAGGTCATTACTCTAGTCAAATATGTATACTTTGTTCATTAATAATGTACTTGCTGAGTGATTTACTTAGAAATTAATCTAATATTCACAGAATCACAGAACTGTTGAGGTTGGAAGGGACCTCTGGAGGTCACCTTGTCCAACCCTTCTGCTCCAGCAGGGTTACTAAGAGCAAGCTGCCCAGGACTGTGTCCAGATGGCTTTTGAATGTCTCTGAGGGTAGACTCCACAACCTCTCTGGGCACCCCGTGCCAGTGCTCAGTCACCTTCACATTAAAAAAGTGTTTCCTGATGTTCAGAGGGAACCTCCTGTGTTTCTGTTTGTGCCCGTTGCCTCCTGAATATTATAGGACGAGAAACGGGGATAACAGTGTGGCTCAGGCCTGTGGCTGAAAGATGATACGGTAGAACAACTTTGCGAGCACTTTAAAGGACTTTAAGATGCTGAAATGGATCCTGATGATTGTCAAAGTCAGGACAATTTCTCTGATAATTGCCAAAGTCAGTCTCTTTCTTCTGTCCTGCACTGGGAATTTAGCTAGACATCACTGGGCTCATTATTAAAGGATCGATGAAAATGTGTAAGATCTTTTTACTCTGATGAGCGAGTTACTTTCAGTTTGCATCTGGACCAATAACAATTATATTGTGGATGATTCTGAGAAAATAAACTCCAAATTAAGTTTTCAAATACAATGGTTTGATTTTCAATTTGAATGTTTATGTAATGTTAATAAAAAAATTAAATTCTTTTAAAGTCCTTTGAATCAAAATAAAATATTGGATTTTTTTTTTCTTTAATATTAAAAGTCAATGGTATTGCGACAGTTTTTTTTTTAAGTTTTGTGCTTATTTCATAAAGTCAGCATTTTTTAATTTTAAATGTTGCTAAAGAGTTTTTACACTTAAGAGTCCAAAAGAGTTTAGAGAAATGCTGTTGCAAGGCTGAAAAGCCTGTGATAATCACAATTTGAAAGCAAACTTCGTAGGTGAAATATTGTTCCAATTGAAAGTGGTAGATCATGACTTGCATTCATTGACTAGTGCTTTGATTTACAATAATACACTGATTTTGTTCAGTCTTTGAATAAAAAATCTGGTTTTAGAGAAAATTCATAGATGATGGAAATATCATACCATCACTGACATTGCTGTAGTTATGCTGATGTTTTCAAGTGGGTAAAATATGTTGGTACATAGCTTTTGTTGCTTTAAGGAATACATAAAATTTATATTTCTTTATTTACCAAATCTTCCCTTCATGTGTGTTTTGATCTCCTTTACTGGGCAGTTGCTGGATTTTTGTAAAGAAGGTCTGAGTTCTGATTTCACTCAGCATTTTATGTTAGCAGATTTTTTTTTTTCTAAAAGGCTATAACTCTTTTCATGTTCTGATGATCGGAATCTGCACCTATGCTATGTCTTTTATAGAAAAATTCATTCCAACTAATAAAGCTGTCTAAAAGTTAAGCATTCAGTCTTAATCATATAGAATCTCTCTATAAGAAAATGGGAAATAGAGGCCCTTCAGAAAGGGCAGTTCATTCCGTAAGATGGGTAGGGTGAACCTGGCAGTGCTCTGGTTTGGTTTTGTTTTGTTTTGTTTTGTTTTTTCATGACTGTAGAAAGAGCCTTAATGCCTAGCTTGGGTGGTTAACTTTTAGATAGCTAAACTTACATTAGGTAAGTTCTTCTGTGCATGGGTGTAAAAACCCTAAATTTAAAATGGACCTTTTAAAAGTACAGCAGTCTAAATATGCTATTCTTTCGTAGAGATCATAGAACAGTTTATACTGAGAGGGACCATTGGAACTCAAGTGGTCCAAACCCCCTGCAAAGCAGGGCTATCCAGGCCTAGGAAGAGGGTGTTACTGAAATACATATTAATCTGTTTCATAGAATCATAGAATAGTTTGGGTTGGAAAGGACCTTCAGAGGTCATCTAGTCCATCTGAGATAGCATCCTCCTCTGAAAAATTGTACAGCAATAATAAACAACTCTGTGAATGGTAGCTAGCAAACAAATGTATAACTTTTCATTTCATGAAATATTTAATAAAAAATTACTACTTTATGAAAGACCTTCAAATATTATATGTACAACAGAACAATTGACTTGCCTGTTTCTGTACTAGCCTCTTCATAATTTTATTTAAAGTATCTTTACTATGAATCTTTACAACAGACAGGGAAATATCCAGTAGTAAAGAATTAAAGTCACAATTTCTTTTGGTCTTGATAAGGAACATGGAGGGGAAATGGCTCCAGTTTCTTAATCTATTTTTATTTCATTTTTTTATTTACAGCAACTTTGAGTGTATTGTGAATCCAGTGAATCTCTCTGGTGGAGATCTAAACACCTAGTTCTAATTAAGTATAAATTCTTCAAGATGTTACAAAAATATTTTTTTTCTCTCTAATAAATATTATCATTAGCACTATTTGAAAATCTATTCTTTCTGGATATAGGTAGTAGAATTGTTTGGGGTGTGGGACTGCAATGCTAAAAAGAATCCTTTGATATCCCCTAGTACCCCATAGATTTCACCTAAACTCTAATTGTTAGCTACAATAATTCAGTAATAAAATCAGTAATAGAAATATACTGATAATCATTAAGGTTTTATTTAATCTAATAAGATACCACTTATTTAGAAATGCTTTCTGGAGGCACCATAGAAGGGAAAATCCAAAGAGGGAAATGTAACGACCTTGTTTTATTGAACCAGTTTATGTAATTTGATCAATATTAAGCTTTAATAGGATTGTGAGTAGAGAATTTTGTTGATAGCCTTGCAGTTTCTTCCAATACTGATGAACAATGAATGTTTTACTGCCAGGGACAAGAAAGGTATAGGAAGACAACAGTAAGTCAGTAGGGCCTTATTCTGAGGTTGTATTTTCTGTTTAAATGTGTGTGCATATAGTGCATAGATACAAAATAGTGACATACATAGAGATACAAATAGTGACATAGAGACAAAAATAAAATAGACCACCAGAAAAAAATAAACACATTTTTAAATAATTGAAAATAAATTTTGTTCATTTAAGATTGGACACTTGCTAAGCAATTTCAAGTATTTGCTGTTTGGGTAGAAATAATAGTTTGACTCACAGTATTGTTCTTAAAATAGCTCTTGTTCTTGTGATGAAGATGGAATGATGGCTTTTCTCCCCATTTTATTTCTTTCTGTCTATGCTGAAGAACATAGAGCACCAATGTATATTTGAATGAATAATCAGTACTTTTTTTGAAGTACTAAAGACCTTCTGTTGTATGAAGGGCTTTTGTAAGGTCTCCATTATATTGCAAGATATATTTTTTTTCCTCACATTTTCACAGAATAATTTAAAAAGAATTCCAAGAAGCAAAATGGAGATCCTATCCCATATGTCTGAGGTGGAAGTTCCAAGTTTTCTGTCTCAGAAGTCCAGTGAGGCCAGTTTTCATGTGTAAAAATTAAAACTTAATCCAGTGCTTGTTGCTATCTCTAGGAGATTTCCACTGTCTTAGAGAACAGTTGTTCAGGCTACTAAATAAAAATGTCTTCATTTTCAGGTGTTCTGAACACATGCAGTTCCCACTAAAGTCAGTGCAAGTATCAAGTCTTTGTGACTGCCAAAATCAGTTTAGATTACTCCATATGAACATAAATATTTTCATAAACAAATTGGAATGATCCTTTTTTTGCTAGTTATCTCAACTCTTTATCTCAAGATATGAATATTAAGGGAAGCATATTGATATGTATGCAAAAGACTAGATATTAAACATAACTATTAAATTAATTCTAATAGAGTAAATATAGAGGCAAGTACATTTTGTTACAGGATTTAAATGTATGATGGAGAGACAAAGCATCTGGAATTCAAAGCAAACTTGGCATTATTAAGTTACAATGGTTTAAGTGGAATACAATGCTGAAATACTAGTTGTGTCCAACCTTAGAAACATTCAGGAAAGATTTAAGTGTTACCTTCCTCAGGTACTTACAGAGCATGTATACATGGCTGCTTTTTTTCTACATAAAAGCAAATAACAGTTGTTTGCATAGTATTAAATACCAGTTTTATTATGGTTGACGACTCCTAACTAATATTATCTGTCAAAACACAGACTGGCTGTATCAGTGGTGTGAGTAGGACAATGTTTTAGCTGGCTCCTCTCTAGACTGTCTTTTTCTTAAATTGCCAGCGTATTCCCAGCAGAGCACAATCATAGGTATAATTGTACATACAAGTAATTACTTGAATTCTTTTCAAGTATGAGTTTATTTCCTTGCTCTTGTGAAGTTCTGTGTATTCAGTAGCACATTGCAAATATTTGCAAGCAGGAGATTTTCTCTTAAAAGCTGTGGACTTTGTAATAAATACTTGGTGACTGAAGAAGACTGATGTGACAGTCCAGCAGAAGAAGAAGCTGGGATACGAGAAATAAGACAGAAATATAAATATTTAGAGGAGGAGGAGCATGTGGTGAATGCCTGAAGCTAGCAACAAGACTATGTACTCCCATTTCACTCTATATGTGCTTCATAAACATTGCTATCAATTATTTTTGCTTAAACCAGGCACATCAACTGCTACATTAACTATTGATGGCTCATTATCTGAATGCTTGTAAAGACACGTGACTGAATATGAGATAAAAATGCAATGGTGCTGGTCAACGGAATAGAGCAGAGATGGTTATCCAAGGCCTTATAAATGAAGCTGTTGCTGTAAAAATTGTGGACACCATAGTTTTCATAACAGCTATAATGTTTTTTTTTCTAGGTTTCATAACAGCTATAGTCGTAACAGCTATAGTCATGCCTGTCAGTGTTTGAGAGGCATTTGGACAATGGCCTTAATAATATGATTTAACTTGGTCAGCCCTGAAGTGGTCAGGCAGTTGGACTAGATGATCGTTGTAGGTCCCTTCCAATGGAACTATTCTATTCTGTTCTACGGTGAGGAAAAACTGGAAAAAATAAAGCAATTTTATAAAGCTTAAATCTGATGGGATACTCTTTGCTCATGTCCTTGAAAGTGGATGGTAGAGGCTCAGACATCATCCAAGAACAGCACGTCAAGACGAAAATGCAAGACAAAAATGTAGCTTCTTGAAAATACATATTCCTTCCTTAATAATTTCTCTATTAAAATAAAAGAAAATGCAGAATATTTAAGAACCAGCATTTATAAGTATCTTATTCAGGCTGTCTTCTATAGTAACAAGTATTTGCCTATACTAACAAGTATTTGCTCAAAAAACATAAAATTATGTTAGGGACATGATTTTTTCTAAAGTACACATAATGTAGCTCTCACTGAAGTCTGTGGAGTTTTCCTGTTGACTCTGAAGAAAACAGATTTGCTTGTATTGTTGAATGTGTATCTTTCACGATCTCCAGGAATCTGAACTTCTATGGATAGAAGTTAAGGGCAGTAGAGCAGTAACCTTATTTTATATAATATAATGTAACATTTCTACAGTCTACTCAAGCATCTGCTCCAAATCATCATTTGCTGAGTATATCTTAGCCTTTGAGTGTGTTTTTTTCCTAGTTAGGATCAGATTATGGTTTGGTTTTTTTTTTAATTATTGTTGGTCTACTGCATTCTTTACCATGTATGAGTTCTAAAAAAACCCCAATTATACTGTGACAGTCAAGTTGTTATGACAGTCAATCATCTGTCAAAACAGATAATATTAAATACATCTTGGAGACCTACAGTAAGGTCTTCTGTTATAGATTGCTTTATGTGAAATTATGAAGTAACCAAAATTACAGGTTTGTTTTTTCCCATATGGATTTTTATTGTGAGACTCTAAGCAGAAAGGAACATAATGATAAATGAAGGGAAGGATTAATAATGAAAAGGTAATGAACAAGTAGATAAACCATACTTCCGCATCAAAGTGGAAGGGTAAGAAGGATAGAGTGAAAGACAGTCTGCACAGGAAGTAAATCCCGAGGCCAGAGTTCATGGAAGTCAGTATGGAAGTTTTTCCATTTATTTCAATCAGCGATAGAACTAGTTCTTAAAGAGCAAGTACTTAAGGAGCAAGCTGAGCAAAGGGGCAGAGAGGCTGCGAATCTGTTCTCGTAATTTTTTCACTAGCTGTTTAGCATTGAAGTTACATCCATTATCAAATAATTGCATTACATGTTTAAACAAGTGCACCCAATAAAAAACAACCTCGCAGTTTTATAAGGAGAAATTCATCCCCCGTCTTGGAACAACCTTCCTGTCTGTGATTCCTTTAGAGCCTGATCTTCTGCCTGAATAGCCCCCCACACATCTACAGTTTCATGGGTTATCTGGAAGACTGGGCACATGCATGAGAACGCGGTGCTTCTTGAAATGCATGCAGTTACTTCTGGAGTTCTTTGGACAGTGTTTTAGACGTATGCTAGTGAGTTACGGAAGAAATATGCAGGGGCTTCTGGAAAACATTTTGGTTGGGCATGATGGGGCTTCTAGAAGATGTTTTGGTAGGGCAAGACCATTTGTGATTGTTAATTTTTAGCTTGCATAGCTAAGCAAATGTGAATATTTGCACTGTGCCCACATCAAAAGTGCTCCTTGACATTCTCACTATCAAACCAAGGCTCATAAGAGTATTTGAGTCTGCAATGCAAAATTCTGTTTGTTTTTTTTTTTCCCCTGTTATAATGACAGATACTGTATAGGCATTGAACGCTCTGAGATAAATACTACGTTCAGAAAATAGATTTTCTGATCTCCTGAAAAAAAAGTTACTCTTTCTTTGGTACTAATGAATAAAAGTGCCATCTGGACAAATGTGTTTTGGAGATGGAATTTGGAGATTATATTTATACACTATGTTTCTGTATATACTTCCTTTGCTTAATAACATCAAATCCTGCATTGACAATGGAAATAATGAATACCCAAGATGCTAAGAAATGCTGAACACATTTGCAATGTTTTCTTTTCTAAAAGGTGAAGGATGAATACTATCTTCTCATATAATTGGCATGTAAGCACATTGTTGTACATCTTTGGTCAAAAAAATGTAGAAGACTACTTCTGAAATAATGAACACTAGATAGATAAAATTTCCCCTATTCAATTAATTTGTCATTAGCAGTAAAATCTTGATATCAGAAGTATTCCAAGAAAAAATGAGATATTTTAAGATAATTTCTTACTGTTCAGTAATTGATAGACATTCATATCAGATCCAGATACCTGACTACTCTTTGAGTTGCTGTTTGTATCTGCTATAAACTAACACAAACTTTGCCAGCCAAAACATATTTAAAATTCTAACACTGTATGTGTGGAGAATAAATCGACTTGTCCCATTTCTTTATCCTGTTTTATTGAATATTCAACTAAGTTCTGTGGCTCATTTTCCTTTCCATTAACTCTACTTAGGCTCTTAACTATAATACAAATTTAACTGTCTCCTGTATTAAAGAAATGTGTATTTATTTTTGTGTAGTCCCACTGATCCATTTTCAGTGTGAACTACTACTACTTCTGGCCACAACCATGGCATGCAGTTATGAGCATACAGTCAACAATCTAATAATATCTCACATGTATTGTATAGATTCCCTACAGAGACTCAATGTTTGGATGGTATGGGCAGATTTGAGGAGGTATGGTTTACTGAAAATTGTAATTTGAAAAAATTTATTGTAAATTTCAAAAAATGCTTTCAAGAAGCACAGTTTTTCACAAAATTGAACATGTCTATGCATTTATAAATTTTCAGATTAAATCTTCAGAAATAATACTGTGCATGGGCAGATGGTTTTATTTCCATGCAAATAGAAACTTCTGCATACCTTATAAGGATCAGTGAAGATTATTTGGGAACCTACATTTAAGTCTGAAAGTTGATAATCTGACTTCCAAAACAAATGGTTATACAAGCTCTCAAATAACCTGAATCAGACTTGCTAAAATGTGTACATCTGCCACTAAAAATATCACTATATATTTCTAATTTCACTATTTCAGCTGGTTACCATTCTTTATAATTTAGTCATGCTTGAATCTGAACCATACACTGACAGTTATTTTCTGTTCGAATACATCCTTCATAATTTTGCTCCTTACTTTTGTATTACAGAGCTATGATAGCTAGGATTACAAGATCAGTAACAATTTAAGGTAATAAAAAAATCAATGTTTTGATCTATGTTAGAAGATACAGAAAAAGAAATTTTTTGTTGCTGGTCATTATTTGTATTCTCAGACATTACAAAAAGAGAAGTGAGAAGAATCACTTTTGCTCTGGACAGAATAAAACAGATAGTACTTGTCTCCTAGAAGAATACTGGCAGATAGGTATGAAACATCTGAAATGCTACTTGTCCTAACCCAGTGCTGTATTTTTGAGTCCTTCACCATGATGTCACTTTGTTTTCCAAATTAACTTTCCTATATTACCTAATTTGCATGGTGATAATGATATGCTAATAATCCCCTTAAAGAAGCCACAAAAGTGTTTCTTTTACTCATAGTTTAACAAAGAAAAAGTTTACACTTACAGATGGTTTTAGATGTATTTTAAAGATGCCTTCCAGATGAGAATAAAATTCTTCTTTCTTACTGGTTATTTAAACAAATAAAAAAGTACTTCATTTGAAGTCTTCATATGGCACTGCACTGAATGTAAAGCAGAAATTTTCTAGGCCTGTACGTTAAGAAGTGTTTTAGCTTTACAATTCTTTGATTTTTCCAGAGATGAGAGAATGACCTCAGGCATAACGTATAGGCAAGTGCTGCCAAGTTCATAACCCCATAGTGCTCATTTCTAGAGTGCACACACCAGCTGCTCACAAAGAGATGTCAAAGCAAAGGCCTAATGAGAGGAGTAACAACAGGACAAGCACTGTACTGTGAGATCTCCAGAATGCTTTCCCAGAATTCTATCATTTGCAGCTGAGGGTAGGTTTTCAACTTCAACTTCAGCTTATATGCTACTCCTAAGATAGAAGTAAAGTGTTTGTGTTCCAAAACTGGTCCAGTCACTTTTGAGCCCATGTAAAATTAAAAAAAATCATAGCATGGACTTCCACCTACTTTATTTTTCTTTAAATTTATCACTTAGGACATCACCAGCTGATATCCTCACCTCCACGAAGACCTAAATGATATGAAAAATCAGCCTTGCTAGCACTTTTTCAAATAAAGAATTTAGATATTTGTAAACATGCCAATCTTGTACATGAATGTGCTTGTCTGCATGCAAGCAATGAAATAAATAAAAGAATGCATATATTATATTAATTAACTACAACCTACTGGTCCAAATGCAATTAAAAATCTGAAAGCAGATGTGACCAAATCCAGTAGCAAGTTAAATTTAGTGGACTCATCAATTCAAATGTTTTCGCCAAGTAAGAAGGAAAAATTAAAAGGTATGGATACTACTGAATGCAAAATACTTCTTGGGTTCTCTTAATGACTCTGCTTCTAAGAAGAGCAAGAGCACTTTATACGTTGTCCTTGCAAAATTGTTCTGTTGTCATTTTTGCACAGAACATATCCTTGAGTGAGAACGTAACCTGCCTACCTCCTCTTTTTCCATGAGTCAGTTGTGTCTCATGATTGTTGTACATTGTCCTCCAAAAGTGAGTCATTTTATTTTATGAGTATCAAGTGTGCTATGTATGAAGAACTGTGACACAAGCCAAAGTCACAGTAGATATTATTAGAATATTCACATGGAAGGTTGTACATTAACAGAATTTTAAATGGCTTGTGACATCTTCTGGTCTGAAAAGGATGATGCTCTACATGCCGAAGATAAGTAATAGATTTGTTTTTCTGGCAGGATGGTCATTTTGTAATGTAGTAGTATAAGTTATATAATTTGATTATGTTGTATCCTTAGTATCCTTTAGGATCCTTCTTTTAATTTCTAATAGTGAAATCAATATTGGTATCTATTTAGACTGTTATTGGAGATTTAAGTTCCTTTCCCCTATGTCCGACCTTTTTTCCCAAAAAACTTCTGCAGCTTGTTGCTTCTGAAAGCAATTTTTGCGCTCATAATATGCACACTTGTTGGAAGCAGTTTCAATCACTCGTGAGAGTAGGTTTACATGGAATATGGATAAAACACTGATGGCTGCATATGCCCAATCTCAGATACACTGTCATTGCTGGAGCTGTTCTTGTAGTAATAATACACATGTTCAGTTAACTGAGAATTTCTATTAAAATTCAGTTGCTACTGCACAAAAGTTTCCACTGATTTTTACTAAAAAAAAAATTCCAAAATTAATCTAATTGCCTAATCATCCTGTAAAATGCTATTTCTTATCAAAACCATTATTTTTAAAATCATTATAGTTTGGTTTTTCCATGAAAGAGAAACTCTTTTAAATATTTAGTCTTTATTTATACAATTTTTGAATAATATTTTGGAACCATTTAATATAAATTCATCTTTGAAAAAATCGTTTATTGGGAAAAAATACAATTCTGTATTAGGAGCAGAGGTTGCATTTTATGAAGGAAGAAATTATTCACTAAAAATTCTTGTTTTGACAGCCAGACCTATTTTTCAGAGCACGTCATGACTGGGATATTGTTTTTGTTAAGAAAAAAAAAAACATTAGAAAAGTTGAAGACTTTTTTTTTACAGACATTAAAAAATTTTTGAACACCTTAATGAAATGTTTATAGTTTTCATTTAGAAATAGTAATCTGTTTTGAATTTGCTTATTTAAAAAGAAAAAGATTACCTTCAGCTGGAATAAAACATTGCAGCTGAAATGAAAAGAAGGTTTTGGGGATTTGTCTGGTTTTTGTTATCAAGGAAATCAGAAAAAAAACCCTTTATAGTATAGAAGGTAAAAACAGTTTATTAGAAATTAAATTTAAAAAACAGTTAATTGCTAAACTTTAATTTTAAAGCAGTGAAATCAGCATGAATATGTTCTGTTGCTTACCATTGTCTATTTCACTGAATTCTTACTTATGTAAATTGATAGTTTCAGAAAGAAGAGTAGCTAGGACTCTGGCTAGCCATTCACATTCCACTTTTGGTAATGGTTACGTTAGGAGAATATGCTACATATGTGCCTTTTGTTTTTTTTGATGAGGCATAAAATAGATTGGTATTTCAAGAAGGTGTAAAAATTCCTACCCGTCCATTTCTCTTCTGTGTTAGTAAAACAACGGATGGTGGTTATTTTGCCTTCCATTACAACTATGTCTCTTGTTACCTTTCTTCCTGAAAAACACATCCTGGTCAAACATGTTGCTTCCAACTTTACTTGGCATTATTCAGTGGTAGAGTTGATTGCCTCTGTTCATAGCTTGAGAGAAAAAGGAAGAAATACTATGGTGTGGTTTGATCTTTGTAATTCTACCTTTTTTTAAAGGCAAAGTATTTAGAAATAAGGAAGGCATCCTTCTGTTTAGTTAGTTGTTGTTCTGTGGTTTGAAATCAAATATGTTTCCTCTCTTTTTTTAATTGAACCCAGCCTATATGCCCATATAAATTTCCAATAGTTAGATATTTTGCATGTGGTTTAAGAAACTGTCAGTGGATTATTTAAGGAGCTTTCTCTGCACTCTACCATCTAACCAGTCTAGTCTCCTGACTCTTTGTCTCCAAAAGTAATTAATACACTGCATTTGACATTAGTGGCTTTATTTTTGAGTTGAATTCTAATGGGAAGTCTTTTCCACAACTAACATGACATATACAAACCTTTTGGCTTGGAAATCTAATTAATATTCTGTTTGGGGCTTAGAGACAACTGGCTTTTAGGACCTTCTGGAACTGCATAGGAGCACTTCTTATTAAGCTTTGGATAGATATCTTTTGAAGCTTATTTTACCACATTCTGTAAATCTGCAGTTCAGTGAACTAAAGCAATACCTTGCAGTTCCTTCCACATTTTGGGCACAGCAGGAACAGACGACCTTATTTCTCATTTAGTAACTACGAGGTACTCAGCATTACTGAATACACGGAGAGGAAGGAAGGAGAACGGACTATAGTTGAAAGGTTTGCAACTTCAGCAAAGCGGTTGGAGTACATTGGGAATAACACATAAGATGTTCTCTACTTTAAATTCTTGCCTTATGGCATTTTTGTAGAGAGTTTAGTTTTAACTAATTGAAGCAGGTTGCCAATTTACATCTCAAAATATAGCATGAAGTTTAATTTAACAATGTTTCATACTTTTTCAGTGTTCTGTACCATGGTAAAATGTTATGGAAATTAAAATGTGATATTTCTACAGAGCAGTTTAAGAATTTTTTTTTTTTTTAATTTACAACCTATTTGTTGGTAGGAATGCCCTTGAAACAACCAAATTCTTCATTTGTCTAGCTGTCCCCTATAGAAGATGGCTCTTTTCCTTCTTATTAAACTGCTCTGAAAAACTGAGAAACTTGTATTTTTTCCTGTCTATCTCGAACAGATAGATGTCATTTCCATGCTTACTTTCATGAAAAAATTTGAAAACATTTTGAAAAAGTTAATCTGCATTTCTACAGTAGGACTGAGGAGCAATTGCATCAAGGAGTGAGGAGACAACCCACTGTAGATCATTTCTTACTTTCTTTCTTCAGGGTCACTCAGCTGGTAGAAACATTGCAGGAAAATCGAGGGTCATCTTACAACTGCATTCAGTCAGTGATGAACAGATTGCCTTTTGTCGTGGTTTAACCCCAGCCGGCAACTAAGCCCCCCCCAGCCATTCACTCACTCCCCCCCAGTGGGATGGGGGAGAGAATTGGAAGAGTAAAAGTGAGAAAACTCGTGGGTTGAGATAAAGACAGTTTAATAAATAAAGCAAAAGCCGTGCACACAAGCAAAGCAAAAGAAGGAATTCATTCACTACTTCCCATGGGCAGGCAGGTGTTCAGCCACCTCCAGGAAAGCAGGGCTCCATCATGCGTAAAGGTTGCTTGGGAAGACAAACGCCATCACTCGAATGTCCCCCCCTTCCTTCTTCTTCCCCAGCTTTCTATGCTGAGCATGACGCCGTATGGTGTGGGATAGCCCTTTGGGCAGTTGGGGTCAGCTGTCCCAGCCGTGTCCCCTCCCAGCTCCTTGTGCACCCCCAGCCTACTCGCTGGTGGGGTGGGGTGAGAGGCAGAAAAGGCCTTGACTCTGTGTGAGCACTGCTCAGCAATAACTGAAACATCCCTGTGTTATCAACACTGTTCCCAGCACCAATCCAAAACACAGCCCCCTACTAGCTGCTGTGAAGAAAATTAACTCTACCCCAGCCAAAACCAGCACACCTTGTAGACTGCAGATACGCGTTTCTTGTTCTAAACTGTCTCCTGTCTCCCGCAAAGTGAAGCTGAAAGACAGTGAGGCAGGGCATTTTTTTTTTTAAAGGAAAAAGGTTTTAAATATCCCAAAGCCCGAATCTCTTGTGTATTATATGAGTAATCAAAATATTGACCATTGTTGCATCATTTCTATTTAGTTTTTAAATTATACTGATTGTAGCAAGACAGGTACCTAATTAGAAAACATATTTTTGTTGTAATTAGAAGTAAGAGTGGCCGTATTTTGAAAGAGCAGCCTTCTTTGAAAGGTGTAACTTGTGCTTGTGGGGTAAATGGACACATGCAATTCTTTCTGGAAAGTTACAGATAATGTAACTTTGTACTTCTAACTGCCTACTTATGAATTTAAATAGAGCAGAGAGGAACAGCAGTATTCACGTTTACTTCTACTAATTCAGTTTGCAGAAGTAGTTTGAACTATATGCCTGGGAGTCTGTACTTGGGCCGTGAGTGCACAGCAAGAAAATCAGTCTTGTAAAACAAGAGACGGGACTGTGGTTTAGAAAAACTCAGGAGTACTTAGGTCTGCCTCGGATGCCCTATGAAACCATAGGTCAGTCACTTAAATTTGCTGTTCATCAAATCTCATTTGATGCAAACCATCAAATGGTTTCCTTTCTGTTTCTTTACCTTTTAAATCTTTCTCAGGTGTAGCCCAGGCTTTGATCTAACTGGTCACTCATTTCCTCCGTCACTCAGGAAAACGCAGTCTCTCCATACACCAAGATGCACATTATTCTAGTTTCTTAATATTGAGCTCTATTACGGTATACAGTAGTCTTCCAAAGAGAACAGCAGAGTGCTATCCACATGAGCTGCTTGAAACTAGGCTGAAAAAGTATTTTAAATAAAACTTTGAGCTGGCTTTTGGAATAGATTGTGTGGACATTCTCCTATCAGAACATACCTTTTCTTGTTCAAACATAGGAGCAAAGTTTTACCAAGAAACCTGTTATAATAAAGCTTTTAAGTTACTTTTGAAAGGGGAGATAAGGAGCAAATTAGTGTTAACAAATAGAGAAAGATAACCAGTGCAAGACCAGGAAGGTTTAATGCCAATCCTGGGTGACACTAAGTGAAGCTGAAACTTCTGATTTATGCTACAGGCAAATCAGCACTGTAGGTTTCAGGTTGTGGAAACTACTTGTGAGATAGCGAAGAAAGCAAGATTTGTATTTCATTGCTTCCTTGGTTGGTTCGTTGCACAGCTGAGTATTTTGAAAGATGTATGATACATTTTGGAACATTCAGTTTTGCAGTAAATATTAATACTTGTGCAGCAGTGACTCCCAAGGAATGGAGCTATGTATCTTTTATTAATATACGGTAATGAAATAATTTCAGTTTATGAATTAATACACATCTTAAATCCATCTTTATAACCACATGAAAATTTATACAGCATATAATTCCGACTTCATATTAATACTGATTCCACCAAATAAATCTTTGCATTTGTAGTGTCCCACTATGGGTGGGTACTTTTCAGGTTTTCTTCCTTTCATCAAGCTTTCTCAGAAAAATGCTGCTTGTGTTGAAGACTTTTTGCAAAAGTCTTTTCTTTTTGCATCTTTTATCTGTTCCATTTAGGCGTCTGTTAATTTTCTGCTTATTTAAAGGGAACTGTTTCCTGTCTTTTCTTCCCTTAAAAAAAGGGAACTGTTTCCTGTCTTTTCTGAACATCGCTTACTTTTAAGTTTACGTGTTTAAAATTTCTAGCTGCCTTAAAGCAATAAACAAGAGCCACAGATATGATATGCTGAAATAGTTGAACAACTGTAATAAAAAGCAAAGCTTTAGCAGCATTGGTTAATGCAAAACTGTGTGGGAAAATGATTTGAATTGCTATCAAATGGGTGTATTTAACGTACGAAGTCATTTTACTGATACACAATCGTGTCAGATTTCTATGGTCTTTCACTCAGTATTCAAAAGCAATGCAAAAAATATAAGATGAGCTTTCCAAGTTATACAATTGTGGCATTTATATAATATTTTTTTGTATTTTAAATATTAGCAGTCTTCATATTTAGTGTGGCTGTGTGGTGTATGTACTGTAGATTTTTATCGCTTTATGATTTTTTAAAAATATAAATAAATAATGCTGTAGGTGTTTTTATCATATGATAGGGCATATAGTGTCAGGGTGCTACAAGAGCTGGGGGCTCCCTGGGATCCAGGGGTCCATCGGGGCAGGGCCTGGCACCAGGGCCCGTCCCAGCCCCAGCCAGCAGCAGGGCAGCCGGCAGGCACCGGGGCAGCCCCGGCCCCCGGCATCGGGCACGTCCCAGGGGTCAGGGACTGGCCGAGGCTGGGCTGGGACGTAGGCCCACATGGCCGGGCAGGGCAGGGCTGTGGGGAGCTGGAGACCGGCCCTGCTGCGGTACCACTGGGGTGGGGGCCAACATGGCGTCCTGGGGCGTGGGTGCGGGGGGGGAGCCCCAGGGAGGGGTCAGGGACAGTCAGGGCCGGTGGTGACCTCAGGGCCCTGGTTTATTGAGTTCTCAAGGGAAAGAGAAAAATCTACAAATGCTACCATTTTAACCTTTAACAAAAAAAATCTTTAATTAGTATTCGATAATTCACAGAAAGAAAACGTCAGTGTGTTTTTCCAGGGTGGAGTTGATAGTGTTGTGATCTGGTGAGTTTATGAAATAATAGGGTTCCACTACTTGCACTGGGCTGCGAAAGATTACAAACATATTGTGAAATGTGAAAACCTCTTATTTTGCGTATATTAATGGTTCGTGCTTTGTGATGAATTTCTTTTTTGTGCATTTATCCCCAAATTTGAAATACATAATTCAGAAGGAATGTCCCAATCCAGTTTTTGCACTGACAGTTATATTCAAAAGCGATGATTTTGCAGGTTTTAGCAAGTGGTAAGGTCTTCTCTTCAGCCCATTTGTCCAGCAGGCTTCAAACAGCTGGTAGGGCAGTGCTCTTTTGAAGAAGCAGAGGGCCTTGGGGATCGCAGACAGGTAACATTCTTAGAAGTTTAAGAAAACTTAAATTTTGTCACCCAGAGACTTAAAAATCATTTGGCTGCCTTTTTAAACTCTGCTAGCAGGAAGATGATGAGCCTAATTATATATGGCCGAGTGACAAAACAGTATAAATTAGTGTGATTTGTTATCAATACCCAATTAGGTTATAACTGAGGTTTGTTAGAGATGACAATTCTCATTGAGATTTTAAAACAAAAATGCTTCTCAACTAAAATGAGTCTTGAAATTCCTTCATATGAGATATAAATTAGTCATTAATATACTAGTGAACTTGGTCACAGATGATCTTATCTAGTGGTTTAGAGCTTAATGATCTGGAGGTGTTCTTTTTATTATAACAGAGATACTTTGTGTAATTACTTGACTGAAGGGATATAATGTACTTAGGTTTACAAGCCATATATGATTTTTACAGTCTTTGTAACATCAGGGTTTTAGTGGTTGTCTAACATGCAGAAAAAAGGGCACTTAATTTAATAAGGAAGAAGAAAATAATCTTAAGGAAAAATACAGTATTATTGTCCTTATAAATGATGGTTAATGCATACTTTAACACTGTCAAATGACTGCCCTTCCTTTCAAAGCATTTTAGGTTGGTGGGATACAGTCTTAATGTGACAGCCCTAATTATAAAAGTGTCACTTCTGGAAATTAATAAAAAATTTCATTAAGAGCTCAGTGATTATATTTGTGAAGATTGTCTAGCTAATTTAAGTTACAAAGGTACAGGATGCTATTAAGTGGTAATCTCATGCATTTTAATAGTTGTGTAATTCTGAATAATTTCAAGGAGATTGTTAAACAAATTCTATGATACTGTTAAAGATGCTTTTTACACAGTAGATTGTTCATACCCCATTCATTGTCAGCTTCCAAATATAAATTGGAAAACAGGTATAGGTTAAATCGCTTGAGAGGCTGGGTGATTAACCTAGTTAGCAGGCTTATGCAGTCATTGCTGCTCCACATAACAGCAGTCAGATGGGCATACATCAGTAGGGCGACTTTGTGTCCTGGTGGGACAGATTGCCCTCATTCTTTGGGGCATCTGCATCATCCCTATTAGTTTCACTGACTTTAAAAAATGGCCCAGATCCTTAAAGGTATCTTTTGCCTAACTCTTTGATTCCTCAAAGAGGTTAAGCTTCATACGTAGTGTTAAGCACAACCAGACTTGTTATGCAAACCTCCAGTCTTCCTCTGTGAGCCCTGCACCTCAACTTTCACACCCACTGGCTTCAGTTAAATACTCTTCACTGTGCCAGTAGTTAGCTCAGAGTGGCAAGCAGCTGCAGTCTCTGCAGCCAACAGCCCACACTGCTGCAAGTTCTTGGAAAAGGAACCTTGATTCTCATCTAGTCATTGTCTGTTTTGGGGGAAATTAAAAACCTATAATTTTGCTTCATTGCTTTAATGCTAAAAAATACAAACCTGGTATAAAATGTAGGTCTCTAGAGTACCATATGTTATTTTGTATTGCCTACACGCTGGCCAACTGAGTATAATTGGCTGAGAATGTATGTATTTTTTGGCTTCTCAGGCTGCTCAAAACTGATGCTGAATTGCATATAAGAGAGGTCATAGAAAGAGCACAGTCCATTATCCTGGCGGTTCATCTCCTCTAGGCAGAGTTATGCAAATATGTATAAATTTGCACTCTGTCATCTTTCTTCTGAGTGGATTTATTTCAAAAGAAAGTTGGTCTTTTCTAATCTGTAATCATGACTTGGCTTGTAGTCTAGGTCACTTATTCTGTGACCAGCCTCACTAAGGGAATGTAGTTGCATGTCAAGTAAAACTAACTTTTGGGAGTAGAATCATCTGAATTTGTTTTCCTGATTTTGTGGGCTTGTAGTAATATTCACATGAAATGGAACCAACTAAAAAGAAAAAAAAAACCCAACAAACTTAATTTAGCTCATCACTAATGAACAAGTCTTCAGTAAGTCTTCCCTCTCCCTAGAGGGAGAACTCTATATAGGGAGTATATAGGTACTTCTCATGATATATATGTGTACAGTTGTCACAGAAACACTCGTAACTGGACTGTTACCATTATAGAGCTCTGGTGAAGCAATACGTTTTTCTAAAAAGCTTTTGAAGTATAGACTTAGGCTTAAAATAACTGTTAGTTGAGGGTTATAGAATCTGAACTGATAATTTATGAAACACATTACCAGCTTCTTAAAGGCTGGATATGGTCACCATATCTGGTTGACTTTTCAACCGGAAGACAGAACAACAAAATCTTGAAATGGCATCTCTAGTAAATCTTTTTTTTCTAGACTAGGATGGGGAACTGAAGTCACTAGGTCAGATGCAGTAACATGCTGATGTAAAATGCATCAAAAATATTTTTAATTTTTTTATTTTTATTTTTTTCAAAATTGGTAGTCTGTTAATAAGCTGCCTCCCATTTTCAAACCCATTGAAATTATCTGTATTTTAGATGCTAAAAGGATATTTTAAACAGCAAAAAATCATTTCTTGGTTAAATCGAGATTAACCTTAATCTGTAAAAATAGATACAGATACAACATTTCTGCTTTCTAATGGACTCACTAGTCTTCTAGCAAGACCTACAAGTTGAGGTAAGGCTAATTTGGACATGAGGTAAGATTCCTTGAGTACAGTCAGTGATGATAATACATCATTGGTAAGATAGTAAGAAAAATTGTCAAGGAATTTGGTGGATTCCTAATTTTTTCAAGTTAAAGTGCTTCTTGTTGAAAAGGAAACCTTCAGCCTTTTTCAAGTTTTTCTCAATAAAAGTTTACATTGCAGTTAAAAGCATATTGCTCCAAAATACTGGGAAGGAGGATGTAATAATACGAAGTTACGTCAAATGAAGTTGTAAACTGGCCATATAGGTAAGAAGGGCTTATGGCAAGACAGTTTACTTAACAATGACAGGATGGAAAATGACATCAGGCATTCTCAAGTACTAAAAATAAAAATGTAAAGACTATAACTGAAAAGGGACATCTGTTTTGAAGTAGCAAAGGAAGTTTGCAACTGATGGTGAAATATGTAATATGGTATTGAAATAGGGTTCTTTTCATTAGAAACTCTAAATGTAGAGGGGATCCTTTGGTATGGTAGTGCTTGATAATGTTGCAAAAGATAAAAAGTTAGAGAAGTCAGATAACCATAAAATTTAGAATGCACATGAACATTGCATGTTCATGAAAAACATTAATGATTCGGTTTTTGTGTGTAAGTAGAATGGGAGTGTTAGGCTGCATGCGAATAAAAGAAATTTAGTCAATCTTGAACGTAATGGAAAAACCTGCTATAATACAAATATTATGTTGAAAAGAATTTCATATAAAATCATGTATAATAATAAAATGTAGCTAGTATCTTAGCAACTATATGAGTGAGAATCAGGCTAGGCGTGCAACTGTTTCTTTGATTATGATGATACATTGTGGGTAGGAAAATGAATCTGAACTTCTTTCCAAAAGGTTGTGTTACATTTCTTCATCTGCTTAAAATCATAAAAATCTGAACTCTAAAGTTCTGCGTAAGAAATGATGTGGGTTGTTCTAAAAGGCTATGTAAGGCTTCTGTAAAAAGACAGATTTTACAAAAGTAAGGTCCATCAGTAATAATCCTTGGCACAAAATCAAACATTCAGTTGGTACACTGTGAAGCGGAATGGCTATGAGAAAGGCCCACAGGGGGAGGACAGTAAAAGTAGCAAGCAAACTGGAAGGAAGTCATGCTGATATATAAAGGCACAACTTAAAGCATTACAAAACAAAAATAATTAAAAAACCTAATGAGCAAAATGGTTCCTTTGTGGATCAGTGGTTCTTTCCGCTGTTGCTTTGTAACCAGTTTGGTTTCAGGGTCCTGAATTTATTAATGTGTTATAACAGTACTCTGCATGCAAATGTTTCCCTATTCTGCTCCTGTTGTTTCTCTGTTATAAATTATGTATCAGTATTAATAAAATAAAGCTTTTCTCTTTAGATCATATTTTTAACACAGTGTGGGGAGAGGGAAGCAGTAGAGTCTGCCTCAAGCACAAACCCTGCTCCTGCCATCCCATTGTACTTCACGTATGCTTAAAGCAAATCCCATGGGCCTTTGTATAAATAGGAACAGCAGCTTCATGAAGTGTTCAGCCTCATGTTGTTTGTTTGTGGAATGAGAACGTGACCTATTCCAGAGACACAAAATTGCCTAGTTTAGAAGGAAGGATTTGGGCAATTAAGTAATTTTTGATAGTTTGGTTATTTTATTCATTTTATATTATTATCTTGGCTTTTTGGAAAGTAAAAAAGTTTCTGATTTGATACATTTTACTTATTTTAAAACTGAGTGCAGAAGTAGCTGACAATCAAGAAATGAGCAGAGGGATATTTGACATTACTGATTTGTATCTCAACCTCATTGTGCACTTTTCTTCCTCAGACTGTTCATTTATTGCTTTCAACCCACATGAACAGCTGTGTGACACAGTTACCTCCAGGTCCCTTTAAATTATACATATCTGAATGTTCATTTTTTTTTTAACAGTGCTTCTGGCACATAATATATAGATATGCTCCAGTGCAGACAGACAGAAATTTTGGTATGTTTTGGTTTGAGAGAAAGTTCTGTGCATAAGAAAAGCAGTATCTGCAACTGTCATGAAATATTAATTAACTAATATTAATTAAAAAGTGGCTGGTGATGGAGTAAAGAACCAATGTTAGAAACTGATTTGGAATGAAATCACAGGTGCTTTTTTCTTTTATTTTTTACTCATTTGTAGAAAACAGACTTCTTGTATCCAACAAACACTTGGTTTGCATGTTCTTGAAAGGTGAAGAAGCACAGGGCTGGCTAACCGCACCTGAGTGGGTTTGATGTCGGGGAAGGAGTCAGGAACCAGCTGGCAAGCAGAAAACAAGGCGTGCAGCTGTGTGCAGGAGGAGGCTTGGTGGGCTGGCTGGTTGCAGACTGCTGCCTTGTGTCATGGACGAAGTTGGCCTAGCCCCAGTTACTACTTTGGAGAGAGCCTGTTATTGATGGTTTCCACTGTCAGTAGGATATTTTTGCTCTCAGTCTACTTGCAGATGAAGGAGCTTTGAAGTGGGATTCTGCAGCACCTGAAGTTAATTTTTCTTGAAGAAGTTACATAAAAGTAGCAGGAGGAACAATAGGGAGTGGTAGAAAAATGGTTATAGCTGCTTTCATCTTGGTTGTAGAGCAAACTTGTGCTTCCCTGCTGGCTCCTATGGGACTGGTTGCTGAAGTGTGAGTAATACATCAGGAGTGGGGTTGCCATGAAAGCAGGAAGATGTTGCTGGCGATCTGTTGAGTTCCTTGTGAACTTCTGGATGGTCAAGTGGTGAGATGGTGTCCTGTTGTACCATTGTCACACTTCTGCGTCAACAGTTAAGACCTCAGACTCTTTTTTTCCCCAGCACTTCCCTGTGTTAATGTTCTCTTTGCTTTGTCTCTCATTTGCTTTCTTGTGGCAATGCTGATGTTTTCATTAGCTTAGATTAATTTAACAGTGCTCCATGCTGATTTAACTAGAGTTACTCTAAGTTTTTACTAAAAGTTCTTAGGCATGATTTTTCAGGTATAAATTCACAACAGTGTGTTCTAAAAGCTCTTATTTTTATTCTAATCTTCCTTACTGTAAAGCCAAAAAGAATCTGTATCTGTGTTCTGTCAACCTTATAAGTGACCGTCTAACTTGTGGAGAGAACTTCTTATCTCCTTCCCTGGGGAAGGAAAATTACCCATAACTAAATTTCAACTCCCCTTTTGTGTGATTTATTGATCATACCAATAATTTGCCATTCTTGATGTTAAGCTTGTGATTCAGAATCTTGATGAAGTGTTGTTTCTGTTCAGAATCACTAGACAAAATAGCTTCTGTAGGGCTATCTCACTCCATTAGGTTGGTCTGAAACATGCCTAATTCTGACACCAGGCTATGTGCTGGTGGCAGTGAATTCAGAAATATATTGCTTTATCCTACATACAAAAGAATTTCATTAGAAAAAGAAAAGTAGTATCAAGATGGGCCTGTCTTTCTTTTCCTGTTCTGTTGTAGAACTGTTGTTAGCCTTGCCTCTAATAATAACAGTATGGATACCTGCACGCTCTTAAACTTGTCATTACATTCAAAACCTGTTAGTCTCTCTTCTAATTTTCAGTTTTCTTCAAAAAGGACATACTCAGTTACCTTGAAATTTCTTCTCATGGTCTGGACATAATATATTTCTTTTGTGCCTTATTTTAGTCAGGCAATGACAGCTGTCTGCTACCAATGGTCTGTAGAAATACATGTATTTTTTCTAATACCACCTCTTAATATTTAAAATTAGTATTAATGTTTAATATCAAATGAAGACATTAAAGCCTTGTAGTTATATGTTTATGCTACCATTGAATTTCTGAAAAGAATGAAATATTTGGGGTTTTGCTTACTGATGCATAGTTTCAAGTGCTTTTCTAGAAAAATATTTGCTCAATATTCAGTACCTAGTTCCGTGGAAATAATTCAATGAGCACTCAAATGTCCTGGTGGAGCTGATGCAGATTCTACAGTTGTGTGCTGTATTATCTTTGAATATATGCCATGCTCTCTGAAGTTGTTTATTATATTCTCTATCATCATTAAGTTATACAACCCCATTAATTAGCTTTATTACAATAGACCTTTACGTGAAGTAAACTGCTTTGGATGATGATATAGTGAATGTAGAAGGCAAATGGAAGGGAGAGAAATTTTATGTTTTAAGCTTCTGTTCATGTTTAAGATCAGTACAGATTATTGTCTGAACTTATCCTTACAAGAATCTAATATTAACAAATCAAATAATGTAGGTAGCTTCATTAATCTGATATGCAGACTAACAACTCTAAACTTAAATTCTGGTCATTTTGTTACATTTTATTTTATCTGTTTGTTGTAGAAATTTGTATTCAGTTGAATGTACCACCAGGACAACTATTTGTAGTAGTTTGGTAAAAGGAGTTTTTCTTACCATTCGGGCTATAGCTGTAAAAATCTTTAAGTGATGAAGTTAGGATGGTATTTCTAATAAAAAAATAAATAACTATTAGTTTTCCTCTAGTTCATAATGGAAATGTTGGGGGATGCGAATTCTGATTTTTATATCGAAGTTGTCCTATGATTTGTATTTTGACAATATCATGCATGCTGCCACTGAAAGTAGTAGGTTGATGCACACCTAATATCTTGGTACAGAAACTGAATTTCAAAAATACAAAAGAAGATAAATACTAGAACTGAATTGTAGGTTTGTAACAATGCTACCTAACATGCAAGAGTCCAGTGAAAATAACCTAAAGAAATGTTGAAGAGAGCTCTTGGATTTGGCAGCCTTTTTCTTGTGCTCCCTTATTGTGATAAGTAATGGGCTAATAATTCCAGGAGTTCTCCATTTAGGACACTGCGATTCTTTTTCTTAAGGATTTTTTTTTTTTTTAGCATGTAAAACTAGGCAGTTGAAGATGTTTCTATTGACTTGCATTAGAGTCTAGAGTTCTGATAATGAAGCTTTCTCTCAGAATGCAGCATGTTTGCTATCTTCTCGAAACATACCACTTAAAAGATCGTTCGTGCTAGGCAGCATGCTGCACGTGTGTTATCAGGTCAGAAAATGAAATAAAAATGCCTTTGTAAGTATATACCTACATGGTTTTTTGTTTTGCTGTTATGTTTAGCTTCGTATTGGTACATGAGGCAATTCTGAAAAGACTTTTGATTTCCCTTTGTGATTGTTTCACACTTAAAAATCTCAGTGATGTCAGGTGTTTTCTTAGATTAAATCAGCCTGTGTTTTTTACCTCCAAACCTACATTAATACATTAAAATTTAAAGAATCAAATAGTATCCTGCTGGTTGCAGTGAATGGGTAGGAAGAACAACATGTTCGATTCTTATTAAAGCAGATAGATAGCTTTTTGCTGAGGAGGACCATCTCCAAGAAATTTCTCCCTTGGGGAGGTGGGAACGTGGGAAGAAAACAGGAGGGTAGCATGTCTTGGGCTTGGCAGCTAAATGAACTCTTCTCTTTCCCCTCTCTGTCTTAATGTGCAGATTAGGTACATGTACACAACTATAGACAATGTCAGTTCTGCATGATCAGGGGAATGCAAATTGTCTATTTCAGTGACAAACATCATTCTTTCCCTGTTGTCTTTTACATTAAAGCAATGAGATGTGTAGTTTGTCTGAACTATTCTTGTTCTAATAATGTACTATCCACAAAACTTACAGCAGGAAGAAATTGAACGATTTTGTCTCCAGCTGTCTGCCTTTCTTACTTTAACAAGATAACTTAAAAACAAATAACAAACAAAAAAACACTGGGCTTAAAGGTATGGTAATTTGTTCCTCAGCTCCTGCAAGGAAGCTTTTCTAGCATATCAAGTTTTTCAGATATCAGTGAACTGAGGACACTCAATTGTGTTCAAATTCAAAACCAGTAGCATTTTACCTGAGGCTTTTTACCAGTCTGGAATCCTCTCATTCTCTGTTCTGTTTCTTCTTTAACTATGGGAGGGTTTTTTCAAGGCCCATGTATGTTTGTATGTGTTACCTGTACGCACAGCAATATCTTAAATTCTGGCCCTCATCAGAATTACTGTGGATACATCTATTCAGCTATGAACATATTTAATTATGGCCTGGTTTTGTCTGTCTTTTTCACTTGGATCAGGAAAGGTACACTGTGTTCTTCCTCAAATCTAGTAGTATTTTAGTCATCTGCTCATTCCTGCTAGCACAACAGACTTATTTCCATAGGAGAGTCTTTGGCTGCAGAGAAGAAAAATGGTCAGCAGACCGTGCTGTGTACTCCATGGCTGTCAACATCAAATCAAAACCTCAGTTTAATAAAAGCAAATCAGATGGGCCATTGTTAGTCTGACACTTCTGGTCTGAACTTAAGACCTCAAAATTTTTTATTATTAGAAATTGATAATGCATCCTCAACTAAAAAAAAAATTATTTAAATGAATAAACCAACTGGATAAAGATAGAATCATTTAGGTTGGAAAAGACCCTTAAGATCATAGAGTCCAACTGTAAACCTAACACTGCCAAGTCCCACTAAAACATGTCCCTAAGCACTACGTCTACACGTCATTTAAATACCTCCAGGGATGGTGACTCTGCCACTTCCCTGGGAAGCTTGTTCCAGTGCTTTTTCCTAATATCCAACTAAACCTCCCCTGGTACAACTTGAGGCCGTTTCCTCTTGTCCTATTGCTTGTTACTTGGGAGAAGAGACCGATGCCCACCTCACTACAACCTCCTTTCAGGTAGTTGTAGAGAGCAATAAAGTCTCCCCTCAGCCTCCTTTTCTCCAGGCTAAACAACCCCAGTTCCCTCAGCCGCTCCTCATCAGACTTCTGCTCTAGACCCTTCACCAGCTTCATTGCGCTTCTCTGGACACGCTCCAGCACCTCAATGTCTCTCTTGTAGTGAGGGGCCCAAAACTGAACACAGTGTTTGAGGTGCGGCCTCACCAGTTTACCTTATTAAAGATGGAGTGGGTGGCAGTATGTGTTGTTAAGATTGCCTCATAGTTTTGACACCCTAAGGAATGCTGAGAAGTTTTTAAGCACTGGAATGCAGCTTAATTTTATTTCTCTAACACTGAAGTAGTTCTGATTATCATTCTATTTGGCATGCAATATAAAGTGCCATATTTCCCTTCTTCCTGCACATTTAAGCTATAGCTTGGTTTTCATTGTAGTTTAGAAGCACTAAGTCTATCTGTCAACAGTGAAACATAGATTATCATGGCCAGAACTTGTCTAAACAGGTGACAGACAAGTGCAATTTTGGTTTTTTTGTTTGTTGAAGCAACTGGAGTTTTTACATAGGAGAAAAATTCCAGCTTCCTTGCAACACTGAAATGACACAAATCACAACATGGTTCTTCTGTTACCTTCTGAAATTAATACATTTTGACATAATATTTGCATAGATTCTAAAGTCCTATAGAGCATAAACATTAAATATTTAATCATATGCAAGTTATGCTACGCTGGCTAGAAGCAAAAAGTTACATAGGAGATGCTCTGCAATATGCAAGTCCATAATAAGCTGAGCACTTTCTGACAGGTTCATGAGTTCCCTCACTTCCTACTAGGTTCTTTTTCTTTAATGCATTCCAACTCTGTCACAAGTTATCATTCATGTTGTTGCGCTGTTTAGCATTTCTTCCTATCCCTAACACTTTTGATCTTGGAGGTGCAATGACCCTTGAAATCTAATTTTCTATGTAAAAATTTTAAAGGGTGATGTACACTGACATATAGGAAAGCAGATCATGAGTGCCTAAGAGACTCAGGATACCTGTTGTCGTCTTACTTACCATGTCCTGTAAAAGGGATACAAATGATAACTGCCAATGTATTTCATACACGTCATTACTCTCCCCCTGCCAGCATTTGCATGCCCACCATCTCCAGTTTGATGACTTAGTGGAAAAGGTTATGACAGAATTCTGTGTGTGAAAGTCAAAATAGGGTTAACAACAACCGGGAAATATGATGTAGGTCTATTTAGATTCAGAGATACCAAACAAATAATAAAGATAAATTTTTGTGAGTATGTCTCTTGAAACTGAAAGAAGACAATGTGTTTTAACTACAGGAACAGTATTAATATGGTGCTAATAGGACTACCAGACAGACCTTAGAAATTCAGTCTTATGGAGGCGGTGGGGGGTGGTGGTGGTCAGAAAAGGTCATCTAGTACAATGCGTCCCACTCTTCACTGTCCAGACTTGATTTCATTTAATCAAGGACTTTTTCATGCTTTATTATAGTACTTAGCTCCTGGTGAATGAGTAACAGATTTGGAAGGTGACAGGCTGGCTTGGTGTTTGTAATGCTGTTGAGAGAAGCTCTGACCCAATAGTTCATTCCAGTCTAGTCACACTAACTCTAAACTGATCTGTGGGTCCTTTCAGTCTAAGGGTGTAGATTAACAGTGAAGGTGAGGAATGAGCAATGAAGCTTCATGGCTGCTCTAAGATAAAAACAGTGCAAACTGCACTGCAGATGAAGTAATTAATGCAGCTATGTCATATGCTGGCTTTGCATTCTTCCCCCCTACCCCTCCTTGACTATAAATTGCACTGACAAACCCAGAAGCTGAGATCCAAGTCGCCTATATGCTTCCTGGCTCACAGGTAGGAATTCAGTTTGATCCAGTGTTCTGCCTTCTAAATGGGATGTGAGGGATGATCATAAACATATGAGAGCAATACGTGCAGCTCCACTGCTTGCGCTGATTTTGACGCTGCCAGTGTGGATTTTTTAAGAAATAGCTGTCCTCCCTCTGCAGTCGCAAACTACTGTTGTGCAGAAATTCTTGATCTACATCTTATTCTTCAAGGAGTGTGTTTAATGAAGAATTGGAAACTGCATCGATCCCTTTTATCCCTATCAATGCTTGGCAGATCCATAATTTTATCAGATGTGACTCTCTCTCTCCTCCCCCCTCTCCCCAATTGAATTGTTCTATATGTTATGTTAGAAAGAGATACTGTTTGTAGCATAAAACAGGATTTCATAAAGCAATGGTAAATAAGCCTGAAGTTTTGTTTGTACAGCAGAGATTTGCTAAACAATGGGAGACACTTAAGATTTTTCCTAGCTATGAAAAGTTTGAGGTTTGGGGGTTTGTTTTGGTTTGGTTTTTTTTCATAGAAATGGCTGCACGCTCTCACCTCATGTCTTTTGTTTGTAATTGCAAATCATACTTGTCAGTTAAAATTTGCTGGATCAATTAACATCAGCCTTAACTGCTTCACAGTCTCAGCTTTTACCCTTTTCTCATCTTTTCCAGTGGGTGAATGACACATGCTGGGTTAAGAGCTCTGAGTAGCTCTTTTTTGTTCTCCAAGATGGTTTCTTTCCAGTTGATGTGTTATAACATTTATCCCCTAATCATGGTTATTGGGAAATGGGATGTAAGTTCGGAATTGGGAAGAGTGTACATCCTTCTATCCTTCTGCTCCTCATCTAAGAATTCTCATTAAGAATCTACTTTTCATTCAAAATTAACTTTCTTAATTAAGAAAGTTTCAACTCAATTTGAAATTAACTTGCTTAATTTGTATGGTGCTTCTTTAGTTGTAGTTTTCTGAAAATAGCATTAAAACATTATTTTTTGTTGTATAGAGTTAATAATTGCTATATAATTATGTTAGGTATTTCTGTGAGCTTCAGGTAACAAGTAAGCGTGAGTTTGGGAATGCTTCATTTAAAACATGGAGAATTTTAGGAGCACTCTTCTGCTCCAAAAGCTACTTAAATCTTTATTTTTTTCTTTGCTTCTACTTACTATGTGATTTTAAAAAGTTTGCCTTAGGCCCCTCTCATCCCACTAGGAACAGGAAGGCACTAAAGCAAAGGCAAGCCATGTCAAATGCCACACAAAATGGAAGTGTAGATCAGTAGATAATGCTAGTCCTGTCAGTTCGTTTTTGTGGTATGAGGAGTTTATGTGACAGTGTTCATCACTGATGAATGCTGAAATATAGAAAATTTGAGTTTGGGCAGGGGAAGAGAAAGGGGGAGGCTCAGACTATATCTGGCCTTGTTCATTAGTATTATGTGTAAACCTAACTGAGTTTCTTCCTTGGAAAATGTTTCATAATATCACTTTTTAAAAATGTATCTACGTGAGTTGAATGTTTATTGTATTTCTTGGTCTTTAATTGACATTTCTCGGTACATTGGTTTTGCAGATAAATCAACCTCTTATACTTAGTCAGGAAAATGCATTGACTGCATAATATTTATCACATTGTAAGAGCATATTGATGTTATTGTCAGTTTTGCCTGACCATATGCTTGGACTTGAACAGACTGATATAATTCCTGTCTTCTTAATATGTTAAATATAAAAGTTTTAATGTGGAATAGACTACAAATTAGGCAGGGAAAATTCTGAGAATTTTTTTAAAGCCATCCTAAACACAAAAGAATTGTTGAAATCAGGTAGCTTCAGTTCATGTAAGCAACTTGTAGGGGGAGGCAGTTGGGATGGCTGCATCATTCTGATTTTCTGTGTGCCCACCTAAATTAAAAAAAAATATATATATAAAGGTAGCTCATTACTGAGAGACTGTTCAGGAAGATTTCAGTCTTTAAAATATTGCTGATGTTAGTCTGATCCCTCATCACAGCTGCAACACTGCAATGTGTCTGTAGCATTTTTCTACACCTGTGCCCATTTTGTTCACCAGTAACAGACCTGGAAGTGTTTTTATGTATTCATCCTTTACTGTGATGAGCCTTTCAGCATTGTAAATTGTTCCATTTTATGGTAGAACAGAATGGCAACTCTGTCAGTCGTTGGCTCCACTATGATTTGGGTAGTCTGTGTGTATTGGTGTATTCCCCCACTGATAAATGAAATGGATTTGTTGCAGTAATTCTTTCATACTTAAAGTAGATCATAACGTTTGAAGGTGAGTTTTATTTACTTCAGTATAAAATTATGTCTTTATTTCCTTATCCTGTATCTGTTTCACTATTAGAAAGTCCTGTAGAAAATCAAAACATCTATAAAAGTGATAATTTTTGCTTTTCTGTATAACTTTATAGTTGATTTTTGAAAACTAAAGATTCAGGTTCTACATTCTGTGATCACCTGTTGTTTGATTCCTAGCAATTAATTTTTTAATAAAATTAAGGACTGATTATGGTAAAAAGGATTCATTTTGAACTTGGTATCAAAAATCGTGGAATGGTTGAGGACAGAAGGGACCCCAGATGACCATTTAGTCCAATCACGCTGCTCAAAGCAGAGTCAGCTAGAAAAGGTTACTCAGGACCATGTCCCCTTGAGTTTTGAATATCTTCAGGGACAGAGACTCCTCAACCTCTCTCAGCAAATTGTTCCAGTGTTTGATCACCATTACAGTAAAAAAGCTTTTTTTTATTTCCTTATGTTTCAACAGAATTTTTTGTATTCCACTTTGTGCCCATTGCCTCTTGTCCATTCACTGTGCATCACTGAGAAGAGTCTGGCTCCATCTTCTTTCCACTTCCACTTCTTTCTTCTTCGTTCAGTATTTATGCATATCGGTAAGATCCCCCCTGAGCCTTCTCTTCTCAAGACTAAACAATCACTTTGAACCCTAAACAATTGAGATGGTACTGTTCATGTGTGTACCTTAGCATTTGCTGGAAAGTAACAATTTCAGTGAAGACATGATACTTTCATCTATTTGGTAATTTTCTGTTTGGCATTGTGCCTGTACATTGTGGCTGATGTTTGCACAGCTGTTAGGAATTGCTCACAAAGAGACTTGCAGTAGGGAATCTAGCTCATAATGTTAGTTACAGAAGACTTCATCTTTTCAAAATCTACAGATTTTCAATCCAAAAAGATAAAATATTTTTCAAGTATTTTAAAACCCATCCTTAGTAATGTTAGTTCATTGTGTTCTATGAAGTTTTTAAAAAACACATTTATGTTTGCTGTGGAATGTAGGGATACTACTTGTGTCTGCTAGATGCTTTGCAGTGAACAAGGAGATGATTTCTATGCCAAAGACGTGCTATTAACATAGGAGAGTGGGTTGAGGTAGCAAGAGGAATTTAACTTGCCAGTGTTGATTGGCAGAAGACAACATTGATCACAAAGGTAATCCAGGTGTGCCCATATCAGCCCTTGCACAAGTTTTTATCCTTACTGCAACAAAACAGAATTTTATTAGTAGATTTGAAGGGAAGTAGTAAAATCACAGAAATTTGTGGGGAATTCCTTTCAAAAATGAGAAACAGTTTCAGATGAAACTCAAAGATGTAGATTATAGAATGTCACAAGTAAGCAGAGTTTTGTATCATGGTATGCTTAATGGTCAGCTCCCACTGAAACCCCCGTAGAATTCCAGTTAGGAGTCTGGGTGGCTATCTTACTAGTGCTGTAGTTTGAGAGAGAGAGAAGGTGAGAAACATCATTCCTTTTGGAAGATAAATGCATCATGAATCAAGCAACTACCTTTCACACGTAGGTGCACAAGAGAAATGATGCGGGATTTTTTTTTTTTTCCCTCTCCTAGTTTAGGCAGTCTCTGTTATGTTGCTGTAGCCCAGTTTAATGGATTGTTTTCTGTTGCATTCAGTCTTCAACTCAGTATCTGGTATTATGGGCCTGCTACTTTATTTACCAATGGGTAATTTCACAATGTGTTTAAGACACTTCTCACCAATAAACATCTCAAAAGTGAGAGTGTGTGGGAAGGCTGAACTAAAAACTGTGTCTGAATATGGTTGCTGTGCATACAAGAAATGCTTAGAGAGTTTCAGGAAGAAGTGTTTCTCCTGATTCTGGGACACTTAGTTTTTTTTTTTTCTTTGATAGCTGAATCATTTCCAGCCAAATGGTGGAGGCTCCCGTCGGTCTGTGTTTCTTGGTGTCTTTCTCATGGACACTCAGAACAGGAAGGGGAATTTGAACATAACAAATTCTTTCCCGACATAGAGCTCAGAAGCAAACCTAGAGCTAAGTTCCTAGTTCTGCACACTGATGGAAATGGGTGGTTATATCTGATATATCCTTAAATTACAGCCCAAAGTGAAGGAAAAATACACTGTAAGGACAATCCATAAGTTGTTGTGGTTTTGGGTTTTTTTTTTACTTACAGATGTCAATGCTCATTTTTATAAAAGGAAGGAGAACTTGTAGTGACAAATCAGTTTCTAATGCTATTGTATGGTTGTGAGAGAGAAATGATTAAGCAGAGCAACAAAGAGAATTAAACATTAAAGGCTACTGGGTGTTCTGTTTCTGTAAACACTTCTGTATTCTGAATTAAATAGCATGCAGCTTTTCAAAGCCAAACTGTTCTAACTTCTCGGCCAGGTAGTGACGAAACTTTCTGAGATTTAGATGTCATATTTGATACAAAGTTCAGCTGAATTGCATGTGTAATGATCTGCTTTAGGGTCTGATCCAAGACCTCTTTTGAGCAACCTGTCACATTTCTGTGATGTCCTGGCAAGAACAGCCAGATTGAATGAACACAGATTCCAGTCTATTGGAGAACATTGTAATTAGCATTTCTGCAATTTGGCCGTAGATTCGAATTAAGCCCACGCTATCTTTCTTTTAGTTGACACACTTATCTTTGCTCTGTCCTTTAGAGTTGTAAAAAGCTTTTAACCACAGAGTGGGCTCAGTAGAATATTCCTTTGCCTTAGCAACTTTGTCACTAATGCAGGGAAAAGCATCAGAGCATCAGGAATGGGAAGGATGGAGTTGCAAACTCTTGTACTTCAGCTCTGGACAGCCCTGCTACCTAGGGGAGCCCAGTATTTCCTGCTGTAGCTTCGATGTGCCAAAAGCCATTATAAGCACTGGAGCAGCACAAACTTAGGAACATGCAACGACCTTGGCTCTCACCTCCTTCAGGCCTCTCAGAAACAGGAATAATACCATACAGTGAGATTGCCTTGTATTTCTGGAGCCAATACAGGCACCAGCTGGCCTCAGTGAGAGCCAGTGGTGCTCACGATGCAGATCTGAGGCTGGGAAGTAGAGGCTCTAGACTTGTTTTCCATCCTCATCACGTAATAGCTTGATCTATTCAAATGCTGTCAAATATAAACATGGATTTATTCACCGAACTTCTGAGTTCTGCTGATGTATCTGTAAGCAATGCTCATTTGAATAAAGGAAGACAGGCCAAACACAAAGGAATATTATGGGAACTTCCTCATCAACATTCCGTTTTCCAGAGGAAAGAAAGTTCAGACACATTTTATCAGGCAGATATGAAATGGTGTCTTAAAACAGGCAATGATCAGATTTGTTTGTTTTGCTTACAAACAAAAAAGAAATCTCAAAAGAACAAGGAAAAAATCTCCAATTAACTTCAAGTTTAATTAGAGTGTAATTAATTAGAGTTTGTGAATTATCACTCATCTACACTTTCTACATTTTTTCAGATTTCTTTGTCTTTTTATGTCGAATCAGAATAGATTGCCTCCAGTTTTACTTGTCCAAAAATGTGAGTAATAAAAATTGAATAGGCATAGCGTGCTGAAATATCTCAGCATAGATGTTCATACCCACTGAAAAAGAAAGGACATTATATTAGAAAGGCAAACAGCCATGAATAATCAAACAGAGCTCTCCATGTATATTGGGACTTAAGCAGAGTAAGAGAGAGAAAAAAGAATCATTAGCAAAAGAACAGCTGGCAGAAACACATGTTTATTCTTTATGTCTCTCATGAGATATACAACTTCCTTCTCTTATTGGAAAATTTAAATTTATACTGTCATTTGTAATAAAAACAGTTCATGTAGCTTGACTTCATTTGAAGTATATACATGAAGATAGTAAAGTCTTTACAGTTCTTCAGGATAGTAATATCTATTAATAAAAATTAACATTTACTAAAAGCCATGTAGTGACAATTACATACCAAATCTTACAGCTAATTTTTTAAAAATTAAAATCTGGAATAAACATACTCCTGTCCCTGTCTGAAGCAAGATGGTAGGGAGGTAAAATGATTTTCTCACAGCTTAGTGATTTAACCGTAGTCATAGTTTCTTTAACCTATTCCACTTTAGGTATAGCCCTTCCTTGAAACAAAACTGCAAAATATGCTGAGACTGTGATTTTATTTTATTTCGAAAGATCTGTGAACTTATTTTTGTAAATGCTCACAAAGAGAGTTTCTATATTGATCATTGAACTGGAGTGAAGGATCACTAATAAAAGATATTCTGTGCAGTGTCTGAAAGCTGTAATACTTTTTTACCATTAAAAAATTAAGAGGATACTCTCTCTTCCTGTCCTTCATTATCTTTTAGTAGATACATAAAATATATAATTAAAGATGCTATTAAAATGGGAAGCTTACTCTCTGCAACTTCTGTCACGTTCCCCCAAGACGGAAAAGCATGCTTATATGAATACAGTATCTATCAAGAATTTATGATCTGGAGGGTGCAACTTACTGGACTGGTGGTCAGAAACATTTGGTTTGACATAACATAATTTACCTGGAGTCCTGCTTGACTAAAGAGAATACAAACTATTGCTGTACACGGTGTGTTTAGTTTGTTGTACATATTTTGAGGATGATACAGGAGAATACCAGGACTTATTAATTTATCCTTCAGTATTTAAAATCACATGACATTGAATTACTTATGATATTGGCACATGACTAGGCAAAATCTAGCTTTTTTTTTTTTTTTTTTAAGAAAACCCCAAAGACCTCTGAAATGCCTATTTTTAGGTCATTATGCCTCCTCAGTATAAAATGTGTTCTTGACTAGAAGAAAACTTTGTTCTAAAGATTATTCTTTTATAACCAAAAACCTTCCAAGGGCTAAACGACATGACTGAGGATCCACAAGTGGACTTGCTTCTTCCCCACCCCATCTGTTTTGCCTGTTATATTCTGCCTGTGTAATGTCAGTTACTCTTCTGAAAATACAGCTTAAAATTCCCAAAGTAGAGAAATGAAGTCCTGAGAGTATAGGAAGCTTAGGAACCTTAGAACGCAAGTGACTTTTAAGTCCTGGGCAGTGTTTCACTGAAGCACTAGAATAACATGCAGCAAACATGACACAAAGCTCAGAACCGTTAATCGATCTCATCATTACTGAGTTGAAGAATAAATTGTAAAGTATGTCAAGGAATTTACATTAAAAGTTTAAAAGCAAAGGTAGTATTTTTTTAAAAAGCTGTCTACTTTTGAATACATGTTTATGTTTACTTTCTATCACATGAAATGTCTCTCCACTGGTAAGTCGAGTATTTTCTCTGTAAATGGAAGATACTTACAAGAAGAGCGTAGATTTGGAGTAGATATGTAACATTTGAGCTTATTTTCAGGAAAGAAACGGTGTGATCCTGAACACTTAAGATTCTTACTCCTATCTGTGTTATTTAAAAAATTATATTGAGAAGTGATCAGTCTTTGAAAGTGCCATGGCTGGGAGAGGAGTAGAACCAATCTGTTGTGATCGCACTTGAAGCGCAGTCAGGATTACTGTCTTCCCTTCACTCCACCTGTCATCGCGTTCACATACCTGTAAAGGGGAACATACGTACCTCCAGCAAAATCCTATAAAACCACAAAATTGGACAAGCTGGGCTGGTTTCAAATAGAAAAAGAATTCTTTCTTCAACCTTTGTTTTTGCGAGGGTTAATCTTTTGTTCTTTACTTTGGTATATGTTTGTATTTCTTCTCAATTTTTATGTACTAAATGCCAGCTTTCAATCATATTTAAGATATTTTGATGAGACAAGTGAAACAAGAAGTCCTGCCTGAGAGGCAATTTGGAGTAAAATACTACTTAAAGGTGAGGTTAAATGTCCTACCTGTCTTTGAGGGGACCTGGGCAATAGCCATTTTACAAAGGAGACAGTGGTATTTTTCTACAATGTTCCTGTAAAAGCAAATATATGAAACCCTTCAAGACAATTGGATGTATCTTGGTAGATTGTTTTGCAGGATTGTAAATGTCATTGCTTCCTATTGGTGATATTTGAAAGTGAGGGTGATACTTGGCAAAGATTCAACTAAGTAAGTTTTGGCCCTTGCTGAGGCTTCTGGTGTTTAACTGCGTATACTCCAATACAAACCATTTAATGTGAATTGGTTTCTTTTATTGATGGAAAGCAAGATAGGTATCCCCTTCTGTCCTGCTCTCCTTTGGAATTATGAACTCAAAAATTTTCTGAAGGGATTTTCAGCACACACTTTCAAAACAAAACATTTTGGTGAAAAGTTCAAGTATGGAAACATAGAACTGCAGATGTGAATTTCTCCCAAAGTTATGAAAATGAGAGGGGGTGAGAGAGCATTATGATGAGAGATGGTTGAATATTGTTTGTCAAAGACATTATTCAAAAAATTATTTGGATAATTAGAAACTCACATTGAACTATAGCTTGTCAGAGGGAGTTCTCAAATTATTTTGTGAATAAGAATTATGTAAATTGAATACATTGCCTGATTTTTTTAATTTTTTTCCCCTGTTATTTAATTTGTTTCATTAAAAAAAAAAAAAAGCTTTACATCCTTGTATATCAGGAGCTACTAGGGCTCATTTGAAATACATAACGCTAAAAATGCTTTATATCTCCAGACCATGTTTTGAGTGAAGACTAATAAAGACTGGTTTTTGCAGTGGCAATTTAGTTATTCTGATTTTTAAAGCAGAAGAAATGGACAGGTTAAATGATCTTTCCAAAGACACATACCATAACTGAAGTAAGACCTAGATCCATGCACTAATTGTTGCTTTAAAAAGAGATCTTCTTAATGCAAGGCAGATTTTTTTTCAAATGTAACCTTTACTTTGAAATTCTGTCACTTTCTGGCTAAGGTAAGCACTGTGTTAATACCACTGATTTCAAATGTTGTACAATGTAAACAAATATTAGATTATTCACAACTACTTTCATATAATATGAATGAAAAGTAAATAGGCTAAGATGGGATGCATATGGATCTCTTAAAATTAGTGTTCCTGTAAGTGAAGACTTTACCAAGACTTCTGTGCTACAGTCCCTTCTTCCCTTCATCATCTGTGCCCTTGGTCTTTTCAAGTTGCCTTGTGACTGTGACCCCACCAGTCTGCTCCTGTGCACAGTGTTTGTCATGTGTGGGATGATTTTTATTTTTTTTTTCCTCCTGAGGAAGG
This sequence comes from Ciconia boyciana, assembly GCF_034638445.1. NCBI lineage: Eukaryota > Metazoa > Chordata > Aves > Ciconiiformes > Ciconiidae > Ciconia > Ciconia boyciana. Next base: position 45,807,799 of record NC_132934.1, on the reverse strand, counting down.
CAACTTTTGGCACTTGATGGAAATTCCTTCTTGTTGATTGGGCAGCTCATTTCCCAGGCAGGTCTTCACCAAACTGACCTCTTGGTCATGTGTAGTTACACCATGCCAGGAGCTGCAGGCAAGAGAGCCTGTGTAGCTTCCCTGCTGCATAAGCACTCAGGTGGATCCTTTGGGAAAGGTACTGGGTGCTTGACTTCCTTCCCTGGCAGTTACCAGGAACTTCTTTTTCCTTCTCAAAACAGTTCTGGTCATAGCTTGGCACTTCCTTCATTGAAAGAAGAAGATCTTCTTCTTTAACAGTTCAGATCTGTTGGGGGAATTGGCAGCTCCTAAAACTGGGCTTTGAGAGCTGGCCATGAGTCTGTTAAGTCCAGCAAATGTACTAGTCAGAGATTTCAGTGGATTGTGTGAAACATCTGGAATGAGTGACTGTGCTGTTACGGCACAAGACAGCTGTGGGTCACCAATTTACTGTGATTTAAATGTCTCTTTCCAACCTTTTGTTGTCAGCCTCTGTTCCTGGGATGCAGTGAGCCACTGTCTAGTGGTACCCAGAGCACGATCTGCTGGGTTTCCACCGCAAATGATTAGGCAGGAACTACTGGCAGTGAATTGCACCTTTCCTTCAGGTCTACCACCATGGAGTAGAAGGGTATTATTCTTGTCGTGCAGGTGGAAAGGTTCCTTCTAAAGACCAATTTCTCTTCCTAACAGGCTAGGTGAAATTTGTGACTGTGCCAAAACTGCTTTGCTTTCTCTTAATCAAAGACATGCCAAGACAGGATGCTCAAGGGTAGGATTTCATTGTAGCTAATGTTTTGGTTTTGTTTTCAGACTGAGATGAATTTCTATTTAAAGTTGGGCTTCCAGTGGGTTTTAATAACATGTAATGTTTAGGCCACTCTGAAAACTATGCTACGTTTTCTTCCAAATATTATTTGCTAGTTGGTTATAACTAATAAATACCTAGCTAAGTTATTGGGAGGCATTACTAAGAATTGCACATGATAAGGGATTTTATAGTGCTGTATTCTTCTTCGAAATTGGTGCTTCATTAAACACGTTACTTCAGGATGTGATTGCTCTATGCCTTTATACTATATGAGTTCAGAAAAATATACCTGCAATTGTGTCATTGTGAGTAACGTAGAAATAGTATTACTACTAAGACACTGTAATAGTTCCACTGCATTTGTATTACTTTGGTATGTCCTGTGTTCAGTTTCAGCATGAGACATTCATTGCTTGTATTTCTTCAAATGCAAATGAAAAAATGCACTTTTAAAAGAATTGCAATTTTATTTGCTGCTTTACTAGATTATACTACATGGGTTGATCCACCGTATTGTATTTTAATGAAAAGAAGCATAGATTTATTTTGGTAGTCTGCCTACATTTGTTTTGCTTTCAAATCACATAAGAAAATTAACTATTGGTTTGAATGTGTGTCTTTAACAGTGTTGCCACAACAATCAACCTATTACCACAACTTCAGCCATAATCCAGTTTATGTTTTATACACATTGGTGTTTATTTTAAGTCTGTGATTTTTTTTTTTAATTCTAATTTTTGCTTTTATATATCTTTACTTGTTTCCTTCTTTTCAGTATTATATCAATTTTTTTAGCAGTCTCCCACCTGCTTGCTTTTATAGAGGTCAGAGGACACATGTGAGAGTACCACCTTTCATAGCTGCCATAGAAGCTAGGTTTACGTGTATATATGCAAGATACCTCTAAAGTCCATATTGATATATTAGTGCAGTATTTACCTGAGTATTTACGTAGAAGGGCTCAGAAGGGCCTCATACATGTGATGTATCTGTCTCTTAATACAAAGTAGTTGTTATTACATGCCTTCATTTTGGGGGGACCTGTGAAACATGCATCCTATCTGTCAATATTGCATCTCACCATAAGTTGATGTTACTTGGGGGAAAGAGTTGGATGAGCAAGAGAAGAAATTTCTGCTTTTTCTGTACCATCAAATTAGTAGTTGTTCATTGTAGAATTATGGGGAAAATTAATTTGTAAGAGAAAATTTTCTGCTGTTTAAAAAACTCTCTTAATGTTTAGCCAAAGACATATTACAAAGAAATCTAAGTAGATACTCATGCATAAACTGTGAAATTCCAATAGCTTTTGCAGTATACTATCTCTGTGTGTGATACTTGTATTTAGAAAATTTTAAAATACGTATGCCCTGATTATGTATGGAAATATATTTTTAAATAATTATGAACTAATACATATGTATGTTGTAATGGTAGTACAGTGTGTTCTGAAAAATATGTAAAAAGAGACATAGCTTTTCTTCTGCGGTTTGCCTTTTTTTTGTTTGGATGGTGCTGGAAAACTTCAGTGTCTATACTACGCTTCATTTGTTTATTTTTTCATGAATATTTGAGACCTTTCTAACTCATCCATATTTAGATGAGTTATATCTATAACCGTGTTTCTGTTGTCTTCTCCTTTCAAGAAGATACTATAGCATTATACTATTCATGGTTGAACTTCAAGGATTATTGAATTAGTTATGAACCTGGATTTGTTTTCTGTAGTTTTTTGTCATTTCCTATGTGTATATGTGTGTCATACCAAATCAGTATTACAAATGGCTTTCTCTTGTGTTTTGTTTTAACAACATTCTCTGTTTGGTGAATGTAAAAACATGTTAAAATAGATTTAGTAGTTTTGCTGTTCAGGCAAGCTTTTTTTGCTTTGTGCTTAGAAACCACTTTTTTCTTTTCCCCCTGCAAAAATTTTTAGCATCACTATTACTGTTCTCAGTTATGTATCCCTGTGGTATCTGAAACCTTACCATGTACTTTTCAGAGATCAGTTTTCAGGCATGAACATGGTAATAAGACACTAGCCATCCAAATATGCATGTTTAATATAAAAAATGCATGTATAAATGGCTAAAGTGAAAAACAGAATATATACTAATAACATAAAAATCTAATGTAAGACCATTTTCATCCAGTGCCTGCTTTTATTGTGGTTCGTATAACTGCACAGAAGTGAGAAAAATTTTTGGGAGGTACTAATAAATACTTGTTACTAAGCCCTCATTCTTTTTGTAAGAAATCATATTGTAAAAAATAACAATTAAGGAATATATTTCTCATATACCAGTGTTGTATTTGCATGAAATTTCAGCACCTGTGAGGTTGGATGTCTTAATTCGTATAAATTCTGTATCTAGTTGAAAAAAAAAAGGAAAATTTTATTTCAAGAACACTAAATTCCCAATTAAATGGCATAAATTTGGTATAATTCTTAAGCAGAGAGACCGCTATCTGGCTAGTGTTATTAGAAAAAAAAGAAAAAGTGGAAACTCTCAGGATATTAATAGTTAAAATTGTTTTTCTGTGAAAGCTAGGAGGTATGTGATGTTCCTGAACTTAATCTGCCTAATGCATTGATACAGGGAGAGGACTGTTTGGATAAAAATAAACTACAAAGCATTATCCAGTAGAGCTCATTAAATGTTTAATTTCTTTTGTGTGTGTTTGAGTATACAGTGAAATGGTGGATGCGAGGATATTTGGTTCAGACTATATTGAAACTAATCTGCTAAATTTTTCATCCAAAAATTCAAATTTTGATATTTCACCTTTAATGAATTAAAAAATACTTAATTTGACTCAAAAGCTTGTTTAAAAAAAATTATATTTTTTGGTTTGTTGGGTTTTTTTTTTCAATTTAAGGCAATTTCAGGCTAATGCTGATGCAGATTTTTTTTAAAATGAAGATTTCTGTCCTTTATTTATATGAGTGCAATGACAAAAGACATGGTTTCGTGATTTCCACTGAAGTTTTGTTACGCGGCCATTTTGAATGTCAGAGAAAAAACATTAAACGTACTCACCACACCTCATTCAGAACGCAAACATGCAGTAACACTAATTAATGTTTCTGGAATTAAGAGATTTAATTGGGTAGCTAAGTATAGTTGGTAGTTTAGAGTTGTTTGTTTTAAAGCTCCTCCTGTGGTCTTAATGAAACCAAATGGACTGGCTTTTCCTGTCTGATGGGTGCTGATTACTCCGGCCACATATACCTGGACCTCCCCTCACACTAGTGTGAGATAAAGCTGTTTCAGTGTAGGACCAGGGAGGATTGTTTCAGCAGGAAGGAAGGCAGAAGATGAGGCCTAGGCTGCTAATTAACCTTAATTAGGAGCAATCTGTTTATAATCAGAAGTTTTATAGCCTACTCTAAGTACTTCAGTCCTCTCTGGGGTGGCTCTTTTCAGGGATTCCACTAGATGAGCCCTGTATAATGCTTTGAATGCGTGTTGTATCTGAATGTTTGTGGCATTTTCAGATGTACAGAGTGCAAAACTTGCCTTTACACTGAAGGAAAACTGTATTTCTTTGTAGCGGTAAGTGGTGCTACACTGCATTTTTTTATTGTGTTCTCTGTTACAGAGGTCACATCAGCACTGTACGGACATTTGAGAGGCAGAACTAGACTTGGTGCACGCTGGTGCTTTTCAGTAAAAAAATAATTTTAGGTGGTTTACAAAAGGTATAACGAAGTCCATCCCAAGATCTTTTGAGTAAGGACTCCTGAGGGTTTACAAGGTCCGAGGTCTACGCTGTGACTTTATTTCTCCTATTGTGGTGTTCATCTTTTTGCATCTGCTACTTGTGAGATTTGTAGTTGTGTCTTCCAGGAGGTACTAGAGACCTTTTGAAAGAACAGTAGCGAACAGAGAAACAGTAGAAAACAGAGATGCAAAGACAGCTAGAGGGATTAAATATGCCTGTAATACGGCATATTTAATATGCAGGTATAGTGCTTTCCATCCCGGAAAGTTTTCCTGAAGGGATTGAGGATGCTATGCTTGTATAGAAATCCTTTCTCAAAGGTGCAGGAATGGGGTAAATGTTTTAAGTATCAGATGTGAGGTACAGTAAGCACAGAAAAATGAAAGGGCATGTAAACTGTAGAAAAAAGCTTAAAAAAAACAAAACAAGATTTTGCATTATATCAGAGACATGAGACCTGAAGAGACTGTCGCATTTAAAGGATAATTTTTTTCTTTTCATTGATATCTGTTATCATCCTGTTAATCCAGATATAGGGGAATAGCTCAATTATATTGATTCCTGAAACCAGAAAATGCAACCCAAGGAACAATTTAGACTTACCTGAATGACACTGGAAGGAAAGCCAGTAACAGCTTTATAGCACTTAAGTTACAGTTTTAAATTCAAAACTTATTTGGGAAAGTAAGACTCTAATACACTTTCTATGGTGAAAGCAAACATGGTCACAAAAACGTGTACAAATATTTCTTCTCATTTTACAAATGCCTTCATTTCAGATGGCAGACTGTAGTGGTCTATCTAGTGTACAGCAAAAAACCCTGAAACATCTCACCAAAAAAAAAATTTAGGCTGAGGTTAAAGACTGGAAAAAGTTGTATACTTCTTTAGGGTTAGTACTACCATTCATATTGCTACTTCCTTTTTAAATTTTCCTAATTACCGTGCCTTAAGAGCACAGGCTTTCATCAAAGTATGTTTTTGTGGGTGGAGGCAAAGGAAAAGGAGTTAAAGCTTCTGGAGCTGAGACCTTCTGGCAGCAGATTTGAGCTTGCTCACCCTACGCGAGCTGGAACAATCCCAGCTGGTAGAGAGTTCATGCACTGTGAATCCAGGCAAAGGAACTGAACTGTAAGCTTGAACTCGGTCCCAAGCTGCTGTCCTTGATGTCATTGTCCTCTGGAAAAAGGATTATCGGAACAGGAGTCATTGTAGTGGCCAGATCAAGACACTGCTACCAAATGGCAGCAGTCGGTAAGCACAAGCAAGACCGCTGCCATGGGGGGGAAGAGGCACTACCTCCTGCAGAGGATGGTTCTGAAATCCAGGATCTGGCTTGCTGAACCTCAGAACAGACACCTCACTTGAGGTAGAGCAGTCCTTTACCCTTTCTTGAATCATAGTTGGAGGAGCCTGGGGAGGGAACAGCCCTCAAGCAGATAACGTTGTTTATGTTACAGTACACTTACAGCCAGTGAGATAAACAACATCCAGCCATGGATCTCCTCATAGTGATGAATGCCATCTCTCCTTCCAAACTGACTGACCCTCACATAGTCTTATTCATATGGATGTGGGCGCATGGTTTAAAATGAAGTCAGGGACCAGAGGAAGGAACTAGTACAGCCACAAGTAAAGGGGAAAAGTACTAATGGAAATGTGAGCCAGCAAGTTTATTCTAATGCCTCAGTCTTCTTGTTAGAAGGATAATTGTCCATTACAGCGTTTGCAGGCAGACAATTAAAACGAGATGGCTTTATGGCATTTCCCCATCCTGTCATGCTCTCAAACCCTCCAAGTGCCCCTTATGTTATTGAGAATTCAATTTATTTCACAGCATGATTTAGGCTCCTCTGTTTCTTTTAAAGAGGATAGAGTATTATATTGACATGAAGACTGTAAAATATTGCAATTCTATATATGACCCATGGTGTCGTCATAGCACATATAGTGAGACACAGCTTATCAGTTTTCCCACTACATATTCAAGGGAATATCTTTCTACTTTTTTAGGTGTATGACTTCTGTTTGTTAATGGCTACCACAAGGCTGCAGGGTTTCCATTGCTAACCCACAGGGTTTCCATTGCTAACTCATCCCTACTGCTTCCTCCACTCAAAATCCCTTTCTGTCACATCCCCATTCAAAATGCAGAGCTATATATGAAGGTGCTGGTCTATTCCTGCTGATCGCCCTTTCCTCCCATCCATTATCTTTCTGCTGATGCAGTTAACTCGCATCAGATGACCTCCTGGCTCTAATATATGGTACCTGTACAAATTAGGAAGTATTTAAAAAAATATTTCCTCACTCTGCTCTTTAGTCTGCAAAAGTCTGTGGGAGCGCCAGTTTCCTTGATTGTGAAAAACCTTGCATTATTATTATTATCCATTGGAGATCATCAGCTGGAAAGGATTACTTGTTTTCATCCTTTTCCTTCTGTAATACCTTACATGTAACAGCATCCATAGACAGAGGTACCACTTTTTGACCAAAGTAAACAAGAGGAAAAAGCAATTAGGAAATGATACAACAGTAGCTGGCATCTGGGATATGCCACTTAGCAGAGGAATGCTTCAAAAATTGAGTTCTTGTCTACTTTATCTGTCCAACAACAGAAACCAGGAACATAAACGGTTGCTTACCGAGTGAAGAGATTGCAAAGGAATTCTCTGTAACCTTGTCAGCTAAAGTGGTGAATTAAATGCCACATCTTGAACTACTCAAGATATCAAGAAACTCACAGTCAGGCAAGGCTAAAAATGTGATAGTTCAAATACCATTTCCTTGCCATCCACTGTCTGAATAGATCACATATGGTCTAGTTGTTGTAGGCAAAGCAGTACTCTCCACCAAAAGTCCTCCATATCCTGACAATAACCTTTAAACATGGACATGGTGTTGAATTTTAGTAGAATTACAACATATAGGATATCGGTTGGGTTGGGTTTTTTAGTTGAATGAAAAAATAATGACATAAAGCTTAATCTGTTTTTACTATATCATGTTGGTATTAAGGATCTCTTGCTCAACTTGCAGTTTAACTCTAAATATTAGGGGGACGTTGTTTTTTTTTAATGTCCTTCTGGAGTGACAGTGGCATTGATAGGGTACATTTCTGACACTTACAGTGTCATAAATTCATGTTATATGTTATCCCAGATCAGGGGACTGCCTGTCAGGAATACCAGTAGATGGATATAAGGATATGGAAAACTGACTGAGGATTTAAAACTTTGGGCGTTATGTGTATCACAAATGGTTTTGTTAAATCGACATTTCTGTCAATAGCTTTTGGAGAAAGAAGAAAGAAAAAACCAAAAAAATACCACTTTCATTTTTTAATTTGGTATAACATTTTTTTTCTTTTCATTTGACTCCAGAAATTAGTCACAGATATAACATCTAAGTCTCAGAAGATAATTTTGTCCTTTGAAGAAGAAAAGAGGATGTTGAAATTGACGTTCTACCTGTTTTTCCTCTTCATTTTCTGTGTGTGTATTTTCTACACAGATTTTTACTGCGGTAATAAATTAACAACATTGTTGCCTTTCAAATCTGTGTTGTTTACTTTTGGCAAGACCTGGGGCTACTTAAAGAGATTAAACAGGGCAATTACTAGGTAAAGTCTCTCAACACTATCTCTTTTGCTAATGTGAGAAAATGCATGCATGCATGCTTTGATTTAAATGAGATATGTGAAAGACAAGTTTTTAATATGTTGTAGTACCGTAGAACATGATGTAAATGTTTTGGAGCAACATGATGGTATATTGGAACAGGGAATCAGAATGGACATGAAGCAGCGAGGTTGCTATGGGGAAATATATTAGAGCTTTTCATTGTGGGCTTTGTAGCCTTTGAAGAATTCTTTATGGAGCTGGAATTGGTGAGCATTATTTGAGACATCCCTGAATTGGTGTTTTTTCATTTTCCGGAAGGAATGAGTCCTTTTTTCTTCTTTTTTCTTCCCCCCCCTCCTGCCCCCAGGATGTGGAAAGCTTGATTTTGCAAAACATCAAATGAAGTAACTGCTGTTGTTAGCATGGTTAATAAGTGCAAAGAACTCATTGAAGACAAATAAGGTCTCTTCCACTTCCTAGTAATTCTAAGAGTATTAAAGAATGGAATGAGAGGGGAAAAAAAAAGGCAAAAAAAAAAAGCTCCACTTTACAGAGCTTGGTCAGTTTATGAGAAAGGTTATATAAAGTATTCGTCTTCATTGGCACTAGGAGATTGATCTTTCTGGCACAGGCTGATCTTCTGCAGTTCCATACTTTGTAGTAAACTAGTTGAATTTTTGTCAACTTTTTTCAGGGCCAGGAATTGTTTTGTTGTTTGTTTTTATTTCCTTCTGTCTTCTTTTTTTGCCATCAGAGAAAGAAGAGGAGATCAGATCAATACTTAAAAAAATAATGCACACTGGAAAAAACATGAGGCTGGAAGTTAGAAATATTTAAAAAAAAAAGCTAAGATGGATATTGTTTGTTACTGTTTGAATTGAGAAAGCATGTATAACATGATTAAGTCTATTTAGGGCTATTGTGTAATAGTTCTTATTTCTTAATCTTGAATAAAAGAGTATAAATAAAATCTATTGCAGAGAATTTTGTAAGAGATTAAATAGTTGACTACACAGTTTTAACCATTATCTCCTCCTATGTCTGAAATTAAGCCTGTTTTGTATTATAACCTCCACTTACTTTCACACTGGTAAATATAATAACAGAACTTCAGTATTTTTAGCCATTGGAACCATAAAATTCCAGATAATTAAGGAGACAATTTTGATAAAAGACAGAATATTGAATTCTGTGGATGTTGCAGTGAACATGTTGCACTGTTGAAACAGTGTTAAAAAGCAATCAAAACACAGAATAAAATCTTTTGTCTCATTGTTATACTGCCTCTTTTTTCCTTTGAAAAATTGAAGCCCAAATATCAAAGAAACAGAGTAGACAAAGGAGAATAAAAATATTGCATCTAAGGAAGAAAAGTAGGGACTGTGATGATAGAAATTACTAAAAAGCAATCATACTTCTTGCTGTGCTATGCCTTCAATGAAATTGCTACTGTCATTTTATTCTAAACTTTTGGTTTTATCAAAGGTGTCCAAAAAGGAGACGGTGCTTTATTAAGTCCAATGGTTGCACTTACACCCAGAAAATGGCCAAATAAGGCTTTCATATAGAAATCTGCATTATAGCAGTTTAACCATTGTTTAAAGTATTTTCCATGTAAGCAACTACTAATATATTTAGGCTTTTTATTTTGAAAGGTTTATAATCTTTACTGTGACTTGTGGGAAACCGAGAAACTTATTTCTTCTAAGAGGTGTAACTTTTCAGGGGAAAGAGGAACATGGGAACTGTATGTTTCTGTGTAGACTCTTTCTTGCAAAACACAAAGTATTTTGCCCCAAAGGTTGTAATGCGCTTGGGATTTTTAGTTTGTTTGTTTAGCCGAATGAAATAAATATTTATGTATTTGACATATATATTTCACAAATGAACGTTTCCATCAGAACATATCCATTTTCATTCCCATCCATAATCTCTGTGAATCTCTCTAAATATGCACGGGGTCTGAAATGTGCCCTCCCTAAGAAAAAGCTATCTATTTTGAAAAGTCGCAAGTGGTAATGTAGTGTTTTGAAATATTTTAAATCGGGTGTAAGAATTATGTGCATTATGCACACACAACAAGCCTTTTAAAGAAAATAAATCTGTACCTTGTTCAGCAGGTGATGTTTACATGTTTACTGTGACACAAAGCTGACTGATTTTTAAAGAGGGGCATCATCTGCTATTTATTTGCATGCAATTTTTTCTTTAAAATCCTTTAAAATGACCTTTAAAATCATCAAGTCCAACCGTTAACCTAGCACTGCCAAGTCCACCACTAAACCATGTCCCTAAGCACCACATCTACACGTCTTTTAAATACTTCCAGGGATGGTGAATCAACCACTTCCCTGGGCAGCCTGTTCCAATGCTTGACAACCCTTTCGGTGAAGAATTTTTTCCTCATATCCAATCTAAACCTCCCCTGGTACAATGTGAGGCCGTTTCCTCTTATCCTGTCATTTGTTACTTGGGAGAAGAGACCGACCCCCACCTTGCTACAACCTCCTTTCAGGTAGTTGTAGAGAGTGATAAGGTCTCCCCTCAGCCTCCTTGTCTCCAGGCTAAACAACCCCAGTTCCCTCAGATGCTCCTCAGAAGACTTCTGCTCTAGACCCTTCACCAGCTTCGTTGCCCTTCTCTGGACACGCTCCAGCACCTCAAAGTCCTTCTTGTAGTGAGGGGCCCAAAACTGAACACAGTATTTGCGGTGCGGCCTCACCAGTGCTGAGTACAGGGGGACGATCACTCCCCTAGTCCTGCTGGCCACACTATTCCTGATACAAGCCAGGATGCTATTGGCCTTCTTGGCCACCTGGGCACACTGCTGGATCATATTCAGCCAGCCATCGACCAACACCCCCAGGTCCTTTTCTGCCAGGCAGCTTTCCAGCCACTCTTCCCCAAGTCTGTAGCATTGCATGGGGTTGTTGTGACCCAAGTGCAGGACCCAGCACTTGGCCTTGTTGAACCCCATACAGTTGACCTCAGCCAATTGATCCAGCCTGTCCAGGTCCCTCTGTAGAACCTTCCTACCCTCAAGCAGATCAATGCTCCCACCCAACTTGGTGTCTGCAAACTTACTGAGGGTGCACTCAATCCCCTCATCCATATAATTGATAAAGATATTAAATAGAACTGGCCCCAACACAGAGCCCTGGGGAACACTTGTGACCGGCCACCAATTGCATCTAACTCCATTCACTATAACTCTTTGGGCTCAGCCATCCAGCCAGGTTTTTACCCAGCGAAGCATATGCCTGTCCAAGCCACGAGCAGACAGTTTCTCCAGGAGAATGCTGTGGGAAATGGTGTCAAATGCTTTACTAAAGTCTAGATAGACAACGTCCACAGGCTTTCCCTCATCCACTAAGCGGGTCACCTTGTCATAGAAGGAGATCAGGTTGGTCAAGCAGGACCTGCCTTTCCTAAACCCATGCTGACTGGGCCCGATCACCTCGTTGTCCTGTACGTGCCGTGTGATGGCAGTCAGGATGATCTGCTCCATAACCTTCCCCAGTGCCAAGGTCAGACTGACAGGCCTGTAGTTCCCTGGGTCCTCCTTCCGGCCCTTCTTGTAGACGGGCATCATACTTGTGAACCTCCAGTCAACTGGGACCTCCTTGGTTAGCCAGGACTGCTGATAAAGGATTCAAAGTGGCTTGGTGAGTACTTCTGCCAGCTCCCTCAGTACCCTTGGCTGGATCCCATCCGGCCCCATAGACTTGTGTGTGTCTAAGTGTTGTAGCAGGTCGCTAACCATTTCCCCTTGGATTATGGGGGCTTCATTCTGCTCCCTGTCCCTGTCTTCCAGCTCAGGGGTCTGGGTACCTGGAGAACAACTGGTCTCACTATTCAAGACTGAGGCAAAGAAGGCATTAAGTACCTCAGCCTTTTCCTCATCCTTTGTCACTATGTTTCCCCCTTGCATCCAATAAAGGATGGAGATTCTTCTTAGCCCTCCTTTTGTTGCTAATGCATTTATAGAAACATTTTTTATTGTCTTTTACAGCAGTAGCCAGATTAAGTTCTAGTTGGGCTTTGGCCTTTCTGATTTGCTGCCTGCATAACCTCACAACATCTTTGTAGTCCTCCTGAGTTGCCTGCCCCTTCTTCCAAAGGTCATAAACTCTCCTTTTTTTCCTGAGTTCCAGCCAAAGCTCTCTGTTCAGCCAGGCCGGTCTTCTTCCCTGCCAGCTCATCTTTCAGCACATGGGGATGACCTGCTCCTGTGCCTTTAAGATTTCCTTCTTGAAGAATGTCCAGCCTTCCAGGACTCCTTTGCCCTTCAGGACTGTTTCCCAAGGGACTCTGTCAACCAGTTGTCTCCTAAATAGGCCAAAGCCTGCCCTCTGGAAGTCCAAGGTAGCAGTTCTGCTGACCCCCCTCCTTACTTTTCCAAGAATCGAAAACTCTGTCATTTTGTGATCGCTATGTCCAAGATGGCCTCCAACCGTCACATCACCCACAAGTCCTTCTCTGTTCACAAACAACAGGTCCAGCGGGGCACCTTCCCTAGTTGGCTCACTCACCAGCTGTGTCAGGAAGTTATCTGCCACACACTCCAGGAACCTCCTAGACTGTTTCCTCTCTGCTGTATTGTATTTCCAGAAGACTTCTGGTAAGTTGAAGTCTCCCATGAGAACAAGGGCTAGCAATTGTGAGACTTCTCCCAGCTGCTTATAGCATATTTCTTCTGCCTCTTCATCCTGGTTGGGTGGTCTATAACGGACTCCCACTATGATATCTGCCTTGTTGGCCTTCCCCCAGTTCTCACCCATAAACACTCAACCCTATCGCCACCATCATTAAACTCTAGACAATCAAAACACTCCCTAACATACAGGGCTACCCCACCACCTCTCCTTCCTTGCCTATCCATTCTGGAGAGTTTATAGCCATCCATTGCAGCACTCCAATTGTGTGAGTCACCCCACCATGTTTCCGTGATGGCAACTATATCATAGTTTTCCTGCCACACGATGGCTCCCAGCTCCTCCTGTTTGTTGCCCATGCTGCATGCTTTGGTGTAGATGCACTTCAGTTGGGCTGTTGATCCTGTCACCTTTTTGGGGGAAGAAGCCCTAATTCCTACGTGACCATTCTCATGTGCTTCCGTGGTTTCTAAACACATCAATAACCCTTTTGTCTTTGCTGCCGCATGGATCTCCATCCCCTACCTCCACTGAGACAGCAGACCAAAGGACCTCGCTAGCACACTGTCTCTCAAACATTGGCATGCCGCCCTCAGGCTTATCTCTAGCAAGCCTGGTTTTATCCCTTTCCCCCTTCAAATCTAGTTTAAAACTCTTTCAATGAGCCCTGCTAACTCCTGTGCAAAGATCCTTTTCCCCCTTGGAGACAGGTGTACCCCGTCTGTCGCCAGAAGGCCTGGTGTCATGTGAACTGACCCATGATCAAAAAACCCCAAATTCTGCTGGTGACACCAGGCTCAGAGCCAGGTGTTGAGCTGCTCGCTCTTCCTGTTTCTTCCCTCATTGTTCCCTGCAACTGGAAGGATAGAGGAGAACACTACTTGTGCTCCTGATCCCTTAGCCAGTTGTCCCAAGGCCTTGAAGTCTCTCTTGATTGCCCTTGGACTTCTAGTTGCAACTTCATTGCTGCCTACCTGAAAAATCAATAATGGATAATAACCTGAGAGCCGTACCAGGGTAGGAAGTCTTCTCTTCACATCTTTTACCCGGGCCCCAGGGAGGCAGCAGACTTCCCTAAGAAGTGGGTCTGGTCTTCGTATTGGGCCTTCTGTTCCCTTCAGAAGGGAGTCTCCTGTGACGATGACCCATCTTTTTTCTTTATGGAAGCAGTTTTGATGCAGGGCGTAGGCCGACTTAACCTTGGCCACACCTCCAAGCTAGATGAACCATTGTCCTCGTCATTGTTTGGTTCCACTTGCAGACCCTCATACCTATTATGTAAGGGCACCTGGGAAGGTGAGGTAGCCACAGAAGAGACCTGCCTTTTACAGAAGTGTTAAAATTATTACCGCATCAGAAATCCTTCTTGTTAGCATTACGATTGCAATAATCACATGGAAAACTTGGTGTCCTCTTCAACACACCATTATTTAGTAAATAGGACATAAGCTTCTGAAATTGTGCTTTGCTCCATGCAGGCCCTGTTTTCCATTTAAAAAATAAAAACACAAATTATTTTAAGATTCAGATAGCAACTAAACAGTATGTGTTAATATTAATGTATTAAATAGCCTTGGAGCTGATCTAAAGAGTATTAATTTCATCTGTTTCATATTAACTTGATTTTTCAGGGCTGTTTCTGAGGGGAACCAGAAAGAATATTTCCAACTTCTATTCTGCCATGCTATTTGAGACATATCCTGCAAACCTAGTACAGCTGAAGGATGCATTTTATTTCTCCTTTTATACTGTTGATAGATCTCTTACTGTGCCTTATGTTTTACTTTATCATAATCAATGATCTTTGTACCTGAGCGTGAATTCTGTAAGCTCTGTCAAAATTCCTTCTAATGTGTTAATGCCCTTTTTTTTCTAAACTCACAGTTAGTGTGGATACACATACAGTGAATTACTTAAGGTGTTAATATTTTTCTGCTTTAACTTGCAAGCAATGCTTTCCCAGTTCGTAACAACAATTTTCCTCTAATTTAGAAGAGGATAATAGGGAGCAATATTTCTCTGTCACTTTTTCCCCAGTAGATACTTTCAGTTATGAACAAACAAGTAATATCCTGCAGTTGAAATTCTGAAAATATAGATTTCTACTCTGTTTTTCTAAATGTAGTGCTTACTTCTTTAAAAGAGTGAAGTACTGGAGATTGTGGCAAAAGTATACATACACACACACACACACACTTACTCTTACCTCTGAACTATCTGGCATGTATGTGAAGTATTCATTGTACTGAATTTTGTTAAAGTGAAAAAAGATTACTTTGTGGTAAACAAATATGCCTCTGCATAAAAGCTACCAAAAGGTAACCCTATGTGTGATGAAGTTATGGTGGCAGTGTGTTCCTGATCCTCAGTGAGGCAACCATTATTTTGCAAACAATTATTTAGAAAGAAATTGGAACTCTACTTTTTGAACAATATCTTGGTCACTTCAAAAGCTATGGCACTGACTAGTTCATGTAAAGAAGGCTTAACACAACATCGCAAAAGTTCTGCCAACCTTATTTAAGGTTCTGGGCTTTTATCCAATGAACTTTTCTGGTTTTGAAAAAATGTGTTAGACTAGATTTAACTGCAGTTGGTGGCTAGCCATAGAGGAAATTGCCACTGTAGAAGAACAGAAGTTTACAAGCAGTCCAATTCTTATATAAGTTAAAAAACAAGAAACCTCTTTTGTGTCCTGAAAGGCTTTTAAGCATAGTTTTCAAGTAGAAATTTATATCCAGGTTAGTTCCTTCTGAAATCATATCTTTTAGACAAAGACAGGTTTTGGGTTTTTTTAGTTTGACGAGATATCTAAATAATGCATGGTCTCTTCACAGCTGGGATTTTATTAGGCAATCTGAATTGTACCATTCAGGTAAATAAAAAAATCTGCTTTTCTCTGCAGAGAAAGACATCACATATTTTATGATATAGTTAGAGATAATAATATACATTTATAATGTTTTTAGAAATTATTTTTTATAAAAGTGGGAAAGTGCTGTTGAGGTAAGCAGCTTCTACTGAAACTGAATCCTCTGCTTGAAAGCCAGCTGTTGCCAAAATGCAGCAAAATTAGGATCCAATAAGCAAGTGACCAATATGGATTCATTGAAAATTAGGATTTCAATAATCAAAACACTTGAAGAGGTAAAGCATTAGAAATAAATGCAATATATATACCAAAATCATAAATACATACTAGGAAAAACAGATACTCCCTACCTGGTAACCTGGTAGATATGAACTGCTATTTGTAGACTGTTACAAAAACTCAGGTCCTGCTTTCATACCACTGATTCAAGAGATGTTCTGGTAATTCAAAAACACTCCTGCAAAGTCTAATTAATCATAGATTCACAGGAGTGTTGAAGTGGGGATTTATGTTTGGCCAGTAGCTCATGTCTGTTAGTGAAACCTGAAGAGAGTGAATAGAGCTAATGAATTTGGAACTTCCAAACTCTTGGCAGGTCCAAGAGGATGCTGTCCTACTGGCATGAGGATGCACAGTGATTTAAGATTCTCTTTAAAAATAGTAGGCAGAGTGCCTGCAAACTTTGGTCTGTATTGTTAATTTTAACTATACCATATGTTTAACCTTTTTGTCCTTTCCAGAAAGACAGTCTGAGAGAACAGTGTTTCTGTGGAAGCTGCAAAGACCATGTGATATGCATTTACAGGAAACTGTGAAAGCAAGGATGACTTTGTCTTAAAATATGGCACATCTTAAGCATTCACTAAAAGAGATATTGTCAGAGAAAATCACTTTCTCCTCTCCCTCCCCCCCCCCGCTTTGTGTCTATAATTAGAAAGTGATGATGAAATGCAAATTATGAGTTAATAAGAGATATCTTATGCCAACTATAGCATGTCTCAAAATCCACTAGCAGTTAAGTACTTGTTCATTTGGAGTGAATGTAAGGATGGGTAAATATCAAGTGCTAACTTAGTAATACATACCAAGAATGATCAAACTACATGTGTTCACAGCCTAAAAACTTACCTGAATTTGTCTTTTAAGTAGCATAAGAGTACCATCTCTGGATTTGCCATGCTGCATAAAGATAAATCAGATGTTCTTTCTATGTTGACAAATATAATAATGAAACACATCTGGTTTAGCTTTGCAACTTCTAAGGCCTTCATTGGGCTTCTTCCTCTTATTAACAATTAAAATATTCCAGATCAAATTCAGGTAGAGTTGCCTGGGAAAAAAAAAATTTCAGTCACTGCCATAATATAGATGGATGTGTGTTACTCACGCATCTACAGAGTTTTACAATAGGCAGGGAGTACTAAAGTGATTCCAAGCAGATTATTTGTCCTTAGACTTTTTGTTTTAACACCCTACTACCTCCAAAAAGATCTCTGAGACTGGTTTAAGGAAGTTAAGTTATATAGAAAAGAAATGCTCTTTCTTTCTGTTTCCTGAGTTAATAATAGAAATGTATAGTTCTCTTAAACACACCTTTACTCTTCCATTTAGTAGCCTTGTGTTTTGATGGGAAAATCCTGAAGAGTAGACTTGTGTGGGAAGTAGAACATCACTGATAGACAGAAAAGTTTGTGATCTGAACATTCCTGTGAGCTGAACATTTTAGGGACCAAACTCAACCTTTCTTGCAAATCTACACTTACTTCTGTTGTTACTAAGTGTTGGTCAATTAAATATTTGAATTTATCACACTTAAAAATTTGTCTTAAATATATTTTGAATTTTGTTTGCAGAAATCCAAAATACTTAGTTTGGAAAAATGTTAACGGAGTCAACAGTCAGTGCTGTGTGACATTTCTGCTCAAAGTTCAAGCGAAGGAAATGTTGAAAATCTATGCTCATATAAACATTTTTGGACAGAATAATATCCCTCAGAAACTCTTATAAAAAACCCCTCTACTTAAATGGAGAACTGCCTCTGTTCTTGTATCTGCACAATGGCATGTGATATACATTCACAATTTATTTTACCTTCCTCACTCCATCAAACAAGCTCTTTGCATTTTTTTCCACTGAAATTATTTATTTGCACTTAAATGATCAACAGCTGGGTTCTAAACTTTGCAGTAACCTCACTTGTAAATCAGTGCTTTGCTTATGCAGCTTGTGTATATAACACTATTCTCTACACATGTAGTGCATGCTTTTTGCAACTATGAAGTGTGAGGTATGCTTTGTGCACTTCATCTGCAAACACTACTCTTTATTTCCTATCTCATTGGCCTTAATTATTCTGTCGTACTAATGTGCATTGTGATGTTATAGAAAAGTCTTCATTCTAGCTTAAATAAATTTCTCTTCTTGCAAACATCTGTCTTAATCTGTGCCCATTCTGTGCATTGTAAGCGGTAGTTACCTGTAAAATAAACCTCCTGGGAGTCATGGCTGCATTTTGAAACACAAATAAAAATTACCTTGGGCATTTGCCCAAGAAGAGATATTAGTGGAGAGATATTAGTGTTCCTGGTCCCCTCTTTTAAGCTGCCAATATGAGAGAATCTCTCCCAAAATAATCACAGCACTCTGAAATTGTGTAAAGTTCATGAGTTGCCAGGTAGGTCTGCTGCAGCTCAAAACAACTACTAAGGTTATTTTAAATTACACTGGCATTTCTGCTGCTCCTGTTACCTGGAGCTCCTCTCAGAGGTGTACAAGGATTTTAACTACTGAATGAAGTTTAGTCTAAAAGGAGTCTGAAAAGGGATTAGGACATATCTCTGACTGGCCAACTAGAGAAGGGTGTGCAAAGATAACAGCCTGCAGCCAAAGAGGAAAAATGGATTTTTCACAGTGATACTAACACAAGAAGCTGATGAGCTGCTCTCTGCTCATCAGTCTATTCCCTTATATGAACCCATGTCCAAAGGGATAATGGTAATTTCTGCCTTGTCAAATTCTCCCCTTCCTCCTGATTATCCCTGCACCACTGATTCAATCATCTGACATTCTGTTGCAGATTAATTCCCCTCTCGTGGCTTTTTTCTTTTATGGAGACAGGGTATGGCTTTAATACAGAAATACATGTTGAATAAGCACAAGATTATAATTTTAGGAGGTTCCTTTATGGCCAAATGCTTTTATATCAGCAGAAGGAAAAGGGAAGTAGGAAGGAGACAAATGAAAGGAGGTGATTGGGAAGAGAGGATGTGACGGGGAAATTGTGTTCTGGATAAAATGTCAAGAGGATGGGGATGTAGAAAGTTGCTCTGGTTGTGTCACTTCCAGGAGACTCCATGAAAGGATTAAGTCAACTGCAAATAACAGCACTGGATCCTTGTGAGTGTTCCGTCACTGTGAAAGGAGCACACACAAACACTGAACGTTTTTCAGGGTTAAGTATAATTTCTCATTTCCTGTCAACAATCAAAGGTGAGTGATATGAATTAAAAAATCAAACAACCTGTAGGCAATCATATACCTTAAAAACCCCCAGCAATTCACTGGTACTAATCAGCGAGGAGAGTAAGGCACAAAGAAGAAGGTGAAGCATGGATCTTTATGTTCCATTTTTGCGCATTTTTCTCTCCAGTAGTATCCAAAATGCTCAAAGAGAGACATATGATGTGTATAAAAACTGAAGAGGGCCTGAATAACTGAATATCCCCATAGAGTACTGAGAGACTTGGGGTTGTTCCAGGGAGACCTTATTGCAGCCTTTCAATATATAAAGGGGGCTTATAAGAAAGATGGAGAGAGACTTTTTACCAAGGCCTGGAGTGACAGGACAAGGGGCAGTGGTTGTAAACTGAAAAAGGGTAGATTTAGACTGGATACATGGAAGAAATTTTTTATGATGAGGCTGGTGAGACACTGGAACTGGTTGTCTAGAGAATTTGTAAGTGCCTCATCCCTGGAAGTGTTCAAGGTCAGGTTACACAGGACTTCGAGCAACCTGGTCTAGTGAAAGTTGTCCCTGCCCATGGCAGAGAGGTTAGAACTAGATAATCTTTAAAGTTCCCTTCCAACCCAAACCATTCTAGGATTCTATGAGTATTATGAGTGCTAGACATACCAGAATAATTTAGCTGTATCGTTACAGCTAAATACAGTAGTGTATAGCATTCAAATTTGCAGGATAGGTGATGCAACCATCTTTCAGGACTTCAAGCATAGCAGAAATTAATTGAAAAATGAGATGCCCTTTGAACGCATTAGCTATACATAGGAACTAACTGCGTATTTTTCTTTCATGGTGGTGGTATCCAACCAGGAAAATATCAGATGTGTTAGTAAGCTCTGTCTCCTGATCTCCTTATTGTTAAAATTTCATTGTATAAAATCTTCACTGTATGTAACAAACTTTTTCACCCTTTAGAGGAATTCAGGTGTAGATATTAGAGAAGAGATTTAAGGATCATGAAGTGTTAGTCCATAAACTCCATGTGGAAAGAAAGCCTGTAGCCAGTCTTTTGAACTTTGAACCTTCTCCTTTTCTCGTACAATAGTTTAATTCCAACCAGAACTTTTGGAAACAATTAATCATTTTAGTCTTTCTTGGGAAATATTCTTTAAACACATTAGAGGAGAAACAGTTGCTTATGTTACAGAATCTTTGGTGAAGATACCATTTTGTATATCTTCTCAAAAGGACAAAGATTTTATTTAAATTTAATGCCTTAAGCTATCATTCCCCTAAAAGGAAAGCAGTTTTTACAAACATGTTGTTTAAGAGCTTTCATCTGAAAATAATTAATTAAAAAGAATAAACACCACCACCCAAGGACTGTTTGCTTGCAATATACAGTAGATAAGGAGTTTAAGTTAGTGAATGTATTTGTATGAAAATGTAAAATTAATAGCCAAGTTTAATGTCTCAGACAGGAAACTTTAACAGTTATGAAGATCTCAAGGTTTGCATAGGCCCTCCAAAATTTGGAATCCTTCTATAATTCATAATACTTTTCTGTAATCATCCCAGGCCAGCTACATGCACTGTGGCATCTGTCAGCTAAATCATGCACAGTATTGGGAAAGGTGGGAATATTTAAGTTATCAAACTGTCTGGAATAAAATATTCCATACAGTAGGAGCACTGTGCTTTGTCCCAGTGAAACAGTACAGTTCTGAAGTGAATGCAAGAGGGCAGTGCGAGATATTCAGTGTGGGAGGTCCTCTAAGGACATAGACTATAATAATTCCTGCAGTGAGTCTGGCATGTTAGCTCCTGTCAGGAACAGCCACGTGTTGGCAGTTTTAGAAAATCTCTAAGGCAGTCCATTGTGTTAGCCCCAGAGAAGATGGTAGGGGAGGAGGCCCTTTTCAGATCCTCTCCAAGTTTTTCAGGGTGTACTGGAACTTCAGGTGTTTTTCAGTTAACATGGAAGGTTGGGTTCCTGTGCTTCAGCTATGATTCTTAATTGTTAAAAAATAATTATAGCTTTTTTATTTTGATGCTTTTCATTTCTTAGAGAGAGACTTGTTCTCAAACGTGATGAGCCAAAGCCATACTTCCTATGAAGCCGCTAATGATGCATGATAAAAGTGACATGCTTGCTTCAAGCTAGTGATTTGAGTGACACTTCTCTTAAAAATAAAATAAATTAATTTTACTGTACGTTTAGAAAGGCATGTAAATACTTTATATGTCATGCATGAAGAACAGTTTCAATAATCTTTACTTTTCCAGTTATCCCACTTCCCAGTGGGAGCTGGGTATGTATTTCTTTTTGAACAGAAATGAAAACTATTCCTACTTATGCATGATCTTCCTGAATCTGAATATGTTTATAAATACATACTTATAAGAGGAATTTATACTGTAGTCACAGAGGCACATAATTTATTAAAAACAATTTAACATTATTTATGAAATCCGTATTTTTTTAAAAAATACAATTATATTTCTAAACCAAGAATTTAGGAACAGCTTGAAGCCTCCTGTCATTATTAAAGTAATTGCAATACATAAGTACAGAATAAGGCAATGTTAGAAACAATAATCAAACGAGAAAATATGCCCAACTTGAGGAAATTTTTGATTACTTCCTTTACATGCTCCTGACTCTTGCTTTTCTTCTTGTAAAGGACTTGCATTATTACTGCATCACTTCCTAAACAAAAAATCATATTTTTATAACTGATCAATTTATAACTGATCTATAATTGCATGTAGATATGAAGAGAAAGCAAGGCTGTGCCTGTAAGACACAGACACAAACTCCGAGACGCACAGCCACGTTACCCCAAGGGAAATGCAGGGGGGCATTGTGTGCCTCAGGGAGGGAGAGACAAAAAGAACAACTCATTCAACAGGAAATGTGCTCAGAGCAATGCCCTGAGAAAGATGTCATCCACTGCTGAAGGTGATGGGGGAGAGAAATACTTTGCTGCCTCTAATGGCTGGCATTGTTTGCAAGGCTACATTCCTATTTGTGCTACAACTGAGTGATCTTCTGAGAGCTCCAGTAGTTGCAGCTATGCTTCTCCCTGTGTACCTTACTTTTCACAATGCCCTAAGAATGACTCCTGACTGTATAAATGACACAGAAAAGATCACGGCATGCCCTCCATATTGGACCTCCTCTGTCATCAACAGTGAATTGTGAAAGTACAACAGTGGTAGTTATAATTTGGGGAAAATTCACGGTATGACTGATTAGATTTTCTTTTGACATTTTAATCATCATAAAGGCTCATTGCTGCTTCGTTGCACTGAAACCTTTGTGAATTGGATAATAAATACATGTCATATATTTGAAGGATGACTCCTTTCCCTGAAATTAGTTAAGCTTGACAAAATGTTGAAAATGCTACCATGCTATCAGTTGGCAAATAGGTTGGTTTCTTAGAAATGTTCTTAGGCTGTACAACACATTTGTTTTAAAACATCATACAGCACTTATTTTAAAATCAATACTGTATATTTTCTTGAAACTTAACTGCTAAGGGACAGTTTATTTGAACAGGTAATTACTATGATAACCAATTTAACATATCGTAGCTTTTCTGAGAAATGCTTTTGGGAACTGACTTTACCCCAGTACAATTTAAATGGATTTCAGAACAACTTGCAGTGGATTTGGATAATATCCTTTCCATCAGCACCTAATTGGCAGGAAACGAGATTAATAGTACGCGAGGAGTTCTTCAAAAGTTGATTGCTCGTAAGTGTGCTAAAATACCTGAATAACTCTGCACAGCATTACACAGCGCCTACTGTGTAAATAGTCCCATTCAAGCTACTGAGATTAGTGAACCAAGTAGATTTAACTTTCAGACATTGCTAACAAACTACCTTATGAAAGTTATATAGGAAAAGGTTCTCAGACTGTGTGTTCTAAATCAGCAGATACTTTTTTGAAATTCAGGCTTAGGTCTTACTTTGTAGATAGTTATGTCTTGACTTATGAGTTGCATGTCTACAGGCGCTGGTAAAGAAATTTGGGCTTTATATTCTAATAACAACCCAGGCATTGTTTCTGAAAGTTGGCATTTGCCATGAGCATTTACGACCAATTTTAATACATCCAGTTGTTTCTGTATAGTACCTAATTTTTTTATATCCTGCTTAATATGTGTCTGGTTTGCAAAAATATGTACACAACATATGTCTTTTCTATTTGCTTCTTGTCCAAAACAGTTTTAGCACAAATTAGTACATAAATAGTGACTATTATTAATGTTGGCATTAGTCTGGAATCATTTGTTATACCCACTCATCTATATTTCGCATGCTGATCATGTTGAAAATCAATGAAGCATGTGAAATTGTAAATGACAAAGTGGAAGCATTTGCAATTCTACCCACTTCTGCTCACAGATTAACTGTTTTAATCTTCAAAAAATAAAATCCCCATGATACTGAAGGCCAACGATATGAGGTCTAGCCATGTGAAATTTGTCATGCCCACAAATGGAGATTTGTACCTGTTGTACCAAAATTTCACATAAGGGGTTAAAATGATAAAGCAGCTATAGTGATGTGTACCCATTTCTGTTGTAGATGCTTTGCACACATTGATTTATACCCACTATGTTGCTTGTATAGTATGTAAGTTTGCGTTGGTAAAACAAGAGGAGAGGGAATGGAGCAGTGTGGCTGAATTGCTCAAGGTCACTTTTATGAAGTTAGTAGCAGAGGTGGGACTAGAAGTCAACCATTTTTGTAACTGTGCTGCAGACCAATCATTCCCAGAATCCTATCCAGGTGATTATATCCACCTTACATTACAGTGCCTTTCCTAAAGGGCATTGAACTCCAAGCTTGATTAATGGTGACACATTACTTTCTGTGACAGGAGCATAAGCTCTGAATGAACAATTATTTAAATGTTCTCAGCTGAGAATCATGCCCTCGTCATCTATGCTTGATGTACAAACATGGTCTCCTGACTGTCTACGCTTTTGCCCATCTGTTTGGATGGCATAATGCCTGTTCTCAAGTAGGTCAAAACCTTGCCGTAGGGCATGTATGCCAGGCAACAATGGCTTTCAATGGAAGACTGCATAACCCTGAAAGTGTCTTCACTTCTGCAGGAAGTCCTTCCTTTGGTGTAGGATTGAATCGCTGGCTCCTCAGGTTTATATACTTATCCTCAGATACTGCTTTGCAGTATCTGAACAATAGGGAAGAAAAGGAGAGAATGGCCTAATATGACGGAAACGAGGCAAGAAAGAATCTTTCTTTGGTTTTGTCTCCTATGAACTCTGAGAAGAACAGTATAGCTTTAATGTTTTAAAGTGTAGAACCTGCCAGGCCAAGGGGAGAATCTGGTATGGTGTCCCTTGTGTTAGGTTTCTCTGGCTACTTGTACTCCACATATTCAGGCCCCTGAGGCTGAAAAACAGGGGGACGTTGGTCAATGCACAGCCCTCTGATTTCTCAAGAAGACCACTTACTGTAGGACGTATTGCATAGAGAGCAGGCTGTCTTAAAATAATTCTCGTCCAAGAAATGAGTGAGGATATGTAGATAATTTTAATTAGTCTGACCTTAATACTTGCCTTGTTTATATTTGGTACGTAAAAAGGCAGCATACAAAATGGTAGTAATGGAATTGCTATGTGGTGTGACTTGCTCATTGTATGAAGACTTATCTATAGATAGCAACATACATATATTTTTGCAGGAGATAGTAAAATGAGTAAAATGTCTTGTATATGTTTGTCAATGTTGGTCTTCTCTCAATAGAGTAGACAGGAATCAATCTTCTGAGCCTGATGGCTGCTGTACTCTGCAAAATATAAGCTAAGCTCTTTTAGGTTATATTAAATAATGATTTAAATTTTCCATTATAAAATATTCGAGATGCTGTCATGTTTATTTTATTTCCAGCCAGTATATACTAGCATAGTAATATAAGCACAAAAATAGTTAAAATGATGGTTCAGCTTCAATGGCTTCAGTACCCTGAAAGTCACTGAAAGGATTTAGACTGGGCATCTGTCCTATTTTTTTCCCTCTATGATTTAAGATCTGCGGGGTTATCTCAGATATGTACTGACTGAAATTGATATTCACATTAATGTACTTATTGAAAAAAAAACAGCATTAAAAGCTTCTGGAGTTCAAATACTGCAGAAAACTCCATACAGGTTACAGTGCACTATTTCCATGAAATATAAGGGAATAAGCAAAGTGCCCTCTAGCGTAAAAAGCTTAGCAATGCCTGTTTAGAGAGTGAGTAAAATATGTATATATAATCATCCACTCTATTTTTGATCTATTAAGGGCATGGATAGAGCTGAACTTTTAAAATTTTGCTGATAATTCATAACTGATTTTTTCACTAGCACATTACTCTGATTTATTGATTAGAAAAGCAAATTCAGGTCCACCACCAGGAAAAATCAAACAAAACAAGAATAAATAGCTCAAAAACAGTATTAGGCATATGCTGTCCTAAAGAAACATCAGTTTCCGTTATGAAATACTGCTGCTCTTTCTTTGAACAATGTCAGTCCTGGTGGCCTCTGCCAATCTGTTGTGTTTCTTCCTCTCCTTCCCGCTTGCTCCATGCCATAAAGCTCGAGCTGAAGTTGCCAGTGTTGTTGCCTGTCTAGAACAGAGAGAAAACGTTTGAAAAGAGCTAACATCACCAAGGTGTGTATGTAAGCTTCCTCACATATACCTTATAATTGATCAGCTGTTCCTTTCTAGCTGTAATCTAATGTAATGTTTTAGTTAAGTTGTCCAAGTTCTCCATATGAACAATGGATACATATTTGTATAAATCTTCAGGTGGACAGTCCAAAGTGCTTAAACCAAGAGCCCGAGTCTCAAGATTAGTTTCACAAGTGGTCTTGCTCTGTAAAGTGATTCAATGCATCTGCATGCTGGCCTGGAAGTCTTAAGACAGCTGGTAGGAAATGTTACATACCAGATATTTCTGTGCACACATGTGACTCAGTGCTTCTCAGAATTATTCAGGACTCAGTTATCTTCTGAGATGACAGGCTATTATTTAGTAGTCTAAAGGTTAGAATAGGAGATTTGAGGTCTCGGTTCTTCTCAGCTCAGATCCATAGCTGTGTCACCCTAAATGAATGACCTAGCCATGAGACTGCCAGCAGCTGTCAGTGGGGCCCCTGAGCATCCTGCCCCGGGAAGCTGCGTTACTCTGCAGCCACAAGTGCGAGAACCTCTCAGGTGGAACAGGGGTGAGCCAGAGCAGAGCACAAGTCTGGTGAGACCAGCCAGCTGCGAAGGGGCAGCCCAGCAGTTCCAGCACTGGTGCTTGGGCTACTGGAATCACACAGAAAACCACTGAACTAACCTTCTTTCAACCAAGTACCCTAAATTCTTACAGTGCCTTTGTACGAAGGTTCATCTTGCTGGCCTTGTTTCTGGACCCTTGTATTGTTTCGCAGTCCCAGCATTAGCAAGAGCCATGGCAGGAGCTCTCACACAGAATAGGCATTTGCCTGGAAGTTAAGGCTGTCTTCTTGAATTGGGAGCTCTGGTTCACAACCTCGTAGGCTGTGAACAGCCTAATGTGTTTTTACCATTAGGACACGACTTCAATTCAGTATAGCCACATTATGATAGTGTATAGTTTGTCCATATTCCTCAGATACATCTAAACATTCTTCAGGGACCTACAGATGAAATCTGGCCTTCCAATAATTAAAAGAGGACTAGGCAGTGCTGAGTCCTTGGAATGCATCACAATGTACCTCCATGAAACAGCAAACTGTCAGAGAATCGAAACCAAGTCAGAGTGATATAAACAATTTCCCTGATGGTTCTTCAGAGCTGCTTCAACACCACTTGCCAAACTTGAAGATACATGCAGGGTTTGGGATATTCTCAGAGCAGTTTAGAAGAACTTTACAAAATACCCTTTTGTCTTCTTTCTCTTGCCATATCCCAGAAATAGCAGGCAGCCTCCAGAGAAGCCCAAACAATTGTGCTCAAAATGTTAGACCAAATCTTTCTTAATAAAATTCAGGAATGTATACTACAGATGTCTCAGGGTACGTTAGCAGTATGTGGTCAGTAATGATGACCTTTTGCAGCCCCGAGAATTGTTATGATAGACCATAGGAAATGAAACAGCCTACTCTGAAGCACTAAGGGAAAGCTGGTTTATGTCTCCATTGTCCTAATAAATGATGGGCTGCAACAGATTTCCCAATTTCATCAGAACTTTCTATAGACTTATCTCTCTACAACTTTAGACCACCCTCCTTTAAGCATATGATGCATTTAAATTACATAGTCTGGAGGTCAGTCTGCAGAGGAAGATCTATAGAGGAAGCCTTAGGAAAACTAGCTGGCTAAATGTTAAGGTTAGGGACTGTGAATAATCCTCTATTCTTTTCTTCCTAAATTTAACCCTTTCAGTGGCAGCATTATAATAAGGGGCACTTACGGTTTGGCTGGTGCTCCTGTTATTAATACTAAGTAGGAGCCAGTCTTTTTACAGATCTTGCAACTTCCCAGTCAGCAGGTCTGTATTTATGGATGCTATTCTGAGACACCTAATTTCCTCTGCGCTCTGTGAAGCCTTGGTGCCTAATACAGGGTTTTGGATTCCACCCCAGTGACCAGGTGCCTCCAAGTTACTTGTATAAGCACCTGACACTTTTTCTTATGTCTAGCCATTAAAACAGAGAGTTAATCACTGTTGAACTTCAAGGTATTATGTCCAGTGACATGAGGTACCTGAATGTTAGGAAACAATAGGGTGAAGAAGTCCCTGATCAGAGACAAACTGGACAAATTTTACATGAGGAAGCAAAAAAGCTGTAAGTGGGTTTATTTTACTTTAAAAAAATCAGAATTGGAAAAATCAGAGTAGTATAGGTCAAACCTATGTGAATGTGTATGTCAGCCTTAATTTAAATATATTGTTAAAGAGATTTAATAGGAGTAACAGATAACGAAAGCTTGAATTTAAGAGAGACTCCTTTTGAATTAAAAGTATTTCACAGAATGTTGAAACTTTGCATAGAAATCTGGCCTGAAGATACATGGTACAGGTTTGGGTAAAAACCACATGAAACATCTGAAATTAATCACTATTAATAATAAGGATTCTTGTAGATAATAAAGGAACTATTGTTCGTATCACAGGAAAATCAGTCAGTCTCCTGAAATGTTTATGACTGTCAGGCTCAATCATTCCTGGATTCACTGAGTATGTGATAAATCTGATAAAATGTCATTTAGTCTCATGAAATTCATTCAGGCCAGGTTGCTGGTACTGAAAATCAAAGTACTTGATCTGTAGCCATCTGTGGCAAATAGAGCTCTTTACAGTAAAGGTCAAGTATCAGTTGTTCTGAAAACTGTCCTACCAAGTGAAACAACTCTTATTGTTGGTATTCAGTAGCTGTATAAAATGGGTGAAAAAAAAATAATCATGCTGTGGTTATCAAGAAGCAGCAGCACAAGCAAAAGCATCTTAAAAAATGTAGGTTAAATCAAAACTCGGAGGGAGGGAGGTCTGTTATTCAGTCTTCCTGCTACCATCCCTGCTACTTCTGTTGCCTTTCCCCTTCTGTGCTAGAAGTGGTAAAAATTGTAAGGTGAATCCCAATGTACTGCATTTTTAATTGCTATTTTATGGTATGCATCCCACTTTCAGGATATTTTTTCCTTGCTGTTTATCTCTCAGCTAAATTTGGAAAGCTGTCTGCAGGCTGGTGTTCTGTTGAATGAACTGGCTGCCTGAATAGATACGTGACGTGATTTTGCACCCGTTAGGGACTGTAAAGTAAGAGTACTGTTCTCTGGCTTGCCAAGGGCCTCTTTACATATATTAAATCTTGTCTCCTCATATCATGCGAAAAGGCAAAACTAAACCAATAATCCCTTTTCCGATTAATTCTCAGATTTAGCAGATAAATCATTTGGAGGAAGGGGGGAAGGGAAGATGCCTCATGCTCTAAAACGACAAATTAAGGACACCGTTAGAAAGTAAGGCTAGAAAAGGGACCACTAAGATCAACTACACAGATCTGCCCGTAGAATTCCTCCTAGGTACTGCCATACGTTGTGTCTGAAGTGAAGTGGCTGAAGCCTCTTAATTTTAGAGACTCAAACTGAATATATCAGATTTTGTGGTAAGTTATTTTGGTTTTTAATTTCTAAACAGAGAAGTGTTGCATCTTAATTCTAGTCTCATATGTATACACTACAGTGCCAGAGACAAGAACAAAACAAACGTATATCTTGTATCTAAAATCTTCAGATTTTGCCCTTTTTTTTCCACAACTGAAATTAACAAAGTGCATAGTTAAATTTCATATACATTTTCAAAGTTGTCCAAGCTTGAGTTCACAAAGACATATTATTTCACAAGGTTTTGGCACAAAGCTGCTTCTGCGGAAAAAATAAAACCAAACACAGTGCTAGAGAAGAGATGATGAACAAGAGGAAATGATAGAGAAGACAGAAGCAGGGCAGAGCTCTGAGGCACTTCAGCTGTGAGGATCTTGCCTGTGATACAAAAGGGAAGCTGAGATGTCTTTGCCTGCCTCTCTGGCTAAATTTAAAGAGCTATGCTTTTGAAGTCCGTACCTGGCTCTAATGGAGGTGCTTTTGGGAATCCTCTAATGTTCCTTTTTCGTCATACATTAAGCACCTTGTGAGAACATTTCTAGTCATCCCACGTATTGAGAAATACATAAAATACTGCTTTCCCAGTATCTCATTTTAGATACCATTCCTGTAATGTTTCCTTTATTAAGTGAAGGATCTACCATATAAAAGTCACAGTTTTATATAACGTTGTTGCAACTCTATAGTACAATAGGAACAAAATGAAAACACGTAACTTTTTAAAGGCATCAGCTATGACTGCCACTGGCAGATGCCCAAAAATTCTGTAAAGGAAACTGCCACATGCTGCCAGCAGCTCATAACAAGCACACTCAAATCTTTGCATAATATTTCCACATTGAATATGCTGCTTTTAACATCTGGAAGTAGTGCTGAAATTACTTTTCCTGGAATTTTTGCTGGAGAATATATAGAAATTTCCTAGGCCATGTTTGCTTTTCACACAGTTTTAATAAATGAGTTCATTAACAGGACTTTCAATGATATGAGGAATTTTATTAGTTATGCAAAGTGAATTTTGCAATTATAATTGTGAATGATGGCATCAGAAATTGATTTACGTTAGGTACAGAAGATATAAATGTGTCCATTTAAAACAAGGGATGTCAGATGAGAATACTCATCCATTTTGCAGAAAAAGTGACAACCAAGAGTTGTTCATAAAAATAATTAGAACCCCACCCAATATTAAATAAATACTGAAAAAACTTCTTTTCACAGACTTCAAAAACAGCAGGAGAGATATAGTGAGTGAATAATTGTCCATTGTGTATTAGTCACCCTGCTAATTATTATTGCTAATAATAGCTGTCTCAGAATGTTTGGACCCTGAATTTGGATTAACTTTTCCATCTGCTCATCAAACAGAAGTCCTTAATTAGGCAAAGACTTGGAAAGAATCATTAGGAACCATTGACTAAACATAGCTAGGACTTTGTGGAGACATGGACCATATCTTTTTCCTGTCTCTTCCAGAGCAAGGGCTGCCCCAAAGTCACAGGAGATGTATTGTCATTTTCCCTGTGTGGTAGTTGTAGGATTTCCTTTGTCCTCTCTGGCTTTTGTCCTGAACAGCTGTTCACAATATCTCACAGGATAAAATTGCTACTAGGAGTATCAGACTTGAAAGGATCCAATTCTACATCACACTGTCTTGGGATATCGTCTAACGAAACATCATGGTTAGGAGCACTGTAACTTCTCATTGCATCATATACAAAACAGCATCCCAAGAGGTGTTTAAGGATTAAAAATTTCCCATGTGTCATGGCATACAGCAATCCACACACCCCCCACCAGTCCTGGAGGAACAGATCTATCCAATTACTTTATCCTTGTAAACGAAACGGTACTTCCAGTTTGAGGAGGAAGGAAAGCAAAATGTATGAGTCAAGGAGAATGGTTCATGGAACTTTTACTTTAAGCAGTAGAAAAATAACTTCTTTTTTTTGTTTGTTTTCCAAGCCTCCAGGAAACAATATATAAAATTAGAACCTTAACTTAAACAGGGGCCTGCATTTGATTTGAAGAGTATACTTTGCTAATAAAAAAATGCTTGTATTTTGTGGTACAGCTTCAGACTATTCCATATTTCTGCAATTAAAAAAACACGTTCAGTTTCCATTGTTCATCAAAAATATGGAAAAAAATTGTTTGTGCTACCTTCTTGTAGCTTCCTACTCCCTCTCCTTGCTCCCTGTTTAACTGCTATTCTCCTCCCCAGCTGCTTAGAGATTGTTCTGTCCCTGTGGCTTTGCTCTCTGTGGCTTCATACTCCTGATTTGCTCTCTGCAGTTGTCTCCTCTGCTGCTCCGCTTCACACGCGAGCTGCAGAAAACTGTCATTGACAAAACTCGGAGAACATTAGAGGCTGGGATTTTCAGTTTTTCCCCTTGCTGTGCGTACATGTGGAAAAACAAGAAAACAAGGATGGGAGAGCATATCACATTGATGTTTATTCTATTCCCTCTCTATCCTGTCTAAATGATGATACATATTGTGCTTATATGTGCCTAAAGCATAGCACAATCAGGATACAGACAGTAGCCGTGTATTGAAACTAAATAAATGAGACAAGAGCTTCTCTCAAAACCTTGTCAGTGATTTCCTTTAAAAGATTGCCATAAATCCCTGTTTGCTTCATAAAACAACTTCTGCTGTGTATCTGCAGCAAAGTTGCAGAGAGACTGTCTTAACACATTGCCAGAGGGTTTTTCTGGCTGAGCCAAACCATGTTCGTAGAAGAAAATTGAAATTATAATCATATTGGGAGATTCTGTGATCCATGCTAAAAGAAATTACATTTAAAATGTAGCATTTGTTAGACAAAGCTATTTCCACTATTGATATATTTATTGATAGTATATTTCAAGAGAAATGAATTTAACTTAATTTCACAGAATATTTTTGCTTAAATTTATTGAGAGGCAGTAAGGTCCTGCGTGCTTGTGTAAAGCTTTCTTATTTCTAGTATATTTAATTTAAAATGAAAAAGTACTCAAAACCTGTCTATAAAATAACATTCCTGCTTCAAGTTTTTGCTTATCAATAAACATATTTCTCAGACATCAGCAATGCTCATTGCAGACACTATAATAATCTTAGGGGAAAATCTGGTTACCAGCATACTAGGAAAATTTAGCTATATAAACTGTCATAGATTAAGGCAGGAAGTGACAGCTAATTATTATTTCTGTGATTAATCTTTGCAATTCAGTAATGCAAAACATCTCAGCTCCACTGTGCTCCTATATACATATGTAACATGAAGACATGGGACTAAATTTAAGTCTGAATCTCTCTACCTCAGACTGGAACTTTGAATTCTTATTTTCAAGAAGATTTAGTAACTTATCCATTGATTAATTCCCGTTTAATTGCTTTCATCTACTATGAATCAAAAGTAATTGAAATTACAATCTCAGCAAGCATTTTGATGCTGATTGTCCGTAGCTCTGATGTGAATGAGGGAAAAGAGCATAAACCTTGTGGTGGGGATGGCCCTTCAGTATGAGACTTCAGCTTGACTTGAATTCCTCTCCTAATTCCTGTAACATGCTCTCACTGAGCTGTCAGCACTCATGTTTACAGAAGGGTTGTACGACTTCTCTGTATCTTGGTAAATCTGGGACCCCGGCTGGAGCAGCTGGAGAGACCTGCAGGGTCTGCACAGTGTCAGGGGGTTGGTGGGGGTGGCAGGGATACAAAGTCCCGGTTCTCTCCCCCCGTACTTCTGCACACTGTAGCTACAATGTTGGAAAGTCTCCCGCCATTTGAGCTCTCTTGGTACTGGCATTGAGAGAGCTAGAGGAAACCAGCCACCTGCAGCATTAATTATTGAGACATTTACAGCTATTCGGAAAACTTCCTTAGCTTCCTGGCCCACATCAATGCTGTAATTTCAAATAATTATTGGGTCATTCTATTCACTGAACCAGCCAGCTTGGAACTAACGAAGACTTTAAGTTAGCTGAAATTTGAGACACTGCAACTCATTAGTCATCCTGAACATTATTGATCAGAAAAGGATGTTGTAGTAAGCTTCCCTGACATCTGATTTCTTTCAAAAAGAAGGGCTGAGCCACCTAAGCACGATTCGCTCACCAGCAGGAGGGAGAGCGAAACTGCCAGTAGCACCCTGTGGCATCAGAGGCAGTTGACAGCTCTCAGGAACTGGCAGATGTTTGGGGCAAACCCGCTTTCCTAAGAGCCTGGAAGTACTGGTTGCGCTCCATGTTCAAGTAGGCATTTGTAAGGCTGGAGGCAGGTGATAATCCTTTCACGTGCTGGCATCTTTTGGATATTTTCCTTGGAGGGAGAGGGGACAGGTAGAGAAAAATAGTATGCGTGATGAATAGAGCATCCTGGAGCAGTTTCCTGCAAAATGAACTTAATCTGTATTTCTCCTTAGGCTGGGTCCACTAATACAAGGATCAGACTGAGTGTTTTCTGTGAGCTGATGCAAGTTACAGCCATCACAATAAAAAGGAAGTAGAAAGAGGCTTTCCTCTGTTTTATTTTTGCTCTTGATTACTTAGCTCATCTATGCAAGTGAATCTCTATAGCTTTATTTTTTATGACTATGAGGTGACCAAAGAGAATGGTACAAGTCTGGTTAGAGGGAACTCTGTTTGCCCAGCCTGTGCCTGGGGAGAGAGGATGCAACCCTGCTTGTTCGGGCAGGCTGCACACATTCCTACTGCTCTTGGCACTGGAGATGCTGTGAAGAGAAGTGTGGCCGATCCTCGGCAGCATCAGAAGTGGAAGACGGTGGTCTCTGGACTTTCTTCTGACTCCCAATCTCTGTCCGTGCAGCTGCTCGTAAGTCCTAGGCGAAGCCGATGGTCCTGTGCTGAACCCTTCCTGCCAGCCTAAGGGAAGGAGTTGGGTGCCCTGTGTTAGTAAGGAAAGAGGATAGCATGGGGAAAGGTGGAGGAGGGAGGAGTGTTTTTTAAATGGAAAGGGAGCTCCTGAAACTGCACTTGTCTCCCAGTCTCCCTAGCTTCCCCACTACCTATCTAGCATACTTCTACTTCCCACTCCTATAGCAGTATTTTACCCATGTAGCTGAGAAGTCTTAAAGTGGCTTTTAATTCTGCCCAGTACCTACTTCCAATGTCATGCAATATTATTTGCTGTTTAACCTGCTTTTTCGTAGCACATTAACAAAAAGGTAGATTTCTGCCGTGAAGATACAATTGCTACAGTACCTCTGATTGTTACCAATTACAGTTCAAGTTTATTTGTTGGTAAAAGTATTTTTCCAGCTAAGGGCAGTTCAGATCACCAGAGGAACATTTTTTTTTCAAGGAAAACAAACGTCAGCATTGGTTAGGCTTGATGATCTTAAAGGCCTTTTCCAACCTGACTGGTTCTATGATACTCTGATCTGCAAATGTTGTTAAGTTAATGAAAATGGGCTAAAATCAATAAATATAATATGACATACTTCTCATTGGACCAGAGGTTCAGGTTTCAGAGATGTTTGCACAATTCCCACCGAAGCCTGTCTTTTTCATCAAAAGCAGAACTTCACCTGTCTATTAATATTTTACCTTACTATGTGTGTTTTTGTTATTTATCTGTCCCTATGAGTAACTCACAACTTTATTGGATTTGTGCTAACCTCATTCCCACAAGATTCAGCCATGTAATCACCTTACATTTCCCAAGTGAGGGAACAAAATGAAGAGAGATCAAGAATCCAGGTTTGACAATTCTGCTTACCCTGTAGAGTTCCTGACTCTGGGAACAGTTCCTGACTGTTGCGGCCAGTGAAGCTTTTTCATGGAGGAAATCACAGCTGTTACAGGCTTGAAGGGTATGTCTAAATCTTTCTGGAACCCATCCAAGCCAGCTCCTTGGTAATGGGTTCAAAACCAGCAACAGCAAATGAACTCCAGGCTCCTAACACCCACTCTGATAATTTGAAACCAAGCGACCGGTTTCCATCACACAGTTCTGTAGGCAACCCATGTGGCCCGTGAAAGGTGTGGGGTGAAACTCCCCAGGACACTCAAGAGCCGTGGAGCTGTGTCTCCTGGCCTGCAGCCCGTGGCTGCTCCCCTGCCTCACCCTGGCAGGCAGCCGCAGCTCCACACACCCAGCACCCGGCCCCGGCCACCCGCTGCCACTGCTGCGGGACCGGCATCGCGCTCCCTCTGCTTCCCGTAGGTTTGCCGTGGTCAACATCATCTTGGGAAGCGAGGGACAAGACACCTTTTACGTGCCCTCGGCTGGATTGACAGGAGGTCACTGGCCAGAAACTACAGTGCTTTAAATCCCATTTTCACAAGCAAATTAGTCTCCTTGAAGTGTTTTTCTTCATTGTTTACTAGTCAGAACGTTTTATTATGCAGGCTTCGGTGTCTTATCATTGAAAATACTCGCATAGGTAAAATGGAGTTGAACCTCCTACAGTTTCTTGTCATTTGAACTTGTTAGCCACATCAAAGTAGGATTTTTTAAGAAAGAGCACCATCTTGTGGAAGTACGTGTTCTGAGTGGGCTGAACAGCCAAAATCCTGATGAAAGCCGTGCAGTTCAACTTGGGCATTGCAAGTTTCAGCATCAGGAGTCTTTATAGTTACAGTTTTACAGCTGAGAATTAAGGAAATAAGAAAAAATAAAAGAGGAAGATGAGATAACATATTTCTTTTGTATTTTCATAAGGATTCATGAAGACTAATTTGGAAGCATAAAAATAATTTCAGAGCTTATTGAAGCAGATAAACTTTAAATGAGGAGATACTTCTATACATACTCTAGGATGACAAAGTGACAAAGCTAGATTTGAGGCTAATTCCTGAGGACATGAAAATTTTACTTGAGGTTTATGATTCCTGCACAGAAATTATTTTAGACTGTAAATTTAGGCTATATACTTTCATATAATTGTTTGCTACAGCAAGGCAATGGCCTTAAAAGGAAAGCCATAGTACTGTCCTTTGCAGTAGAGCCAGTTATTAGAGCCTGGATTTAAGCCTATAGTGCATTCATTGTAAAACAGTCACTTTTGTACTAGATGTTATTGTGCTGTAGGTGAAGGGCAGACTTCTTAGACCTTCTGTTATGTTCGATATTTCTGGCTGGTTGCATGCTTTGTTTTCCAGAGTCACTAAGTATAAAAATGTCAAATAGTACCGCTTCATTAAATGGAAATGAGATGATAAATTGACTCTATTTATACAAGCTAATCAGTTTACTCAAGCTATCACTTACTTACATAAAACCAAAATAAATCAGCACTCAAAATTTACATTTTTACTGCACTTTATTTTCATGTGTATGTGGCACTCTCAGATCCCCCAGTTTAGTCGCTATGGCTTTTAACATGGAGCCGTTAACATAGAGTAGCTGGTGAAATCAGGCCTGGTATTGCGTGCCTATGATCAAGTCTGCACAATTGTCCCAGCAAGAATACCATCATCCACCCGGCAGCTGCATTGCACTGACATTGATCATTTGGTATGTCAGAAATAAAGCCTTTCTATAGGAGCATAAAAGTATCGTGCTTCAAAACTAAATACAGGATTTCTTTTGCCTTCACCTAACAGCAGAAGAGATTCTCCTATGACAAACATTGTTGCACTGATATTAACACTTTATATGTATGCATATGTAAATATATATATAAAATGCAGATGTATATTTTCAGATATATACATGTTTATATCTGCGGAATAATTCCCAAAAGTTGATTCAATGAATAAGTTAACAGATTTACATTTTTATGTCTCTTTCCAACATGTAACCACCTTGCAATAACTGTTTTGTTGGTGGAAATGCAGTTCAAAATGGGTATAACTTCATGACTTGCAAAAGTACTTAGAAGTCCCTTTTGTATTACCAGAGTGGACTTCATAACCATGGAAATAATTTTAATATTCCCATTAAATGTCCTAGCCATCCTATAAAGCCATTGACTGTTACTGTTACTTCATATCAAATGGTGTGTGTTTAAAGCAAGTACTAAATCAGACTGGAACACACACTTTGATAAGTGAATCGCTCTTTAAGCAGAAAATTTCCTGAAAATTTCCATTTAACCTTTTGAAGGAGTCAGGTTATTTCTGATGGCTTCCTGAAAAACTTCTTCAAACTGTAGTTTTCTTTTTAGAAAGCAGCTTGTTGTTACTATTGTTGAAGGGTAGGCTAACATGACTGATTGCAGTGATACCTTTGTTCCTATCCTGGTAAGTGTATTTTGTCTGTACTCTGGTAATGGCCGTGTGTGTATTTAGGCTAAAAGCATATATTGAAGCCTTAAAGTTTGGTGTGTCTACCTCCAGTGAACACAGATCAAAATGAGCACAAGTTGTATATGACACTCTCATCTGAGAGATCAGTTAAGTGAGACTTTTTGACCAAGTATGATAGAAAAACACAGGTGCTGCCAAGTAGAGGAGATTGGAGATCTAACAGTCTGGTATGGCCTTTAACCATGCTTAGGGATACATACTTCCACAGAAAATGCAAGAAATTTTGAAGGACATTTTGACTATCCATTTACAATAGAAATTGCCTTTTTGTTGGTGGGGTTTTTTTGGAGGGGTATTGTTTTGTTTTAAAACTTTGAATTAAAGATAGAAATTAGCATCTTGCACTTGGGTATGCTATGATTTTTTCCAGTTTTTTTTAAATTTATTTTATCTTTCCATTCTAAATGTTCTATGCATGTAGGTAAATGATCATTCTTTAACTTGAAACCTACTAAGTGCTGGAAGAGAAAACTCACAGAAGTAGGCTGTACATATTCTAAATTCTCTCGCTTTGAATGACTATTTAAATGGATTTGACATTTGTTACCTTTCCTTCTTTAGTTGCTGCCGCTTTGCAGTTCTGGGGAGAATGCGGTATCTATTACTTTGCTCAGAAAACTATCAGAACATGTTCTGAAACAGATGCCTGCAGCAGCTTCAGATATTGTCACCTCTCTACCTGGTGAGAGATGCCTGCCCTTGGTCTGGGTCACCTCACGTTGTGACAGAAATGAAGATTTACTTTCATCTCAGTCCCTGCAATTCACAAACCAGTGCAGCAGTGCAAATCATTTTTATTAGTAGTTTGAGCTCCTGTTGCAGCCTACAAAGTGTAATGTGTGTGAGTGAACCTCCGTTTGTGAAAAAGGCAGAATACTATAAATGGGTATACATACCACTTTTATAGTTGAAGAAAATCATTGCCTTAACTCATGTCTGTTCATGTTTAAGATGTGTGAAAAGTTTCTTAGTGTTAGGAACAGCTTTTCCTCTTTGGGTTGTATATGTGATGGGTGCCTCCTTCTGAAATCACACATCTAAAGACATCTGCCTGGAATCTAACAGCCACAGCTCTACTGGAGACAGAGGGAAGGTGGTGTAATTTTATCTTTGTTTTGTCTTAGGGCTTTTTCTCCCATGCCTCATTATTTCTTGTTTAGAATACTGCTTGAAGGTTTGTTCTGTTTTGGTCTCTCTTTTTCTTTTATATATTCTGCAGTTGCTGCACGATATTGAGATTTCAATGTGCACAGCAAATATATTAAAACAAAATCAGAAAAAAACCCTTCTTATTCTCCTTCCCCAAATATAAGAAATTCTAGTTTCTGTAATGATCCTGGCTTTGTAGAATTACTCAAACTTATAAAAGACTGTGGGATGTGTATTCCTAGGAAGAGTAGTTGTTAACTTCCATTTTATTATATGTATCAGTCATTTCAAGAATCTGGCCCTGTATTATGTAATTTGTCAGGATTCATACTCATCCAAAGAGGTTGTTAAAACAATTACATGCAAGCTGACAGAAAAGCTATGTTTAAACATTCTACATGAAGCACTTATTTTTACATATGCTTATAAGGAAATGTTTCCTTGCCAAAAGCTGGGTAAAACTTTCTGGCATGTTTTGATGAGGTGAACATTAAGGTGGTGTCTGTTATTTGGTGAACAAAAAAAATGCAGTCATCAGCTACTTAAATTTAAGTTGTAGTCTCTGTGTGGCCAACAAACCACTATTTCCCTACTGTACTGTGTGTTATCTTTGATAAATTTCTGTAGATTTGTCCCAGCCCTGGCAAGCAATTGCTTGCAGCTTACCGCTTCTTGTTAGAACTCTGAGTCAATAAGCTTTAGTTTGCCCAAGTTCGGTTTTGTATAGAGCAATCTTTGCCCATATTTTTTTTTTAAATCACAGTTAGTTCTGAGATCCATTGGCTTTCCAGTGGTGCCCACAAGTCCTTTTCCTTCATTCCACTTCTGCAGGCAGTCTGTGTTTGCAGCTAGGCGTTTGAGAGCTTTAAGAACGTGTAGAATACAGCACATCTATACACGTTTTATGCATAAGTTGATGACTTCTGGCTCCAACACAGCTAGAAGTCTAGAGAAACTCTGCACCTGACACAAATTTCCCAGTTTCAGAGATTGTATTGCTTCAGGTTTTTTACCATTCTCGAATGGAGAATTTTGGGTTTCTTTGTGGTTGCTGTAGGTTTGCTCAGTTCTGTTTGGCCTGGTCGGGTACTGTGGCGGATCCCCTGCCTGTGCCGAGCTGGCCATGCTCCGTGTGATCCCGTTACTCAGAGAAGAGGTGATTCCCACCAGCATTTGCTTTCCTTGTGATGCACTGTCTTTGTATTTTGCCACCCACTTGGAGAGAAGGAGCAAACTTGTTCTCCCAGATTGCCAGTCCATCATTTTGCTTAAGGTAAATGTAGGGACATACCATGAACCAAGATTGCTGGCAACAAATGGCAGATTCTGCCTGTTTTGATACTCTGTGATTGAATAATTCCACAGTAATAAATTCAACAAGAAATGTTAGCACTGACTTTTTCCTGCAAAGAGTTAGAAAGTTTTGAAACATACTCTTAATGCAGGGACAATTCTGAGAAAAATCTCAGCCTCATTGCACTTCGTAGCACTGTTGTTACAAATGTCACATAGAAGTAACACGGTACTACCTGTAGAGAACAGACGTGATCATGTCTTTTGTACTGTTCATCTTGCATGAAACAGGAGCACATATAGTCCTGTACAAATTTTTCACAAGGGATATGAATCCTTGTCCCACTCATGTGAGCTTTAAAACTCATTCCAGTAAGACTATAATTTATGTTTGCTATTTAAATGAGTTCGGTAGTCTAAGAACAAACTGAGAAAAATTTCATGAGAAGTACTTGGTGCTCCTATCAGTGATTTTGAAGGTTCATCTTAAACCTTTACCTAAAACATGTGCTACAGACTACTGCTGAGCAAAGCTGCTTATATGCATATATGTTTGCAAGACTGAAGGTCTAGAGAATTATGATGAGTTAATGTCTGGCCTTTTTGCCAAACTTTGAAATATCCGGAAATTAAGAAAAGAATAATCCAAAATGATGTCCCATATTTTTCCAGTTGAAACATTTTATCTATGTATTAAAAATAGTCTACCATTCACCTTACTGCCTTTTCTCTTGCATGAGGCAACAAACCTATTTAGGTAACAGCCATCATAACACTTCAAAGGACCCCTGATTTACTTCCTCTGTAATTGTCTTCTGCTTCCATTAGAACTGTTTATCACTAATTTTAAACAATACATAACACAAAGGGTTTCTAAAATTATTATAACTGTATGCATTAGCTGTTGAAGGTCTATAAATTTGAATTAACTAAATGTTGGCATGTCTTTTTGACAAAAAGAAATCAAGATACAGCTTGCAGAAAAGTTTGATTTTGTATGTAGTTTGTATTTATCGTCTCTCTGTTAAAGTAATAATGAAACAGCAACAGACCAGCAAGTGAGTTACAACTTTAATAGTTAATGTAAAGCTGCCATGCTGATACCAGTGAGTCGCGGACACATATTCTTAACTTCTTCCTGTTTTTCTTTGATCTCCACCAACAATTATGGATTGAGTAATTCGTGTTCTGTAACAAGCACCCATCTCTATCTAAGCTATTCATAGGTTTCTTTTCCAAGAAACAAGCACTTTGCAGGGGAATGACGGCTGGTGGAGAAGCCCCAACAGACGTCATTGTTTTCCAACGTTACCCTTGTCCCAGTGAAAGATGCGGCATCTCCCCAGAGTTACCGTCTGTCTCCATCTCTTGCAACCCCCTTCTCATTTACCGATGACCTGAAAGAACAGCCTTAAAGGATCCTCACTAGCTGTGGAAGAGGCTTTGCGGGAAAGACCCATCGCGAAGCGTGGAGCCGCTCCCTCAGCAGCCGCCCCCCCGGCAGCCGCTCCCTCAGCGGCCGTTCCCTCAGCAGCCGCCCCCCGGCAGCCGCTCCCTCAGCAGCCGCCTCCCCCGGCAGCCGCCCCCCCGGCAGCCGCTCCCTCAGCGGCCGTTCCCTCAGCAGCCGCCCCCCGGCAGCCGCTCCCTCAGCAGCCGCCTCCCCCGGCAGCCGCTCCCTCAGCAGCCGCCTCCCCCGGCAGCCGCTCCCTCAGCAGCCGCCTCCCCCGGCAGCCGCCCCCCCGGCAGCCGCTCCCTCAGCGGCCTCTCCCTCAGCAGCCGACCCCCGACAGCCGCCTTCCCCGGCAGCCGCCCCCCCGGCAGCCGCTCCCTCCGCAGCCGGCCCCCGGCAGCCTCCTCCCCCGGCAGCCGCTCCCTCCGCAGCCGCTCCCCCCGGCAGCCGCTCCCTCAGGAGCCGGCCCACCGGCAGCCGCTCCCCCGGGCTGGCCCCGCTTGCGGCAGGCAGCGACGCCGGCGCCCGCGGGAGGCGGTTGCAGGCAGCGGGAAAGGGCTTCCCGTGGTGCTGCGAGAGGC
Organism: Ciconia boyciana; assembly: GCF_034638445.1. NCBI lineage: Eukaryota > Metazoa > Chordata > Aves > Ciconiiformes > Ciconiidae > Ciconia > Ciconia boyciana. Next base: position 45,765,730 of record NC_132934.1, on the reverse strand, counting down.
CTGACAGCAGATGGCAGTCAGTGGAAGAGGAGCGGGCGAGGGCTCGGCCGTCGGCATGTGTTTCGCTGGTATTTGGGGGTGTTGCACAAACCCAGACCACGGGCGTGCAGGAGGGGGTTTCGGCTCATTTCAGAAAATCAGCCTTTCGGCTTCTCAGACCTGAAAACGAATAGGTTGCTTTCGTGTTTCAATATAGTATCTTTAACTAGAAATAAAGCCTTGTAACGCTAACTAGAAATAAAGCCTTGTAACGCCTTTATGTCTGACAGCTTATCGATGGTCGCTTCAGGTTTAAATCCTGCATTAGATGTTACAATTTTCTAGGAAGATGTCAGTTTTCCTTATGTCATTTAACAAATAACTCTTGCTAGGAATAAAATGAATCATGCATATAAATCCTCACTTCCATGTCCATTAAAATGAAAATAGGGCTCTAGAGCATCAGTGTCCACTTGCCTATTCTTACCCTAAAGATTTAGTGCCTAAGTCCGTGTTAAATTTGTGACATATATCACTGCATACCTGAGAAATCACCTGATTCGCATGTATTGTAATACTGAATCTTGGTACATGTCTGTTAACTGCATCCTGCTTGACAGACATTAGAAAGTGGGCCCTTACGTTTTAAATAGGATATGCATGTACTTAAAGAAAAGCCTGCTTAGCGACTGAGGGGCCACTTTCTAATCTCAGATACATAGCATGCTCTGCCTATTTACTATATATGGAAAACCATGATACTGAGCAGAGATTAGTGTTGCATTAAACCTGTGCATTCTGCAATAAATTACCTGTATGATGATAAATATTTTAAAATAATTTCTTGAACCATAGAGTGGTTTTTTTCTTCCTTTCAAGTATAGCAGCAGCTTCCCTAAGCATTTTTCTAAAACCTCTATTTAAAAGCCAGTGTGCAACTTCGATGTGACCTTTGGTAGGATGATTCACAGATTATTTTTGCACGAATAGTTTGATACCCACATTTGTTCTCTTTGTATCTGCAATTGCAAGTCATGTTGGGATAATTAGTTTTGTTTTAGAAGCAACCACAATGCAGTGGGAATGCTGCATCTTTCACATAAGGTGAATTCCTTTAAAGTATCTTCCTTTTTACTTGTTTTTGGCTTTGTTTTCTTTTCTTTCTTTCTGAAGAAACGTCCTAATCTTTGTGAAAACATTCTCAACACTGCATAATCATCAGAGAAGGCTGATTTTTAAAGTGCCTCAAGTGATAGAAACCCGGTGCAAGACAGGGAACAGAGTAATACTTCAATATTTGTAAGAGTGCGATGCAAAATTTACATCAGCACAGAAGCCAAAACCTAAAGCTTTCTCTTCTAAAGATGTCATCTTTCAACAACAAGAAACCAAAAAGTATTCTGTTTTTTGGCTGGAACCTTGGGAGGGGCTGCTGTTCACCCCACAGCGCTGTTGTACTCATGGGCTGCTCACAGACCCCTCCCTCTGCCAACTGAATAGTATAGAAAAAGACTGGCTCTGCCACCACATCTTTTTTTATTAGCTGAAGTAGAAAAAGATATAGCTTCTTAGCATTCATTGTGCTAGACAATTCCTTTGATCACCTACATATCCATTAAGATGCTTGTATGCTGAATTGCAGGGAAAACCCAATGCAAGAGGGGTAAGTCCTCACTTGGATGGTAGATGACGTCTTTTTTTTGGTGATAATTTTGTAACCGGTCCACTGTTATTCCCTCATCCTTTTGTTTATGTAGCCTAGTTTCATGGAAAAAGCTCCTCATCTTCCAATCTAAGCCATTTTTTTCCTATGTCATCTTTGCAATATCTATGCAGCAGTATTCTGTGTCAGCAGAAGCACTGTTCTGTGAGGCAGCCTTTGCTTTGTAACAGTTTTGAAACCTACTCATATAGTATAACATTTAACTAGCCTAGTAGTTTATTATAAGTCATTAGGGGATGCATTTGGTAGTTACAGTGTTTGTTGTGTGTTTGTTGCAGGGTTTAGGTCAGTGGTATTTCGTGTATCAGCTGGAGGAAGGGAGTAAAAGTACTTTTTTTTCTCTGTGTATGCTTCCAGGGCTGATGCATCACAGTCTACAGAGCAGAAAGGGCTGCACAGAGTTGTATTATTTTGGACTTTTCTGTGGATAGTAACATGTCTGAATAGGTGTTCTGCCATCTTCAGAACAAAACATCAAATGAGGTCTGAGCCAACCTAGATTTTAAGGAAAGCAACATTTTGTTAATCGTTTCTATGAATTCTAGCTCACCAAATTTCTGAAGAAGCCAATAAACAAGAGGAAGAAACCCCAGGTTTATCAATGCCTAAACAAGAAGACTTTCATTGTATAACCTACCAAATCTATAGAACAAAAACATTAATGTTGAAAATAACTCTTCTGATGGAAAAGGTCCAGTGTAGTTTTGACAGCAGCATTTTAAAAGTTGTTATAGTTAATCGCTCTTTTTTTAAATGAATGAATGAGCAAAAACATTCAGTGCTCTGAATTTAGCCACATGATCCTAGCTCAAACTTAGGTCCTAAAGCCCCAACCAATCATGAAGTAAATTATCATGAATGCATATGTATTACAGCTTTAAGAGTTGATTTAGGAAACACTGAAAACTGTTAAATCAGGAACATCCTGTCAAAAGTTATTTACCATTATAACTGATGCAGAACTTTTTGGTTTGTACTTCTGTATTTTTAGGGCAATATTATTCACTACTGGAAGTAATTTCTTTTAATGAAGAACTGATTACAAAATAAGAGCTTATCAGTGAATACTTCTCATTTAGCACAGTTCAGCTGCTGGAGAAATACCTATGTCGTTTCACTTACCATAGATGCTGAGCACCCATCATTTCTGTGGAAGGTCATAGGATATCAGGATGCTCAGCATGTGTTGGAAAGGGCCTGTGGTTAGCAACACCTCCTGGCAATCATTAACTGAAACCAAAGGGAGGGAAAAAACAGGTTTTAATTAAAAAATTGCTTCTCCAGAGTCAGCTACTTGTAGCCGCATATTGCTGAAGGGTGAAATCATTTGTGAAACAAGCAGACTGAAAAAAAAAAGTTAAAAAACCCTCAACTTTTACAAGCAGAGGTGGCTACAGTTTTATGCAATACTTCCGTCTGCAAGATTCAATATGATCTGTACTCTGGTGATTAAATCAGGAACACTTAGTGAAGGAGGATGTTGTCTTTTGGACTCTGCTGTGCCACTGATTACAGCTATTAACATGCTGGAGTGTGGCAAGAGAGCAGAAAAAGAAAAAGCCTGCCTTCTGGCTAAAGCAGTTGAATGCTTCTCTGAAGCGTGCTGTGCTGCCTCTGCTACAGACTACTTGTGTGATTTTGGTCAAGTCACATAAACATAAATCATAACAGACAAGAGCTGGTCTTGACACATGGTCTCCATTCTTAACTCTTGAGACCATCTAAGGTTTGCAGGTCTCAAGCACTCCCAGTAAGAATGACAAAATTTCTTTGGTCATATAATATTGAATTAGCTGAAAAAAGTTGTGTAAGGTACTTCATATTGGATGTAAAATTAACTGATGCTTTTGGCTGCAATCTACTAATGTCACTCAGTCTGAATTACTGATATATACTGGAAGGTAAAAAACAACCTCATCTCAAGTTGCACAAATGAAATGAGATTTTGAATCAATGGGATGCAATGGCAATATAGAGAAATACAGCTTTTCTGGGTGGGTGTTAGCAAGACTAAGTTAATTGTAAGGCCAAGTCTTAAGCAATTGAATACCTTCTTATTCAGAGAGCAACATCAGAATGTTGAAAATACTTTTAAAACCCTGTAGGAGAAAATAAAAGATATCAGAGGACAAAGAGTGTCATTATCTAGAGTAGTTCATTATGCTGAATTTTAGGAAATTTAAAAGAAGTCTGGAAATATATTCAATTTAGAAACTTTTCATGAAGATCTGTCCTGACAAATAAAGAGAACAAGCCAACCTAAAAGTACTATGCAACTGCTGCTCTCTTATTTCCATAAGATAAGAAACACCTCCATACCACATGGATTTAATGCTTAGAATAGAATACATAAAAGGATAAAAATTATCAGAAGGAAAACAGACAAGCTGGATCGATGGGCCGAGGCCAATTGTATGAGATTCAACAAGGCCAAGTGCTGGGTCCTGCACTTGGGTCACAACAACCCCATGCAATGCTACAGACTTGGGGAAGAGTGGCTGGAAAGCTGCCTGGCAGAAAAGGACCTGGGGGTGTTGGTCGATGGCTGGCTGAATATGAGCCAGCAGTGTGCCCAGGTGGCCAAGAAGGCCAATAGGATCCTGGCTTCTATCAAAAATAGTGTGGCCAGCAGGAGTAGGCAAGTGATGGTCCCCCTGTACTCGACACCAGGGAGGCTGCACCTCGACTACTGTGTTCAGTTTTGGGCCCCTCACTACAAGAAGGACATTGAGGTGCTGGAGCATGTCCAGAGAAGGGCAACGAAGCTGGTGAAGGGTCTAGAGCAGAAGTCTTCTGACGAGCGGCTGAGGGAACTGGGGTTGTTTAGCCTGGAGACAAGGAGGCTGAGGGGAGACCTTATTGCTCTCTACAACTGCCTGAAAGGAGGTTGTAGAGAGGTGGATGTGAGTCCCTTCTCCCAGGTAACAAGCCATAGGACAAGAGGAGATGGCCTCAAGTTGCACCAGGGGAGGTTTAGATTGGATATGAGGAAAAATTTCTTTACTGAAAGGGTTGTCAAGCATTGGAACAGGCTGCCCAGGGAAGTGGTTGAGTCACCATCCCTGGAGGTATTTAAAAGACGTGTAGACGTGGTGCTTCTGGACATGGTTTAGTGGTGGACTTGGCAGTGTTAGGTTTATGGTTGGATTCGATCGTAAGGGTCTTTTCCAATCTAAATGATTCTGTGATTCTATATGGAATCTTTTATGGAAGAGGATAGCAAAACTTGGAATTCAAACATAACATTGTGGTTCATATGTACGTTTGTTTCCTTCTGCAAGCATCTCCCAAGGAATGAGATAGGCTTTTGCTTCTGCAGGGCTATTTCTACTGTCTAGGATGTTGCAAAAAGTGATATTTCTTGACCCAAACATATTCTGAAAGAATTAGTAGTTGTCAAAGGATGCCTTGAATAGGAACATCTTTCACCTTCTTAGCCTGAGAAAAGATGTGAAACGTTTTGATCACATCTAGTAATTCGGCTCCTCTGCTTCAAGAAAACTCTCATTCCTTGAGAATAAGGTCAAATGTTTTAAAACTGAGCCCAACACCTTAAAAATAAAACAAAACACCACCACCACCATCCCAACTAATCTGCTATGTTGTTCTTTGGCTTGGCTATTACATGATCCAAATGTTGTCTTCCACTGACACATTTTTCAGCCATTTCTTTAGTACTTTATGCAAATATGAAATGATGTGGAATAGTTTTCAACTTTTTTTTTTCCTTTTTATTTTGAGTGTGTTCTTCTCATGTTTCAACAGCTTTATGTCATCCTCTTTTAATGACTAAGACTTATGCTTTTCTAGGAATGTCTGCTTATGACACGATCCCTCTTGGCTAGACCATGCACATTGTTGTGTACGTTATGTGTAATTTACATTACAAAAGTTGAATGTTCTCCAAGATCAGTTATTTTCCACACTGAACCACTGTTCTCCTATTCTAGGACTGAAACTTGCCTCTAACTTCAAGATACTTTTACGATATATACTTCCTTTGGCCAATTCTATTTCTGTATCATTAACTGTCTTCACCTGAGTTCTGACATCTGATTACAAGACACATGTAAACCTTGTGCAATATTTTGTTTGTATCTTTTTACATTTGGTTTTTCTTGTGGGTTCTTTGCAAACAGGTTTTCCCTTTAACAGGAAAAAAATCTTCTATTATCTTTTTAATTTGTATCCTTTCCTGCTTTATCTTTTCATTTTTGAAGATTAGTGGGATGTATTAGTATCTAAGTATTTGCTTGAAATACAAAATATTTTCTATGCTCTTGACAGCTCCCATATAACTTGCATTGTTTTCTTTTGGCTTGGTTTTTTCTCCTGCCTGTCTGTTGGGTTTTGTCCCTTTGCATTTTTTGTATTTCTGTTATGTTTCCCATGTGTTTTTTAACTGTGCTCTACACATTATGTGCTTTGTGCTTTAGTTTGAGACCCCTGTGTGTGTTTCTCCTTGTTTGCTGCTTATGGTAAACTTGTGCCTGAATCTTGAGTTACCTTTCACATACTGTTTCATTATTAACGGTGGAGAGTCTTTCAAATATTCTACATGGATAAGCATATAAAAAATTGTAAAGTTTTGACAACTTAATGTCTCCCCATTCTCTCAGGCTTTATTTCAAACTATGTCCTCTCTGTATTCAGCAGATATGATTGCAATACATCTAGATAATACAACTTGTGCCAAGTTTGTTCTAGACGACTTGCATATAAAGAGCCTTGAAGACTTGGCAGCACTGCTGCCAGGAATCAGTGATCCTCTATACACAATACAGGCAGAGCACGTGCTGTTTTACATCAACAGCTAGGGATAAGTGAGTGAAATGAGTTAAAGGTATCCATCATCTATGTGGTACCAATCTGCATTCTCTCTCCAATTACAATGTTGTATTCTTCAGTCAAAAATGCAACTACTACACTGCATCCAGTATGATTTATCTTGATTGAAGTTTTAGAAATGGTTGTTTAATATAGATCATTCATATCCTATCTTTAAATATTACCCTAAACACCAAATGATTTTCAACAGCAAGACTGGAAATGCATGAAATCTTTTATTATGTGCCATAACTTTAAACCTTCTGGAAAGGCTTGGCATGTTTATATGCTAGTAAATCAAACAGTACTGGGAAATGTTCCTGGATGGTCAAACACAATCATCTGTAGTAGTAATCTATTGGCCCAGACCCTGGCACACTTTTCATTCACACTAATTTACATTTTTTCCAGGCAATTCCTAAGTATGGTGTGGGACTAGGACTGTTGCAGGCACCATTCCCAATAAGCAGTTTGCATGCAGCCTCTTTGGACACTTCAGTGTTGACTACCATATTTGTGTACTCTTCTGTGCCAGTTGGCCACAATGATTGGGAACTTTCCCAAGCACATTTAGTTTACTCCTATAAATATAGCTTTCCTTTCCTCTCTAATGGTGTCACAGCCTCCATGCCAACTCTGCTACCTCTTCTCATATAGCTTTGACAGGTTATGCCTGCCTCTTTCTTGCCCCGTTAATGTCTCCAGCAACTCAGATAGCAACTCTGGAGATGGGCAGTAGCAGTGAAACACAGTAATGTTTGGGATGGGATTGCTTAGGAGGATGATCTTTGTCTAAACTGAAACAAGAAACAGCAGAGCTGAAAAAGTCTGTGAAAGGGTATCCATGAAACAGATTTGTGCTTGTTGAAAGTTATTGGTAATAGTAAAAGCTTATATTTAGCCCTCATGAAAAGGGATGATTTTTAACCATAGAGCTTGATCTAACGTCATTTCTAATCTAACTATAGCATTCAGCGTTCCACAATGGACATTTTGGTCTCTAATAACTGTTTACCATTTTACCTTTTAGATGCATTAATTGCAAAAATGAAATTGCAGAAATTAGGAAGGATTTTTCAAGGTTCTTGTAAAGCAAACGAAGAGTTCACTGGTTAAGTTAATATGTGAACAGTTCAAAGACATATGAAGCAATAAAATATCTTGTTTAGCTTGAACAGAAACCAAGTTCATCTTTTCAGATATTATGAGGCGGAGTGTATGGAATGGAAAATTATGGGGAGATAATCATGAATGAGTCATTTGAAATTTTTAAAAAATAAAATCACAAGTTTTATTTAAATTGTTGACTCATCTGTGATTTATTTTCCCAACTGTTCTATCTTGCTTGTCTGTCAAACCACGTCCATGGTCATCTTAGTTTTTTCTGTTAAACAGAGAGTGCAAATGTAGAAAACCGTTCTGCTGTTTAATGAAATTTCTTTCTTGGTCAGTGTCCGAAAGCTTTGAGTTACAATTTGTGTTTGCATTTGTCTAAATGGGTTCATATGCCACCTATTTATTCTGAGGTGTAATTTTGTTCAATCTTAGCAAACCACGGTTAACTGCAATTTCAGTGCTGTTTTCCATGCGCCAACTAGAAGGTTTGGAGTCTTGGTAAATGGACGGGAGTAGGAGTAAGATAAAATGTTTCCTTTTGATTTCCATCTGGATGTGCAGAGAAGGAGCAAGATATATTCTGTCATGGTAAGCTGCTATCTGGAGATGTAGAGACAGATAGTGAAAATGATTAGGGGTACGAAGGAATTTTTAAGCAAAGAGAGGCTGTCAGGATTAGCACTGTTTGGTTAAAGGAGAAATAAACCACAACATATTTATGTAAAATGTAACTGCTATAGAGGAGCTACACCAAATGTGTCTATTTATTTTCTTAACAGAATAGCGGCCAGTGGGTGAAGTTGAAAGATGAAAAAATTTAAAACTGATGAAGTCAACCAAATTATATTCTGTGTATAATTTTTCTATGGGTGTCTTTCCCATAAGGTATTGCTGAGAATACATACTACGTCAGACTCAGGAAAGCTTTTATATGGATAATGCAGGTTAAACCTGTGGTTGGCTTGTGCCATTTTTTTTTCCAAATGAAAATTCTTCCTAATGCTCTTCAATTAGGAGAATTTTCTACATATGACAAATACTGTGATTTTACTGTTCTATTAGCCATAGGTGCATATATTTTATATACATCTTAAGTTTATTATATATTTGGTGCTCTACAGTTTTTTAAGGATTTCCTATGCCACCTTAAGAACTTATTAATTCACATTGACACTGCTTGACAGTTATCAAAATTTAAAGCTGCTTGATACTATATAAAATTCTAAACAAAATTCTGAGCTTTGAATCATAAGAAATCTATATTGTATCCATTTAATGTACATAAGAGACATGTTCATGCTGCAGTGAACATGAAATAACCACAGATACAATACTAAAAATTAGGAACTGCCTGGCCTGAGGTTGCTATGTTATTTTACCTTGTAGATGTGATTTAACTTGTTTGTGTCACAGTATCTCCTTTTATAAAACATGAGAAATTTTGCAGTTAATTTTGCCATGCTCCATAATGTTCTGTATCTTAGTCTGGCATGTTAATCTCGCATGTGGTTATAACAACAGACTGAACCTGGATGTGACTGTGAATTTGTTGCTGTGCACGTTACTTTTCACATCATTTGTTTTAGGAAAGTACAAAAAGCCATTCTGAGGTTTGTGTGGTTTTGTTTTTGTTTCACATAGTCATAGGAATAGTTATTTCTGATAGTAACTTTCCCTCAGGTGTACTTAATCAGTGGTGGGGGTTTCTTCCTTGATTATAATATTTTCTTGCCATATTTTGTCGACTTGTTTAACATTCAGTTCAGGCTTCCAGGGTAGGATTCACTGCACCTAACTTCAGACATCTACAGCGTAGGCATTTCTGTCTTTACTGCCTCCCACCTCTGTGGTGTGATTCATCTCAAACTAAAATAGACATCTAAAATAGGTCAGAAGCAGTGCCCCTTGAAAGTGCCTGCCTTTATTGACTTTAAAGGGAGCCTGTGGTAACGCATAGAGACACTGGCATTTACACTGCAAATAAAGCCCACCAGAAGATGCTGATGTTCATTCCTTCCATTGCTTCCTTGAAAGAAAGAAATGGAAAAGCTACCTTATATACATTGGCGAGGAGCTTTCAATGTGGGGATGTAGTCCTTGCTCAATAGCAGCCACATAATTCTCAGCTTGCCACCTGGTATCACTCCCCCTGAGGTTCTCTGTCCATAAATAATGCTCTTCTTTTGATCTAGCACCTTTATAGTCTTACCACTAAGCTTTCAGCATTTTCAAAATGAGCTATGAGTGCAGAACACCAGGCAGTAGTCATCTGCTACCATGCAGAAGGGACAAGATTTTGTTTAAAGATGAGAGCAGTACTGTGTCAGTATCAGTGTTTAATTTAGGTTTGAGTACATTTTTATGCTTTTGTCAAGTAGCTATTTTTCCTGACTCTCCAGTCCAAGTGTATGGTTTTAGACCGTGATCTTTAATAATGACAGTTCTTTCTTCAGCTAATATTGGCAGACGTTTGTTAATTATCGATCCATCTTCATCTCGATTTTCTAGCTAGAGGTATAGATTAAGCCATAAGAATGATAAGAACATATATGTTACACTGCTTATAAGTTTATGGCACTTTTTCGATGCATGGCAAGATAAATCGTGAATAATGCTGCTTAGTCACTTGCATGATGAATATTGAAGGGAAATTTTTTTCCCTTTTTATGTTAGCCAAACTGAATGCAGAAAGGAAATAAAAAATACTTTTATCTTTCCTATGTCCTATAAATACTATCTTACTTACTTACTATCCTAGCCTACTTTTTTTTTTTTCAAAACGTGTTTAATAAAGAATAAAGGTCGCTGTTGTGAAGATTAAGACTTAGAAAGTCCTTTTTCAGGATTTAGCACATTTTGAAGCCATTCAGCCCAAAGGTTAGGAAAATGGTGGTTTTATATTGTTGCCTCTTAACTTTTCTTTCAGAATTTTCAGAAAGATAAATAGGATAATCAAAAATCAACATTAAATCAGCATTAATCAGCACAGCTTATATTATGGTTGCCTAAGTCTGAATTACGAAGGAAATAAAAAATCAAAAATATTTAGTTTTATATGAATTCACACTTCCTAGCACTAGAAAAGTGTCTTTCAACTGTATTTGTATATCGTAATTTTCTTCCCAGAAAAATGCAACATTTTCTTGTACTTAATAGGTATGCAGTTACTGGATCGTTCTGTATTTTTATAATAGCTTGTAAGGGGAAATGGAAGTCTGCTGAGTCAAGAGCTGGAACAACCATTTGCCCTCAGGACAGTATTGATTGTTTTGTTTTATAATCCTGTATCTTTTCTGTGTTGGAAAGATGATTTTAGTATCAGTACACAAACACTCCCACTGCACTTTTGAAAGGGAAAATGGCATCAAGAGGTTAAGGACAAGTGCAGAAGAAATGGGATACATTTTTAGAAGAGGCACTGTTTCTGCTTTCTACCATGACCACTTATCTTTATAAGGCTGTATGTATGACAATGAAGAGATGTGCCCTATAGCAAAGTCTTGAAGTCTTTTCAAGCTAATATGTTATTACTGATTTGTGGCAATGTACTTAAAGGAAAAAAAGTGTTAGAAGGTTTGATTGCTTGTCTTTAGCTATAAATGGGAAGCTATTGTCTGTAGAAGACTATATTTTGTGAATATAGTTGGAGCAACAGGTCTGACTTTTTCAAACTTGCTCAGTCACTCCAAGTACCTGACCTGTTATGTGTACAACAGTGAGACCTGATGCCCAAAATGGTATATAACAGCATCAGCAAGGCTGAAACGACTTAGGCTATTCAAAGAGTGAGCATCCTTGAAAATTGGATGAAAGATGTCTTCAATTAAACAACCAAATTAATTACTGCTTTTGGAAGTATGACTGTAAATATTGTTCCCTTTAACACTCCTTTAGCAGATTCCAATTCCAAGGGTTGTAATCCCATTCAGAATCATTGCTCTAGTTAGCTTCAGGACAGAAAAGCTACTAGGGTAAATCTGCTTCTGGGAATTTTATTAGAACATCAGTAATATTTCAATTCTTGCACAATGTGAAAGAAGGCATGATTATGCAGTTTTATGGGTTTTATTCTGGTTATTCACGTTTCTCTAGTTTATGTTAATTTCATTCAGAAACATGTCTAATGACGCTATGGAAAAATTATGAAATTTTAATCGAGAAAGGAAACAAACAGACCTTCTTTTGCAAAGCCTACTGATATCCACAATCCTTACTTAAGTGAGTATTCCCAGTTCCCATGTAAAATATGGAACTAATCAGTTGTGAATTTTAGCGTTTAATTCAGTTCTTTAAGTTCTTACTCAAAGGACCAGTTTAGCAACTTGCATCACTCATTAAGACAAAAGATATTTCCCAGATGCAGCAGAAATAGAAATAAATGGCAAAGACAATTGCCTTGGCACAAGCTTTCCTGACAGCTTTTATCTTCTAGATATAATTCTGCTCCTCATTTTCATTAGTAGTTTACTCTCTGAATAGTTTTTATACTTCTGGAACAGGATACATCTCAGTGTATGTAAAAGATTGCAGAATGGGTATAAAATAAATGAATAGAATGAAAATGAATAAAATAATACCGTTAGGAAGAAAAAATATTTTTTGAAGGGAGGAGAGGCAGGTTAGAGAGGATATCTATTCACAGTGAGCTGTGCTAAGTTGTAGTGCTTGAACATGTTATCTCAAATTTGTATCTTCTTTTGTTTTTCCATCATAGGCCCTCATCCTATTTTTAACCTCATAAGGCACATAATGTAAGATGTTCACTTAAAAAGAAAAAGCCTCTCTGCTGAGGATGATACATAGGCAATGATTATAATCTCTTATGTTCTTTTATAATTTCTCTCATCCTTAATGTACTGTGATCCTTTGCAGTAATTTATGTGATTTAGATTCTACATTTACTGGTAAGAAAAGACTCTTATTTTGCCAAGTACAGTGATACCACGGTATATAACGTTACAATATAAACAGCTTAAAGGTTGTAAATAACGAAAGTGATACCTAAGTGATATGATGCAGGGTGAAATAACAAGCTGACTTTTTTCATTACTTCTTTGCAACCATCTGGGATCACATTATTTTGGAGTTTTTGGTCTTGATTCATCAAGGGTTAATGTTAGATTTGACTGGAATTTTATTAAAAATAACATAAATGCAGCCAGTGCTGTGATTCTACATTAAAAAGTGTCTTTAGTTCCTAAGAGCCTCTAGACTTTTTCATGAAATATGTAGTTATGCCATAAAACAGAAATGCAGTCACTCCTGGCATCAAAAGTGAATGGCAGAGGACACAGGTTGTGTACTAAGTATAGCTTAGTATCTGTGCTTTTGGTAGTTGAAGCCCAAGAGTCGTGGAGAAAAGTGAAATATGTATCTTTTCAAATCAGGTAAGATACATACAACTTGGTGGAACAGAGATAAATCTTCCCTCAATTTTTTGTTGTTTTGTTTTGTTACACATTCTCGCAACTCTGCTGTCCTCTCCTCTTCTAAGTCTCACATTATGCTCAATGTCCAGAACACTTCTCTATATTCAATCATTATGTTTTCATTCAGTTTCTTTTTTAGATTCACTCAGTGAGTCACTGTCATGAACACATAACTTAAAAATAGATAAAAAGTGTTTATATCGGGTTCATTTCAGTTACCTAATAAGCTTCTGTGCACAATCTTGATTTACTGATGCTCAAGTCATACAGAGGAAACACAGATCCAGTGCTGAGGAGTCGAAGTGTTTCAAGAAAAACAGAATGGTACTTTGGATGTTTCATCCCAGCTTTGTTGAACCATGTGGAAAGGGAGTCAGATATAGAACTATTTAATCAATAAGTCTTGAGAGTGTGAGAATTAATTTCTCACACCTGTGATGACCAGAATATTGTAGGCCACTGCTGCACAAGAGTCCTAGCTGTGGTCAACAATTGCCTGTCCAGAATGTACAAAAGGAAGGGAAATTTTGCTTCTGCCCAAGCAAACAAATTGCGAAATGAGGCATTGTGTCTTTTGGTCTTATTTGTGTTATGGTTGCATTTGATGATTTTTCATTATAGACTGCATACTTGATAGGTTGTAGAAAATGTATTCTGGATTAGCTCCTGTATTCATAAACTCACTTAGATATTGAATCAGTTATTTTAATTTTATTGACTTTCTATAGCATAGAGATAGTTAATGTTAGAAAAATGAATTCTGAGGTTTTCCATTTAAAAGAGAAATGGTTATGAAAGTTTGAAGTTGATTAGTTGATGTTGACTCTGTTTTTTCAAAATAATTGCAATACTTGGTAAAATGTCCCAGTATATACAACAAAGCAAGGGTACTTCAAAAAGGAATTACATTCATATTTGCATTTCCTCTGAAAGCTTCAGTCATTGTTCTTGTGCTTGAAAGGGAAGCCATCATAGAGAATACACCTGTTGGGTGTATTCTCTATGTTTTATCCTTTTTATCCTTTACTATTGCTGACATACAGTTTATACAGCTAACAGAAGATATTTTGCTCTGCAGTGTGCTTGCCTTCATAGGTTACACAAATCCGTATGTTTGAGGTTAAAATAGGGCTCATAAGTGCATACTGACTTGATACCAGCACTTGCTCTTGTAAGACACGTTTCCCTGTACAAGCATTGGTATTGGATATTCAAGATACAAAGCAACAGAGAATAATGATGGAAAATGTTGATAATCAGCTCTTAATTACAGAAACAGGATGAATAACAGGCTTTACTTATTGATAAGATAAGCTGATCTATTTCTACAAGTGTTCCATTCTAAAAGGATTTTCTGTTTGTACCAGAAGGCTGAAAGGGAGCAAAAACTTTCCTGTACTATGTTTCATTTTCCTTAATTCTCCCTCCCACTTCGCTTTCTGGGAGCTATACCAGCTGGGAAAGGTTAGCTTCTGAAACTTGATATGTATGAGTTTTATACATTCTTTAAAGTATATTCATTTGTCAGATACTATGTTTTTGTGTTGCTTTTTTGATGGAAAAAATGGAAATACTTTTGGTGTAGAGCTTCATTAAATGAGCTAAAAGGAATTGTAAATTAATTTGGATATGGAGAACAATTAGATGTGATAAGTGACTTCATGAAGATATTAATTGCAATTTGATATGCAGTTTGAATATCTTTTGTCTGAACTGTGGTAAAGGTTTAACATCTTTTCAGCCATTAATAGTTGGAGATCAGAACTCTTTGAACATGAACAGTTTTCAGTTTAAAGCAAATTCAGGGAATTTTAGCCAGATGAGTAATGTATCATATGATACTCCCTCTATATTGGTGTCTACAACAGCAGATGTTAAAGAAACATCAATTCAAGTATAGTATTGTAGATTTTGGAAGTTTAGTGGGATTTCTGTGCGTCTGTGAAGTAAAAGTGATGTGGTCTAGGTTTAATGTGAAAGGTCTCTAATGTTCTGCAAATCACACACTCTCACTGCTCCTGGAGGAAGGCATGTTTCTTTAACATGGTTTTCCCTGATAGAGACAGAAATGAGAACAGTGTGTGATATAAAGTCCATGTTTCTGGATAATTACTCACCTAATTTAATAAGAGCTGGTGATTTAAATCTTAACTCAAAACATCTGTTTTTCTATTGCACTACATGTTCTGAAGAGAAACTATGTCACACAAGCACTAGCATATGAAAAAGCTAAGTGTGTTTGTCAATTTAAAAATGTGCATCTTGTCTCTGAGTCAGAGATACAAGTTTTTGTATTGGTGTCCCTGAATTTTCAAAGTACTTCACGTAATGGTCTGATATATATATATATTCCTTCTTTTTTGATGTGTAACTTACTGGTTTTTAAATATGTATATATATACACATATCTACATATGTCAACGTACATCTATATTTTTGTATCTACTGTAAAAAATAGTTGGCTACACATCGAAAAAGAACACTAGTTTTTTGTTTTTTTAATTATACCACACTGAAAGTTTTGGAGAGGGGTATCTAATTAAAATGAAAGTCAATATAACGTATAATATAGATTCAGCGCTTGGTAGCTCATACATTCAAAAAATACTTGGAACTAAAGTCATCTCAGGAGCATTGCCACGTCTCATACTTTTAAACATGTAGGATTTCTTTTCTTTTCATACAGAAGATTTTTTTTTCCTCCACTACAACTCTTTCACTTCATGGAATAATTAAATCATTCATTGGAAGACTCATTGGAGCAAGTATTTGCATTGGGATTACATCCTTCGTGAGCACTTTTACCACTGAGCTGTAGTCATGATCTGTAGGTCTGTTTCTCCATTTGTCCTGTTGGGTCTGTTCAGTTTCCTTCATTCTGTTCCACTTTCTGCTCGCGTTCAGGCTGTGTTGCTTGATACCCAGCTTAGTGGTTGTGGCATTCAATTAGACATGGGAGACCTGGTTTCAGCTCCTTGTTCTGAGGAGGTTGCTGAATCCCAGCTTTGGGGCTGCTGCCTTTTCTGAAATGTGACTATCCCTCTCTGTAATTGTGAACACGCATTTTGCCATGCATCAGTTCATACTTTACTGAATTTACCTATACTCTGACCAATTCCTGAGAGGAGGCTGGTTTCATGTTTTTCAGAAAAACACTGTTTTACACAAATGTTTTCAAGCTGTTTGAGTGTTACGTCAAAATTATGTTCTAATTCCATGAGGCTTCTGCAAGAATGTGCTGTTGGCCTGTTTCGCAGTGAGCTAAAAGAAAATTTATAGTCATTACTGGGAGCATTTTCACGTGAGGTAGAAGTTAGTGGAGAGATAGAACAACAGTTATAATGCCATGCCTTCTCTCCAGATCTATAGTGATTAGCTAGGGAAGTGTGTTTACTGGAACTTAAATGCAGGGGGAGGAGGGGGTTGTTGGGGTTTTTTTTGGTGGTGGTGGTGGTGGGTTTTTTAAGTGCAAATTCCTTCACCTAAGCAGGAAAGCCAAAACAACAGATAAAAGATCGGGAGCAGTGTTTTGAAAAGCAGTAATTTTTTCAAAATAATGGACAGCTAAGTCATGGTGGACAGTGATCCCAATAAGAGCTCCCAGTAGAAGGCTGCAGCTAGAAGATGATGTGCAGTCCTTGAGGAACAAATAGGGAACTAGCAAGTCAAAATACAACAACAGTGTTATGATTGTGGAAGGCATTATTAAGACTGTCAGTAGAACAGTTATGTTTAATGTTGGTATTGACCATTTCTTAAACATGTTGACAATATTTTTTTAGGACTGAACTAGCTTAAGGTTTAGCAAATGCCAATATGGGAAGATGAACTGAGTTTCCTATATCCCTGGTAGAAACGAGGATTAAAAATTTGTGAAAGCTGATGCACAAGAAGTTCAAACTAATAGGTACAGTTATTTAGTAGTGAAAGTAATTGTCTATTGGAGAAGTGTACGTGGGATTTTGCATATGAATTCTTCAAATTATGCACTTGGTGAGGAAACTAAGAGGTAAATTTCTGTCATCTTTCAGGACAAACGATCTTAAGTGTCCATAAAAGAAACTTTATTAATTGCACTGCAGGGAAGTAGCATGCGTTTGGTAGGTAGATTATAAAGGAGAAAGTATCAGCTCAGAACAAAAAGATCTATACTCAGATTACCAACAATCTGGTATCTTTCCTTTGACCAGTTGAGGGACCCCTTTGCTAATACCACCACCTAGATCTTCTGGAAGAGAACTCAAAGAGGGGAGAATAATCTGTAATCTGAAATCTAGGTCTCAGGAAAATGTTCCAGACAGTAGTTTCGCTTTGATTCAGTAAATGTTATAGAAGCAATATCATGGTAATTATAAGACATTGTTAGACGTGACTAGGATCTAAGAGGATTTTTTCTCTTTGGCTTACAAAATATGATTATCGTGGTATGCACCACACTGGCATACCCATTTAAACAGACAGACATCTCTGCATCTATCCCAACTCCTTTCGTAGTCATTTTACTTTCAAACCTGTATTATCTTCAGTTGCTAAAAGCATTAAGATAAAACAATAAAAAACAGAGGCAGCCTGGCAGCTCACCAGGCTTTTAGATTTTTGACAAGTTTCATTTTCAAAGTACCATTTTTAAAGTGGTTTCTCTGTCTCTCTTTTAAACCTTATGAATAAAATACAAAGTGCTTGACAGAACATGTAAAGTTAGTTTTCCAACCACTTTACATTTTTTACCCTTTACTGAAATCCTACTTTTCAAGTTTTGTAAATGGAACACTTATTTTTTGTTGCTAAAAGGTGTCAAGTTCTTTGAATATTACTTTAATGTCTTCATGTAGTTCAAAAGATCTGTGTGTGAAGAAAAAATGCAATGAATGCTTTTTGGATGTTCAACACAGGTGTTCACAAGTATTATTGACCTTAAAAACTAACTTTTTTAAAAGGTATTGTGTATAGCTAATGAGCTAAGCTGTATGTCTATAGCTTTGTGAAGCACAGTAAGGCTCAGAATAAAATTTCAACCTTGTACTTAGTAAGGTTAGGTAAACCTTTCCTAAAGAGAGATTCAGACTGAAGATGAGAAAAAAGAAAAGAATAGAAAAGAGAGGCTTATAATGTGTGTTATATTTAAACTGACTGTAGCTCTGTAAACAGTCTCACAAATATTTATTTCCCACTATTTCCAGTCTGTAGTAGCGCCAAAAAATTAAGAAATATAAAAAATATTAATTTGGAGAGCAGCACACTGTTTCTTTTATCTAGGCAAGACAGTCAAAACAAAAAAACCCCTTCGTGTTATTTAAAGCAAGTTGGTATGTGTTAACATAGCTGTCAGCAACTGAAATGATAAAATTATCATTGTTATCAAATACAGCTATAAACTGAACACAAGACATGCTTCAGGTTAGTCAGAAGAGGTCCTCTGTTTTTCACTGTGCATGCTTGCTTGAAATGAAACTGTGTGTTATTGGTTAACTGGGATGCTTAGCATAATCACTTTGCAAGGCTGTGGTGGAGGGAGGTGATTATCACTGAGAACAGATGGGCAGGTCCAAAGCGTTGCCAGATTCTGCACAAGCTCCATGTACTGTAGGTTCTAGCTCTCTTTTCTTCGGCATTTCTGATTTTTATTCATTGTGCATATTTTGAAGGGCTAGCTGAGCTAGATGTCAGGGAGCAATGACCTTACAGTTTAGCTCACAGATGTAGGAGTGGGGAAATCAAAGTACTGTCACTATACGTCTGAACGGATGGGGCAGACTGCATTTTGTACGATTGCCTCCCTAAATGTATGAAAGGATTTATCTCCGAGCTTAGCACTCTACTCTGCATCTGTAGCTCTCTGTGGATTGTATTGTGTGTGTGACCAGAAATGATATTCTCGGATATGAACACTGTCTCTGCCTCTCCTAAAGTGCATCCTCCTAATGGGACCCGGTTTTATACTTTTCAGGTAAGTGAACTTTAATAAAACTGAAATAATTTTTCTTGGTACTTAAATGATAGGTAAACTTTGAGTAAGAGTTGCTAATAGGTTAAGAAGCTTATGTGTTCAGTAGTTTTGTATTGGTAGGAGAAAATATGTAAGAAATCAATATCATCACAGTAAGTTTGCTGCCTTAAAAAAATCAGCATGTAAATTGTTCCTAAACAAACATAAAAGTGCATTCACAATGATTTTGCTATTGATTGTCTTTCCCAATAATATTATCATCTTGCAATTCATTAGATTTATAGTTCCTTAGATGGACCCACACCGTCTTTCTGTTTAGTTCAGATAAGCACTGTGTTGGCATTATCAGAAATTCCAAATTCTTATTATACAAAAAAATATTTTAAAAACTTTGTATGTTGTACCTGTCTGGATTTTTTTATATTAATCCTGAATGTAGTTTCATGCTAGCTGATGCTTAATTTGATTCATGTGGATAGTAATCACACATGTGCAATTGATAGAACAGCAGAATCTATTGTTAGGATTATTAAGGTTCTCAGTTTTAAGCCAAGTTTTGCCTCATTCAGGTAAATAAGCTTGTGTGCTTGGCTAAAGGTAAGAATGTATTATATGCTCTAAATCTAATGTGCAAACCAGTCTAATTACAACCATCTTTCAGTAGCATTTAATTAAAAGAAATCTTCAGTGCCTTGGCTCTAGAAAACTATGTAATCCTACATTAAGATTTAACAATAATAAAAAAAACCCCACAACCCCCCTGCCCAGCTGCTCCTTATAGCACTCTGGCCCTGCAGGGCAATTCAAACACTCCACTACTTAAAGTGGCAATAGCTTTTTCACCTCAGCTTCTGATACAGTTAGGATTTAAATTGTCTTCCCATTCCTGATCATATAACGGGTTTGTCTTTTTGGTTACTTTATGCTATTGTAGCGTGATGTCTTTACTATGTAATAAATCCTGTGTATGCTACCAGAGCAAACAACCTGAAGCAATTCAAAGTTGATCATAAAATGCATGGCAAACTTCTTTCACAAAATACAGGTACCCCATTCTTTGGGTCCAACAGCTGCATTTCATTCTTGTCTTCTTTTAATCAATTGTTTTTAATTGTACTGTCTTGCCCTTCTTACAGTGATGTCAAATGATAGTTGAGGGCTGTGCAGAAAGAGTGGCATCCTCCTAACAGTGATGATCTGCTGATCCTGGCAGTGATTCAGAGACATGAGTGCCCCAGGCCTGTTCCTCTACAGCATAACTACTTTTTTCACACAGACATCTAAATATTCTGTACAGCCTCCTGTAGCTATGCTCTTAAACACAGTTCCTGATGTCAGGTACTCTTTCTGAGTGTGTTGAGTGGAAAAAGTCACTAAAATGAGGATGTTTGGTTGTGATACCAAATTGACTATTTTATTATGTGGTACTTTATGAAAGTAAGCGCTAACAATGAAGTATACCTTTTTTTTACAGTATGTATTGTTGCTACTAGCAATCTCTGTGGTTACTGCAGACATTATCCCACATACAAAAAATTATCTTTTAAAAATTATTTCTTCCGCTGATTTTTAAGCTGAGGGGACAATAAATAAAAGGGAAATATAACGGAATTTCCTGTTGCATTCTGGATACTTTAATGAGCAATGTAGAGTTAAATGACCTTGGAATGTAAAGCTGCTAATTCAGGACAGTCTATGTCTATGTTCTAGAATGGCTTGGTGTTATCAGTGCTAAAAGAATCCCTGAAAAATTAAGAAAAAATTGACCAAAGAAAGTCAATATTTTCCTGTTATGCCCTTTTTTAGTTATTTTTTTCTATTTATTTATTTACATATGTGTAGTTTAAAGAAAGATATGTGAAACAACTTTCCAGTTCTTGCCTTGGCTTCCTTTGTTGTTCCTTGCTTCCTAGCTTTTGACCACCATGTTTGTGGTATCTTCTCTTTCCCTCTTGAGTTACTTAATTCTTTGCTTACAAATGTAATAATTGCTGAGAAGGACTTCGTAGGACTCTTGTTAATTGTTTTGATCTGTTTTAAACTACTTTCACCTCTTGCTTTCTTGCTTACTCTATTGTTTCTATAAGTTACATTGTAATGTCTTTGAGACAGAGAATCTCTTTCATTTAAATAGCTTGCAAAGTTATAGGACAGCTTAATGGTTCTTAATTTGAAATATATATGCTGGTATTTAACCTAAATGTGTGAAAATAATCTTAGCAAAGCCAATGTCTAGCATGTTTAAAACTGAACAAATACAAAAATTGTGAGATGAGGGCCTGAACTCTGACTGATGGAGGGTAATGAGTGATTAAGCTACTGAATTAATTGTACATTGATGTAATGATTAAGCAGCTGAATTAATTGTACATTGATTCAAAAATGCAACATTAATTCTTTCAGCAACAAAAACGGTACTGAAAGAAGCACAAAGCACGTGTGCAAGTTGTAACTTTATTATTGGCATTTCACTGATGTTCTTAGGAAATAAGACTGAATTGGCCTCTACTGGCCAAGGAATCAGGCTGGCCATACAGGGATGCATCTAGCAGAGCACTTGGGCTGGGGAGAATCATAATTAGTGGATATCTCTACAAGTTTTTGAGCATGTATTAAGATCTTAATCAAATGCTTTGAATAGTATGCTTTAAAATCAACTTTATAAAGAGTATTCACTTTATAAGTGAGCATTAATTGAAATTAGAAGTCTGACATAAATTTTCAAAATCAGAGATTTTCTTGCCTGATGAACTTTATTTTTAGTAGATGAAATTAACAAGGAATTTCTCGACAACTAATTGCAACATTTAAAGTTACATTTTCACCTGCAGTGACACAGGATGAATAAACAGGTTCTTTCACTCCCCCCTTCTCTCCCACTTTGTTGTGTTTTATTAGCTTCTTTGGTCTCCAGGACACCTAATGTTCAGGAAAAGTATTGAATTTGAAAATTACATCAATATCTGCAACCGTTTAGAAGCTATGAAATTCCTAGTACCTTTGTTCTGCTCAGGAAGTCTGTCCTGAAATTCTGCAAATGTTAAAAGCGTGATTTGGTTCAGTATATTTGCTGAACCATGTACTATAATTAACAGAAGCTTAAGGTTTGATCCCTAGACTATGCTTGATTAAAGCAATTAAAATAGAAAACTATATGAGATGAGCTCATATAAAGAAGTTATATATTGTATGAAAGGAAGGAGTTGTAATGCTATTATGAACAAGGTTTAGTTTTATAATAACAAAGGCAATACTAAAGTTTAGTGCTTTGTATTTCAATATCTCTTTGTTTCATTTCAATTTGATTGTGCCAACCTTGGCAGACTTCTGCAGCTACATAAAACAGAAAGCAGTGATTTTCTTTATTTTTGTCTTCAAGCTTGATAAAAAGATAGTATTTCTGCTACTCTATGTGGATAAATTAGTTTGCCAGCAGTCCCACAGTGAGCACGTATCTTTCATGAACATTGTAAACATCAAAGTCCAAGTAGTAACATCGCCTTGCTCTCTGGATGGTCTTGTATTTCACTGTATTTAGTGGTTATTTGCATAAAATAATGCTAAAGGTGAAAAAGTCTGGATTAGAAAGGAGGTATTTTTACTCTTGGTTATTGGTTATGAAATGGGAAACAATAATGCACTGAAAAAATATTTTTTAATCAAGCTGTTATTATAGAGAACTTGAGGGTGGTTCCTTTTTTCTGAAAGTATAGCACAAAGAAACTTAATTTTGAAATTTCAGATTTTGTTTTTGAAAGTTGTGTAATACTGCTTTGATGATTTAAAAGCAACTTAACTTTACATTGGTGTTTATCATATGCAGTAAATACTTTTTGTTTTCTGAAATTGGTTGTCTACACTAATACATGTGAATACTAACTTGCACAACTTCTAAACATTCAAAATATTTTCAGATTGTACACGATGTTTATTTCAACAGAATTTGACATTGGAAGAGCCTTTTTTCTGTTTCAGCATCTTTGCAAAAGAAAAAAAAATGAAATATTTCTATGAATAGTATTTTTAACTCTTGTAACTTTCAATTATTAAAGCACAGACCTAAATGAGGGCTAAAAGTAGTTGCCCATAGGCAGAACTTAGGAACTAGGCATGTGTAGTAGAGAGAGATAAAACACGCTCAAATTGTGGCAGTACATGGGGTCTCATCAATCCGGCTGCATCTTTAGCTTTGAAATCAGCAGTATGTAGTAACAGTTTCCATAAATGTTAAACACAAACTTTCAAATATTTGGAAGCAATACTAGCCCATTTTATAGTCAGATGAGATGTGGTTTATAAATGAACTCTTAGGACAACTAGAGTATACTCCTTTGTGCTAACAAGTAGCGCAGTAAGGGCTGGTCTTTTCTGAAACCTTGGGTGGTTAAAGCAATTTTTTAAAGTTATCTGATGATCAGAAGGTCTATAAAGAAATAAAACTACTTTCTTACAAAACCTGCAGAGAAATCCTAAAATACTCATATGACATAAAAATGTAAATACACTATGAACTACTGTAAAAGTGCATTGCTTATCAAAGGTTGGAAACTGGGTTACTGGGAAACTGGGAAACGTTTCTATACATAAACCATATCTATCACCATGATACTGATTACTACTGTTTTTTATTTCTTAGCAACTAAATGTTACACTCCAATGATAGTGGATTAACAACAGAAGGCAAACAAAAATGTTACTTTCTGGTACAGAATGTGCTTTGAGCTGTGTGAAAAAACCATATTCTATAAGAAATACTAGTTGCACTCATTTTCCTATTAATTCCTATATTAATAGTTCACATGAACTGTATACTTACCCAGAACCTGTTTTATACTGTCTTGTAGTTTTAGTGTTTCAGTAATCCTGTTGTTCTTTCATGTATCTTCCTATATGGAAATAGTAAATGAAACAAAAAGCCTCTCCTATAAGAGAAAGTATCTTGTTAAAATTTATAATTGCACTTATTAGCATACATTTATCATTAGATTATGCTTTGGGCAGGTATGCCACTCTACTCTGTTTAGTAGGCCATAACTTTACTTTTTGACTATTTTGTTGCCTTGCATATTTCTATGCAATATAATTTAATATCAAAGACAACAGCTTTTGAGTTTCTTTGCAGAAATCCCCAGTTCTATTAAAAAAAAATATTTTTGGTGATGGAGATGGGTTATTAGTCACCTTGTATCTGACGGGATCGCTCATACCACTACAAAATTCTTGTAAAATATGTATTTGATGACTATGCAAACTTAATTTCACGTGTAGAAAATATACCATATATAACATGCAGAATAGGCCAAAAATTTGTGTGTACTTTCAATGCTGTGTCACCAGGTCCACAGAAGAACTGTGGAATCTGATATTATCTCGAACCCTTCAGCTGGCCAAGCATGTGGGCAGCTCCTTCCAGCAACCCTCTGCCATGCATGGGATTTCTCCCTTAGTTTTGCCTAAATAAAGATTTTTCTATTCTTACTTAATGCACTGGCACAGTACGGTTTTTTACAAACATCATGTAAAAGTACTAGAGGCATGTTCTTTGTGAAAGCTGCAAGTCCATAGCCAGTTGGTAGCTTGTATCAGTAATGATGGTAAACATCACTAGAAGGCCAACTATAACAGGAGTCAACTGAATAATTGGGTTTGTGTGCAAAAAGTTGTGGTACAGATCATGTAGGTTGTTGTAGACTTCAGAGGGTTTGAAAGCTGTGTTAGTGTATATAAATAATAACAGTGGCAGAAAGGATGACAGTGAAGTGTTTTTAAAGACTTCTGACGTGTTAACAGTGACAGAAAATAGTAATGCTGGACCAGTGCTTTACCCTATAGCAAAAAAAAAAACCCCATTAAAAAGTCTAGGCAGTGTCAAAGGCCAGAGAAAATAATAAAGTGATTTGCATTGCAAATAGCTTGGAAATATTTATAACTGTATAAGTGGATTTTATATAATTCTGGAATTTAGGAATTTCAGAGGAATAGTGTGCGGAATATGCTTACAGGCTCTTTTACTCAGAAATAAATGGCAAATGGCAATAGAGGCTGGTCTTACAAGTGAGTCTTATTTATTCTTATTTACTATTATTATTCTGTGCTATGTATTTTTACTGCTTGTTTTGTGAAGAACAAACTTAAAGCTTTTCTGCTCAGATACAGACATGTTAATGCAGTGTTAATCTGAATGTACCCCAAAATATTAATGTTCTCTGTATTCAAACAATTATAAAATTTTGAAGGAGAAACATTTTAAAATTTTATACATTAAAACATGTTATACCAAATAAACTTTCAATAATTTTCATCTGGTAGTACTGTTAATTGATTTAATTTTTTTTTGTAGAACGGAGAAGACTGTGAGCATTTGTTAATCAGTCCAGCTATACTGACAACTAGTAGGTTTAATCATTTTACCGAGTTGGGGACAATGTGGCACTTGAACTCCAAAATTGGAACAAAATTATTCAGGCTGACAGGAAAATAAGAACATTGTCTAAGTGTTTGGCTAAAAAGCCCTAAAACTGTGTTACTGTGAAGTATTTAATGTAATGTGCTTTAAGTATCTAGAGAAATAATTTTGTTTGCATGAGGGGTTTTTTGTGTAATTCTGTTGTGCCAGAGAATCGTGATTTGCGGCCATCAGAGCTCATGAAAGACAATGTTCTCACCACCAGCAATCCTGTCCACACCCATGACACAGGGAGTATCTCTGAAAAGCTACTCGTTTTCTGCTTAGCTTCTGAGTTTTAGCTAGAGTTGTGTTGAGAGCTGCCCCAGCTGCCCCCACGTACCCTCTTCCTGCTTAAAAATCAGTAGCACTGCATGGCCCCACATTTTCCATAGGGTTTTTTTCAGCCAGTCAATAAAATGGTCTGATAGTTTTTATGAATATGCTGTTCTCCATGCAGTGAACTGGGAAGGGCGACTTGACTGATTATTAACTGACTGTTTTGATCTATAGATACGTTTGCATCCTCCTCTGGCTGGAAACACACATTGCTTAAAGAAGAAATGAGAAACATTATGGTTCTAAGATAAGCCTAATTACTCTGAATTTGGTAGTGGAAACCAGAAAAACTAATCCTTCTCCCCAAAAGCCACAAGGCGAAACTAAACGTGTGCACACACACAGAATACAGGACCTTAAAATACATACATAAAACAAAACAGAATGAGCTTAAAGGCCTTGTGTCTTAAGTCAATATTCAAGTGAATTTTTCTTTTGCCTATCATACAAAAATATTTTGTCCACATAATAGCATTTTTTTCATGTGTTGAAACTGAACAGTAACGAAGCAGAACGGTCAATGTACCTTTCCCATGCAGAATTCCTGTCATTCAGAGTGTGGCCGATTCTACTTTGCAAAGTAATGGAGTAAAGAGTGAGAAAGTACCTTTCCTTTTTCTGCCAGAAGCACTGGGGCTAGCTGTTTCTTTTGCAGCTGAGTGGATGAGACCAATAAAAGCAGGGGACCAGTAGGAGCAATAGCAATAGGAGTGCTTTCCTCCTATTCCAGAAATAGGATCATGGTACGGTTTCTGAATCATAGCTAGAAACCACGTTTCTGGCTCAATTTCAGAAGTGTTTTCAGTGTTGGATTCTGAACCTGGGCTTCATTTACCATAATTTGCATAGAAAATAAAACCGGAAGGAGAAATGTACTGGTATTTTCCAGAATAGTAAGAATACGAAGGATTATTACACAATCATGTGCATCGGTTTGATACAGGTTGGTCCATTCTCTGAACTGGACACAAGCTGTATAGAGTGAGACAGCAGAATGCTTGGATAATAAGCTTTCCTTATACAGAAAAATAGAACAATATAGGCATAGCCTGTTCTGAGAGCACAGATTGTGTCCCTGTAGATGGGTGTCCTGAACATCCTGTATAAATCATGATGATAATCTATTGGAAATGGCATGGTTTTTCCCTTGATGAATATTACCAGTCTTGCTGTGCAGCACTGCTGAAGCTTTCCCATCCCTGTCTGGGAGGAGAGCGTAAGTAATTTGCTGATTTCCTTTTATGTTTCAAATATATCCCTAGTAGTTGTCTCAGATCTAGATCAGACTGCCTCCTCCTTCTTGGTCTGCTACACATTGGACCAAGTAGAGGACAGTACCACTTCCTGCACATTTAGTAAAAGAGGGCGTTTGGTCTGGAAGCTTTTAGTGCTGTCTTGACTAGCTTTTAGTACCATGTATAACTTCAACTTCAAAATTCTTCTCAGTATAGCTTTTACTGTCTGACAGCCTGAATTAGTCAGCTATAAGAACGTAAGTGTAGCCCTCTACATCAGCTGATAAGCCTACGCTAATTAGATCTCCTTCAAGAGCTGGAAATACTGTATATGAGCACTTAAAATGTTTTTCGTTTGGAGAAACATATAGTTGCATAGAAACAGCTTATTAGACTTGGGAAAAAAAAAAAGTAAATGGAATTAGTATAATTACTAACTAGCACAGTATTCACTTTATTTTATAGAAAGCATTTTGTCCTCACAGTCTTTTTGTACATAGTTCATAAATTTGTAAGGCCAGAGGATCTGTCACTTGCCTGTTATTCATGTAACATTTACTCATACAGTCTTCATTAGTAACAGCATCAGCTGATGATGTTGAGAGGTGGGTGATCTACCTGCAAATTTCTTCTTTTTCTTACATCTGTCTTAAGGCAAGGAAAAAAGCAAGTGAAGACAGATAATGCAAAATACTTGGCATGTTGAACTGTCCTATGATTGAAGGCAAGCAATAAAGTCCATGATTTTAATGGTTTTAAATAAGTTGAGATGTGAATAAACTTTTTTGCTGAGGAACTTATTAGCTTATAGATATGTCTATTTTTGGTAACTTACTGTGATAGAAGCATTAAAGTAAATATTCCAATTTTACCTTTATTCATAGGTTGTATTTTCATTTTTAATGGAGTAGTGTTAATATACATCACAAGATTTTTAATACTAAATTTCTTAGTAGTGATTTCAGTAAATAAATTTTATTTTGCCTCATCTATTTCTGTCTAGTTCAATACTCAGTTGGCAGTTATGCTTAGCATAACATTTATGGAGGACTATGAGGCTAGGATTGTTTTGAAATGACAGCTGACATAATTCAGTTGATACTGTGATTCACTCAAATATGTAAACAAATGAGAAAAATATGGATTCAGTATTTCCACTGAAAGAATTAGAATTACTGATTCATGGAAATTTAAGTGATCTGTCATATTTTTTCACTAGGAGGAATTATACAGTTTCACATGACTAAGAGTGCTTGTTCCTATGAAATGTGTGATTTCTAGTGATAGGTCTAACAAAGTATGAGTTGATTTTATTTTTTTTTAATTAAGTATTCTAATACTGCATGCATGGTGGTGGCACAGTGTGAGGAATGACTTTGTCTACGCCATCAGCCATAACAGTGTTGGTGCTCAGCAAAACCAGAGTGGTCAGGAGATGCCAATGGCACTGAAAATGCATTGAGGGTGTGATTAGATGTAGAGATACGCTTGTGTTATGAGCCTAACCGAGGTGTAAGGGAAGCTACTTGATCTGGATTCCTGTGCTTATGTCTCCATTAGTAAGTAGTGTGGCAGAATAAAAGTTACTCTCTAGAGCAAAAGAGGAGGATCTGATGTCTGTGTCATCCATGTTTGGGGACCAGGTGGGTTATTTTGGAATAGGTCTAGTCAGGTCCCATTGGCTGAATGTCCACGAATGGATGGAAAGCATTAGATGCACTCTCAGAGATCATCTTTCAATTTCGTTTTGTCCAGGAGGGATCCAGTTCAGGCACTCTGAAATCACTTCACGATGCAAGCCACAGCAAGTTGAGACAATGGGGAAATTTGCTTCAGACCTCCTGATGCAAACTAAACCACTAATGTCGACTTGATTTCTGTAATGGCAGGCTCTGATAAACAGCATTTTAGAATAAGGGCCTAGTTCTGCGAGTCCCAAATAGTATTATGGGAGAGCGTATTCCTCTGAAGGAGTCCGGAAAGATAAGCCTCCCTATGTTGAGCTGATCTTTGTCAATATAACTATATTGGTAAAGACTATGTTGACTCTCTAATGTCATGCAGTCATTTCAGACAAATCTTTCCAAGGCATGCTATTTGCAGTGTATTTTATTATTTTTCTAGGACTCTACTAAAATAAATATTATGTGGAGAAAATTATTATTAGGATGTTACATTTCTGAGCAAATAAAACAGTATTAATGTGCAGTTTCGATGAAGCAAAGAAAAAGATTTTTTGACATTAAGTTATGGAAGCCTCTTTTCTTTACCATACTTTTATATTAGTAGTCAGCAGACAGAAGATTATTTCAGGTTAGTAATTGAGTCTCTGTAACTGAGAATTCTGAGTAACTGAGAACCTGAATTCCAGATTGACTCAGTGGATGGACTTGATGTATCTCATAAGGTTTGAAAACATATATGGCCTCTGTTGGCCTGAAGCTTTGGATGGCTTGGCTAGCACTGTAATGAACAGTGGAGCATAAAGCTAAATAGCTGCTAAACTGTGCTCAGCAAAAGAATGAAATTAGTAACTTACACTAAACACACACATACACACATCTATTGCTTGAAGTAAAGCTGTCACCATCAACCTTTGTGCTTCGAATAAAGATCTGATGACAGTAGCACCTATGTTCATCTCCTCAGACTGGGAACATTGTAGCTTGCTTGAGATGGTCTAAGAATTTTCATCTGGTCAGTAAAAGAGACCAAAAGATTTTTAAGTTTGAATAAACCAAGGGGTGATATTAAAACTGAATTTGGAATTCTCCATCAGCTTCCAGTTTAGTACTGGAAGAAACAATCCTCTCTCAGTAGATATAACAGTCACCATCATGTTTCTCACATACATAAAACTAACACAGCTCACATACAAATATAAGCGAATGAAGAAAGAATGAGCAGTTTTGGTACAATCTCAGAGAGATGATGAGAAATAGTTTGTTTGATTTTTTTTTTTTTTTTTTTTCCCAAATAATGGTATAAAACTCAATGCATTTAACCAAACTATTAATCAAGGAGCCAAGGAAAAATTCAGGTCAGTAGGGAGCACGAACACCAAACTAAAAGTTACCCATTAAACTAAAGAGTCTGTCAATTCTACATAGATCGTCCCTCAAGAAACCTTACTTTTTACTTCTATTTTTAAACATAATATCTTTTCAAGCACACACAAAGCTTCTCTACAGATATCATTTGTAAGAGATTTATGAGAATTCCTAGAGGTATGATGGGAAGCTGTAATGGGTACATTATGGAGGAGTAGTGCTTTGAATTGCTTCTTGGATTGCTGGCAAGTACTGGAATAGCTATCCGCTTTTAATCAAAGTAATTTTGGAAGCATCAGTCATGGTTTTTAGTGAAAGCTTAATTAGATTTTGCATTTACTGAAGTATAATCATGTTTAGTACTCAATATGGCTTCTTTTTTTCTCTCTCTCTCTCAGAAGTCACTATTTGTTGTTGTGTCCTTTTGAATAGTAAGAAAACAAAATGTAAAAGTTGAGATATTTTCTACTGTGTTCCTTTTTTCTAAGGGTGACCCAGTGAATAATATGCAGAATGCAGCTGCTACCAAATGCCATAGAAACAAGTATCTTTTCTTCCAATACTGTGCTCTACCACAGCACAGCACATCTTTGGTGACTAGAAGGCAGACAATACTTACCATAACTAATATGAAAGCCTGTCCCAGTTTGTACATACCCTGAAGGAACTCTCACTTCTTCAGACCTCTGCCACCAAAGAAGTCATAGCTGAAGTCAATAATGAGTCTCAGCTTTGTCAGTATTCACTGGCGCTGATTCCAGTTTTCCAGACAAAGGAACTTTAGAAAAGTGATCTTACCTTTCAGTGGCTCTCTAAAATAAGTAGATGCAAACTGACACAAAAATCTGCCTTGATCAAGTAACAGAATACATTAAGTTTTTGTGTAGCAAATGAGTCCATCAGTATTTTAAATAAATGAACATTTGTTTTCTCCTGACAAGGCAAAGTTCATATGTTTCACTGCATTTTGCTTTTACCCTCTCACTACCAGCATTTCAGACCCAGCAGGACACTATGTAGTGCACAGCACGTTTGGCGTTTGTGGAATTAGAGCTCCTGAGGGTGATGTCCCAGGATGTTCTAGGTGGACTAGAATTGTGACGTATTTTGGCTGTTTACATATTAAATAAATAGATATATGTTTTACATTTAGCCCAATATTAAAAAACTCCTAGTCTGTTTTTGCTACCTATTAAACATACCTTTAATTGGATTCTTTATGTAGTTCTTATTAATCTTCAGCACTTTTATTATGTGATTTCCTAAAAACACCAAGCTTTGTGGTGAAGTTCCCCAGTAATCGTAATTTTTAGCCTGCTCTCTTATAGGGCATTTTCTTGTCATAGACTTTTAATAATTTCAAGTTACAGTTTAAAGCCACACAGGTATTAGTATGAGGTTGTTGTCAAGTATCATTTTGGGAGTTAGACAGCAGATAGGCCAAATAGCCTTTATGCAGAATTACATACTTAAGCTCAGAGTAAATCAGCAGGGATCATGAGGGGGAAAAAAAAAAAAGAAACAAAAACAACCAACAACAAAACTATTGTTGGAAGTTTCTCAGAGTTCCCCACTTCCTTTGTTACTCTTCCAGGAACAGCAATATATGGCAACACTTCACCGACTGCATCTGATTTCCCCATTCTGAGCAGCACAACTCCATTGGAGGTTTGAGGTTCAGCACAAGTTTCATCCTCTCTCTCACCTTTGGCTTGTGAGGACATTCATAGCAGGTCTCTGAAACCAACTCTCCTTCCATTACACATGATTTTTTAATATTGATAGGCTATTTATAGAGGGAAGCTTAGTCCTCTGGTAGCATGAAAGTGTCAGTAATGTATTAGTGTCAAATTTAATGTCTAATCTTTGTAAAACAACAACTGAGACACTAGTCAATCTTTTTTATTCAACAAGTGGAGGATTTCATTAGATTATCTAATTTTAAATGCCCTTCCCTCTTAAAGTAGGTATCTTCTACTGAAATGTAATGCTTATCTGTAAGAATTTTAAAATGTAATTGCTAGAAGTGGAAAATAAAGGAAACAGATATATTCCCCCCTTTAGTCTATATTTTGCTGCAATTTGCATCAGCTCTTTGCTTTCCTTTATGAACAGAGAAATCTGATGTGCATTGAAGTCTTCTAATGCCAGCTCCTGGTCCTGTTTGAGTCTCATTGATGTTCATTGGAACATACTGAGAACTTTTCTAAACAGCTCTGGACCCATAGTCCCCTGATTTGTGGGTATGGGCATCTTTAATTTAAAAACTATGCTAAGGAAATGTGGTGGCACGACCCTGAAAATAGGCAGTATTAGATCTAATGGTTACACCTTTAGGTTAATTCTTATCCCTAAAC
Source organism: Ciconia boyciana (assembly GCF_034638445.1). Taxonomy (NCBI): domain Eukaryota; kingdom Metazoa; phylum Chordata; class Aves; order Ciconiiformes; family Ciconiidae; genus Ciconia; species Ciconia boyciana. Next base: position 45,733,283 of record NC_132934.1, on the reverse strand, counting down.
TAAAAAGAATGTGATTTTATATCTTTAAACAACTATTACTTTCTGGAGAAAAAGCAGTTTGCACTCTTCTAGTCAATCAGAATCATGACTCCAGTGTGGTCTGTGACTGTCTCTAGAGTAACAGTGGTGGGCTTTACTAGAACAATACTATATCTAGTGTATTGTAAGCATTTAAGGAGAAAAGGAAATTCAGAACTTCAAAGGAAATGCTCATGAGAAAATCCGTGCTCTTATTTATCTGTCTTTTAAAATGAAAGTTTAAAGGGGGAGATAGCTGTCCATTTCTGTTGTCAAATCAATTGTTGTACTAACTTAATAAAGATCCCAACTCTGCAAAAACATGTAAAAGAAGATAAATCTCCCCTTGTATGATAGACCATTGATTTCAAGGGAGTTATTCCTAATCCATGACTATAAGTATCTGTGTATCTTCATAGGACCGAAGCCAGTCTTCCTTGTAAATTTGCTATCTATCTAGCTTGTGCTAAAAATGATATGTCAAGTTAAGTGAAATCAGACAGATTGTTATTTCATCAACTCTCAGATACTTTTTTAGAGAAGTGGCACTTGCAGGTGGTATCTGTAGCTCAGTTTGCATAGTCATTGTGCTTAGTAGCATAGTGAAACATTGCTGGTCTCAAATATTTCCTACTTTCATTGCAGGACTTGTCTGCTATTTTAATTGTTTGGGGTTTTTTTCCTGAAGTACCATAATGATGTTGTGAAACGTCAACCCAAGTGTTTTGGAGCAGTTTCTAGCTCAATGGTAAATTAATCCATTTATGCCTTCAAGAGCATTGACTTTTTAAAATAATATATATTTTGTATTTTAAGGTAAACCGTATGAAGTAGATCAGTACTTCCAACATGTTGTGAGTTGATATTATAGAATTTTTTTTTTTCCTGACATTTATTCTGAAATGTCTTGATAAAGCTTTACCCTGCAAAATTTGAGAAATGCACTTGAGAAATCTTTCTTATGGCAGTGCTTATGCAGTCACTTTTTCACTGGAATATTTTAGTTTCCATAAACTAAATATATATACATGAATTTGAATATGTGCATGTGTGCGTTAATATATATATATTTCACTATCAAAAAATAGAACTTTGGAATTTGATATAAACGGCAGGACATAGGAAATCTGGAGCACTGAAAGAATTCTAAAGAGTAGGGGGTTTTTGGTAATTTTGAGGGATTTCAGCAGTCAGAGTTTAAAAATATCTGTGAGAAGGCATGAGCTCTGACAGCTATGCAGCTGTCATTAGCTGTCACAGACCACTTAAATATGGTGTTGAGTATTACTTAATTACTGACACTATTCATAACAAGTTTTGTGGTTTTCCAGACAAATTTGAGGGTATGGCAATCTAGTCTTGCTTTGCATAGGTGCAATCAGCTAAAGGCTTATTGTGTGGCCTCTGAGTAAAATAATACACTAATAAAATTGTAATGTCCTGGTGGAAGTGCAACTGAAGTGTCTGATACGACACTGGAATAGAATCCAGGATAGGAGCTTAGCCTTGTGTGCTGGACTCTATCATACCCCTAATCCTGTGGGTAGGAATATGATATATGGGAAATGCTTGCACAGTTCAGGATCTGCTTTCCACCCTCTGTGACAAGTTGGGAGCTCTGTAAATACAACTTTTTTATTCCTCAGCTTTTTGACTGCTTTCAGAATATCGCTGGGTAAGGCTGTATAGAAGACTGGTGAACAGAGAGAGAGAGAGCTTACCTTCCATTTCTCTAGAAAAGAATTACTTTCCAGGCAATTGTTTCTCATCATTCCCATTTATTACCTGAATGAAGCAAACTTCACCTTAAGACTTTTACTTCTTGAAGACTTCTGGCCTTAAGGAAGCTGGAGAAAGTCAGCATATAGTAGGACCTGATGGTTCACTCATTTGCATGTTTCCTTTCTGTGATTCATTCATAGAACGCCAGATTTCAGAAAACTGCTTTTGAATACTTGATTTCAGTTTCAGGAAAAAAAATCTATTCGTTGATCACCCATCAATGAAGAATTATTTCAGAGCTCTGAGGTGAGGAGCCGAGGGCCAGATGCACAAGGAGATGTTGGCATGACCCTCATTTTGGCTCACAGCTTTCACTGAAAAGATAGGAATCCTACCTTTTTTGAGGTCTAAATCCTCAATTGAGCAACAGAGAGAAAATTTGGATTAATTAAACAATTAAGCACCTGTAAGACTTGAAAATCACATTTAGCCTATCTTTTTCTCCAAAGGTAGCCAGAACAAGGGAATGAGGTATGTTGGCCAACACAGTTCCCTCCATAAATACGTCAAGACCAAATGCGTTTGCTTTTGGCAAGTTAGCATTTATGAAATCATACCTGGTAATTCTCTGATCAGCAAACAAAATTTTAACAAATCTCCTAGATCTCCGCAATTGAGCAAAGGGCTAGAGTTAGGTCTTTTGAAGATCACCAGTTCTTGTAAGAGGAAGAATTTAGAGACATGAATTGTTTTTGTTACAGGATTTTATTAGAGGATTTTACAAAGGAGACAATGAGCATTCATTTCGATCTTGAGAAGCCTAAGTGAGAAGGATTCATAGTGTGGTTGAAGAATATGCTGGAAGCTTTCCTATGGCAGCTGCAGCATGTGAGATCCAAATCATAAATTGGATTACATTTCTCTCACACACAAAAAAGGATATGGATATTTTCAAATTTAAGTCCCACTCATTTCGTGTACCAGCTGCTTTATCTCCATTTAGTCTCCTTTTATTCCACTTACAGGTCTGATATAGTTACAGTTCTTTTAAGATCTCATTGAACATGACAAAAATATACATTCAGATAGCAGCTGAATATACAGTATGGTATGACTGGATGGTATAATCTACTAAAGGAATAATAAAAATGTTTTCATTCCATATGTTCTGCATATTTGGGAAAACCAGGCATGTTAGCTCTGATTTTTCACCTCACATTTGCATGAAACCAGTGTAAGAGTGGAAAGTCAAACCCATTATTTTATTCCACTTAATTTCTTCCAAATAACAGTGTTATATTACTTCCTGACAGGGTTTAATTAAAGGCTCTGGAGATTTTTCCTAAACTAAGGTTTGAGATTCTTCAGAGAATTGAACTGTGAATTTATCTGACCAGAAGAATGCTAGCAGACTTGTCATCATTCTTTTATATGTGTATATGTGTCTTTGTGTCTTTGTGCGTGATGTGTATATGTGTCTTTGTGCGTGATGTGTGTGAGAGTTAAAATAATTCCAATTATATGTACAATTTTTCTAAATGGGTGAGCACAGCTAAGACCCATTTTTTGCTAAG